>NC_056732.1:1212405944-1212635944 GCF_019279795.1 Protopterus annectens | reverse complement strand
TTGGATATGAAGTATGTATGTTCAGTGGTTCTCTCAACCAACCTTTGTGAAAATGAGCAGAGAGAAACTGGTCTGATTGTGATTAAATGTAGAACAGATCTGTTAATGTTTAATGTGTCATGATGTCAACATTTGCCATTGCAGTACTTGCTCACTGCCTGGCAGATATACAATTTGCATGGTGAACTCTGCCTTTGACATGTTAGGGCCACAGCTTTATTCAAAAATGAATTGTCACGCTTGTCTTCCCCATTTGTGTGACATTAGGCAGCAAGAAAACAGGGTTCACTACTAAAAAGAAAATGTAAAAACTTTAATCTGCTTACCCTTTGTAGCACAAACATGCTTAGCAGCAATGTGGTACTGTCAGCTCTCTGGACAGTTCTGAAGGGAGAAAATCCCTCCTGTCATCTAACTTTCTATGTGGCACAAGGTGTAAGCACAGTGAGATAAATGACAATGCTGAAGTGAGGCAGAGGTCAAGTCCATGAGGTAGGGGTCAAGTCCAGTCTGCAGATAATTTTACAAGGGAAGTCAGAAAGCTATTATTATAAGTCATTCTGATCATGACAGTAATACTATATAGGAATGACTATCATAAATATGTTGATTGCACAAATTGTGTGAGTAATGCCTACAGAAAAAAAAAAATCAAGAGAAATCACAAGTTAATTGGGTGCACACTTTGTTAAACATGACAAGCATGGTATGTGAACTAACATCAGGTGGCACAGTGCCTGGGCAATTTTTTGGGGCTAGGTTTGTAAAGGCTCCAGGGCCATTAGCCTAGTACACACCTATGAACCTATGAAAGAATTATTATGATTTAGCACATATTCATACTATGTGTCTAAGGCAGGATGTCTTGTGAATTGTGGGAATTATACATTCTCATATTAAGGACAGTGTCTAAATGATATAAGGTGAACATTTCCTCCATCAGACTACTAAATATGTTACAGTAAAATGTGATCAGACAGAAGAGGTGATGAGGGATACAGAGATGGAGAGACACATAAGTATTTGTGTTATGACACATTTCTAAACATCTTTGTGGTGTGTTTGTATTACTTGTTTCCTTATTCAGAATATGTCTTGCTCTGTACCATGAAGTGATTGATTTAATGATAGAGAAGGTGGAAGAGTGACAATAACCAATAAATCCAAATACATCTGTATGAATACAATGTAGTTAATTGGAAACATGATGGTGACATAAGGATGGTGTTTTGCTGATAGATGTAGCACACACTTACACAAATAATATTAATATTGAAAAAAAATACATTGCTGTATAACATTTGTCAGGATTTGAACCTTTGGCAGTATAAATAAAACTTTACAGACAGTTTGATTATCTCACCTCACCACAGAGGAGTGCATGCTACAATAATTATCAATCACACATTGTAAGTGACACTCACAACATGTTCAAAAAAGGCATTAGGTAGGCAGCAGTATTCATTACACTTACATAATTTCTAGACTCCCTTATACTTTATATGATTTCCAACAGTCTGATAGATATGGAGGAGTAGCTATATCACAGTTTATCATCCGAAATCTGTTTTTGTATAGTACACTGGACGTATCGCTATTTACACCGAGCTAATCATCACAATGAGGTCTAAGGCAAAAACTCATCACATTTTGTAATAATACCTGAAATGCCATTCAGCATAACATAGCACTATTGTTTGCTGCCAGACCTCATGCAAATGCTGAGGACTACAATTGATAATACAGAAGGGGTAGATAGATACACAGACAGCACATGTGAATGAGAGAGACTTAAAAAAAACAGGCAGTAAGAATTTCACTTACTGCTGTATTAGAACCCTTGACAATATGCAAAATTACATTTATAGACTTGATCATTATCTCAACACACTACAAAGGAAATCCTACTTTATACATCTCAAAATCACATCATTGAAGGGACAGTCACAACATACTGAGCCAATGAAACATGTAGGGATTAACCTTCAGCAAAGTAATGACAGTATGAAAATGCCATGGCATGAAATTTACATCCATCAGTCTAATGAATAGTCAATGGTAAAAAGGAGTGAGAGAGAAGGGGTGACGATAGAAAGAGATGGACAAATACATATCAAAGGAAGGTGTTATGGGTCATTAATGCACATATTTATGGTGTGTCCTCATTATTCATTTGTCATGCTCTGTATCATTAACTGATGGCTCCAGGGATCAAGAAGGCGCAGGAGAGGCAAATATGATTAAGATATGAGTAGAATAAAGGTGGTTTACTAAATCTTCATTATGGGCATGGATGTGTTTGCAAATGCTTTTTGCAACTGTATTCAAAATCTGTTTATGAAAGGTTGTTAAACAGATAAAAATTAAGATGTATGTCATATCATAGAAGTATAACATCATAATAAGAAATAATGTGACATACATCTGAAATCCATCCCTTGCTGCTATGGCCAAAAAGCAGTCATAAGACAAATGATTTATGTCAACACACTGCAGAGAAAGTTGCACTTTGGTACATTCAGTAGTCAAAGAACTGTAGAGTCACTGCTGTAAAGTATTGCCTTTATTTTGTATTCAGATAGTGCAGCATGTTTAAACACCTTGGCACAAGGATAACTGGAGTACAGCAGGTGATGGCAACAACTGACCAGGTTTTGCCATATGATATTAACAATCATTTGCCATCACTCATCATTGGTGCATGATGCCAAACTGTACACAAATGTTATGGACAAAAAGTGAAGGATTTCTTATGGGCCATTTCTAGCCATGTGTGTTATGTGTGATTCTATTTTTTGGCTAGATTAAATATGTGTAAAAGGGGTTACTAGGAAAGTGGTGAAATGGGGAGGGGAGGCAAGCAGAGGGGAGGACACAGAGGAAAGAACAGAGTAATATGCAGGAAGGTAATGGAAAAGAAACATACCTCTCCACTTCTTCATGACATAAATGTAGTACTGTAGGTAGAATTTGCTGAATGTGGACTGTCACCAAAACAAATGTTGGTGATAACTATAGAATAATACTGTGTACCCAATTGTACCGAATCAAATACAAGACACATAGATGAAGTAGAGAGCTATGTATGGGTCTTTATTTTTTTGTGGGACAGGTGCTCATTTTTATTTTGCTTCCAAAGAGAGAGGGATAGACACAAAAGGTTGAAGGACACCATGATTGGGATAGGTAGGGGACATCAGAGGTGTACCACATCAAGCCTGAGAGCAGTGAGAATCTAGTTTTCACCTTCAGAACTGTCATCACTGTCTCCTGTCTCAGTTTCCTGTGTCAGTGCTTGATGTGGCATCATCTTTGCTATATGACAAAGCACACCAGACATGTTTGCCAAAGTCAAGCAACAAATCTATATTTGAATTGGTACCAACTTCCATTCTATCATTTAACAGCCAGTGGACAAAAATGCACACCCATGACAACTGCATTTGTGCAATGGAAAGCAGAGAGATCCATTGCCAGACAAAGAGGCAAGGATTTTATTAAACAGCAATGAAGATGTGAAACATGGCAGTGATATTTACCATTTGTGATGCTTAATCTAGTCACACTTTTTCCAGTGGTCAACACTGACATACCTTATGACTAGGCTTGTAGGCCTTGGACTTTGGAAAGTTAAATAGGATGACCTGGGACATAATTTACTGGGACTTGTACAATGTGAAAAGTTAGTCATACAAGGTGGGAATCCAATCTACAGAATAAAGAATGCATACATTTCAAGCCAGGTTATTATTTCTCAGTGCTACAGGAGAACTTTCTTTCAACCATGGTCATTACTGATATACGTCATTCAGTATGAATGGAGATATACTTCAGACAGGCTTCTATGTGTGTGACTTTAAGAAGTCCTGGGAACTGCATTCCCATGAAAGAGGCAGTATTTCTGTTTGGAAATATATTTCAGATGGATAGACTTTTACAAACTAAGTAATACTGGTTGGGGTATGATGTGTACCTACTTCATGACACATACTGTCCTAAACACATAGTTGGTCTATGTGAGGAAAAAAGATGATTTTAACTAAAGTATTATGCCCATCTTAGACATGCAAGTGCATTTTTAACTAATTATCATAATTGTCTTACCTAAATAATTACACACACAATCAACAGGGTTTCATAAGTAAGTCATTAATGACATATGCTACCTAGAAAAGTGTAGGTATCAAAGCATGACTGATACACTTCTTGCAATCAGCCTACTTATGATGGATATTTCTATTTAGTACTACCTTCCTAATCACAGCGTTGTGAGAAATGGTATTCCAGCACTCTTTGTAAGAATCAGTGTTATGTGGATTTGAACCCTGAATCATGTGCTCTGTTTCTAGAATCCCTGCATTTAGATATTGCACCACAGAGACAACTATTCAGCAGGTGGATGTTCTAGACTCAATACTGTTAGAGTGCTGGTATCTATCCATTGCTGCTAAGCCCATTTTTGCTACAGAAGGCTGCTCAGATACATTTGTTCACTTTTTTCATTAGGCAAGTAAGCTTGATTGCACACTGCTGAACAGTGAGCAATTGCAAAAGGCAAGGAACAAACAAAAAATCACATGAAGTTATTATAAAAGGAAAACTTTAATTCTGAGTAAGAATTTCAGCTTTCACTTCACAAAGTATGGATATGAATCCCAGAGAAACTCTGTTATTAGGCCAAAACCATTGCATTTATAGCTTGTGCCACAGAGAGAGATGGATATTAGATGCTATCACTCACTCAATGCAAATACTGTGCAACTGTGCCAGAACTGTTTGCAGTAATGAAGACTACAGAAATGTCATTTTTCATTTTTCTTTCAGCTGTGAGCCCTGTTTGTGCTCTGTCAAGCAGCATGAACATTGCAAAGACAATCTATACACGCACACACACACACACACACACACACACACACACACACACACACACACACACACACACACACACACACATATATATATTAAAAATGCACACATATACGTACACACCACACACACACTCACACACCCACAAAAAGGACAACCATGACTTGTATTTCCATTCAACAGTTATACCACTACAAAGACATATGCAGTTTTTACACATCTGCTGCAAACATTACAAGCATCATGCTAGCTACACAGTACCAGCATGTTATGTAGTGTTAATGGTTCAGTAAAGGGATATGCAGACAATGACTGGAGATCATGCTTGTCAGACTACATGCAATTAGTTAGGACACAAAGTATGCCATTAAGAAATATTTCTTACTGTGATGAGGCATGATTTGGAAATGTGTATACAGCATGTGTGACAGATCTGTCCATGGTGCTCATGTTAATCATTTTCTGTTATAATCCTGTGCAACTTGTCATATAATACAAAGCCCTTGCTACTATTATTAAGGACGGCAGGTGACTAGACAACAACATCTTTGCAACCTCAACTCAGATGAACTAGAAATAAGATAAGGGAAATTTATAACAGACTTTAACATATTCATGTCATACATAACATACCATTATTCTGTAGTTATTCTAAAGCCAGTTAAAAATATATATCTGGAGCTTGGATTCAAACCCTGCATCATGTGTCCTCTTTCTTTACACTCAGTGTATTTGCACTGTATGCTACAGTGATAATTATGTAAGATGTAGAATTTTTTCACTTACTTCTCTTCAGAGTGCTTTATCCAAGTGTATCTCTGGTGCTGTAAAATGTGCTAATGATGGCATTTGTACCTTGGCCAGTGGACTCTCTTTTACTGCCTCGTTACACCAACCACCCAAATTGCACTTTGCCAAAATGAGCATGAATGGTGAACCCATTAAAAGAAAAATAGTACCAAACATCAGAGAATATTACTGAAAATGCAGGACTGGTAGGTTTCCTTTATTGGTATGTCTTAAAACCTGATCATATGCTCAGGAAATAAAAAAATATATGAATCCTCTCAAACAGCACACTACCTGGATTTTAACCATCAGTTTAGTGTTTCTTATCCTTCTTTGCCACTGACATAACCTTACAGTAGCAAAAGGAATTCAACGACCACCCAAAAAAGAAGAACTAGACACATTTTGGAGAAATATCTATGAAGATCCTGTGTAACATAACAAAGACATTAAATGGATAGAAGTAAAAAAAAGAATAAGAAGTTCAAAGGTACAAGACATGAAATGGGGTGAGGTAATGGCCAGAGAGATTGAGATACATTTAAGAAAAGCATCCAACTTGAAAAGCCCAGGCTCAGATGCAGTACCTAACTTTTGGCTAAAAGTACTAATATCTTTATACAAAAATTTAGCCATGAGTAAGAACTATTTATATGTGCACCCGGAACAGACACCAACCTGGTTAACTATTGGAAAAACAATGCTTCTACTTAAGAGTGACCCTGCAAGCTATTTTAAAAATTATAGACCAATAACTTACCTTCCAACAAAGTATAAACTATATACTGGAATTAATGCCGACAGAGTTTATAGTCATTTAAAAGAAAATTCAATTATGGCAATAGAACAACAGGGTAATAAAAGAAAGTCATATGGAACAAAGGATTGTGTGTTGCTAAATAAAGTCATAGTGGAGAACTATAAAAAGGGGAAGAATCTAAGTATGGCATGGATTGATTACAAAAAAACATTTCATAGTATCCCACATTCATGGATAAAAGAGTGCTTAAAATGTATAAGATATACCCTACACTGATCAACTACATTACACTGACCATGAAAAAGTGGCAGACCACTTTGCAATTAACCCATGATAAAGGACAAATTATTACCCCAGGGATACAAATTCAAAGGGGGATAGTCCATGGTGACTCCTTGTCACTCCTGCTATTCTGTCTTGCCCTTAACCCTTTAAGCTGTCTTCTTAACAGATTAGGTCATGGCTATAATTTGGCTCTTAGAAAACAACAAAGTATAAAGATCTCACATCTTCTCTTTTTACTCTGATTTAAAACTCTGTAGCTCATCAGATGAGCAACTGAAAGCACAACTGCAAGTAGTCAAATCTTCGTCAGATGATATAAGATTGTCATTAGGTACTGATAAATGTGCAAAAGCAACTTTTAAAGCAGGAAAACTACAGCACCAAGAAAAAATCAGTTTGGGACAATAATGTGATATAAAAGAACTTGAGAAAGAGGGAGTGTATAAATATTTGACAAATGATGAAGGATCAACAATAAAACATGAACAAATGTGAATAAAACTTAGTAAGGAATATTTTAGAAGACTTAAATTAATCCTGAAAACAGAGTTGACATCTAGTAACAAAATTCAAGCTATAAACCAGATTGCTCCTGTCGTAACTTAGTTTTGGAGTGACTGACTGGCCCCAAAACGTGTTGATAGATTAGACAGGAAAACAAGAAGGATGTTTCATACTCACCAAATGATTTATAAAAAAATCAGTGCATACCAAGTGCATTCCCAGTGCATATTCCCCGTTCTGAAGGAGGTATGGGCCTCATTGAAATTGATTACATGTCTAGATCTGCAATCATGGGCATGCATGCATAGCTGACCTCACAAGCCCCAAACGTAGTGAAAGTTTTGAAACATGAGAATAAATCTAAGTTGAGTTCTCTGCTTAGTCTAGCAGTTACATATTGGCATCAAGCAGGAATGGAAATCAAACTAGAAGTAGATAAAAATCAGGCAGCAAATGAATGTGCCAAAAAACAAAAGAAAAACTGTAAGGTGAAGGATCAGATGTGAAAGCAAGAAATGTGGAAAAAGCATAAATATAGTTGCAAGTATAGAAAACTTCTGGAAGAACCTCATGTTGATCAGGATCAAATGTCGGAATAGTTAAGGAGTGACAAATTCAAACCAAAAGATGAAAGGTTAATATTGGTGGCCCAAGCCAGTGGGCTATGTACACTTTGGTTTACAAAGTCCATTAAACATGTGGGAGAAACAAACAAATGTAGGTTTTGTAAAACAGCATTGGAAACAGTCACGCACCTCGTTGCTGGTTATGACATACTAATGGAAGAAGAATTGTATACTGATAGGCATAATAATGTGGCAAGACTGTTGCACTGGGGATTGAGCAAACATTGTGATACTGAAGTGGCTGAAAAAACACTATAAAAATGAGCCACAAAGCATCATATAAAATGATGAAGTCTACATCACATGGGATTGCCCATTACCAACAGTTCAAACGATATTTGCAAGAAAAACAGATATAGTAGTCCAAGAAAAGAAGACAAAAGAAGCATTGATCATTGAAATTGCTACACCCAGTGACTACAGTGTCTTGCATGGAGAGAGACACAAAGTCATAAAATATCAAGATTTGCAGGCAGAAACAAGAGCAATGTGGAAGAAAGATACCCATATAGTTCCAATAGTAGTAGAAGCAACAGGTTTAATAAAATCAAATCTACATCATATTTAGATATGTTACTAATACAGGTAACTCCATATGAATTGCAGAAGGAGTCATTATTGGGCACATTGCAGGTGCTGAGAAGAGCACTTTTGGCTGACATCAAGGATTGAAACAATACTAAATTCATGAACTTTAACTGTACTTTGACTTAGGAATGGGGTCCATTCTCATCATGGAATTAGAAGCCAAAAAAGCTTTGGAGAAATTAGAAAATAGGAAACAGAAAATATACAGTCCACACATGTTTGACCTAGCAGACCATCAAATTACAGGTCCTCCAGAAGAAGGATCAGAACATTTTTGTTTCTCATTTGCTATAACATATCTAGATAAATGTGATATGGACAACATATTAAGGGTAACAATAGCCCACACCATATTAATGCAAAGTTGGCAATACTGCAGCTCTTTCTTCTTTTTATTTTCTGAGCATCATCCCCTTCTCTCAGCTTAACTAACAGAAATGCAGAGTCATGGGCATTTATGTGCATCTTTGTTTCAATGTTTACTGTAGCTGATTAGCATTGCAGAACAATTTCTAATCAGAGGATGGAGAGTGTGTTAGTATAAAATGAATATTGATGTTGTTAAGTTTGTTCCTATAGCTCTCAAGGTGGTTCCACACTTTTTCTTTAAGTCTAGCCTGCATGGAAAAGCCTCTTGAGTATTGTTTGTTGCTGTACTCAGAATAATCCTTAACACTTGCAAGCAATTTGCAGATAATTTTACTTGGCTCCTCTATGCAGTCCTAGGGCATGTGCATGCACTTGTGTAGCTACTTACATAAAACTTACCTACCTTACACCAAGTGAAAATTTTGGTATTCATGAATGCTAATGATTTAGCACTTCATTTGCATTCTCACAGTGTCCAGGGGGCTGAATCTACACTATATAAAGGTAATGGTGTAACTATGGCAATTAAAGGAGGCGAGACCATTTTGATATAGACAAATCGTTACTGGTATTTACTTGTAGGAGATTTTTCTACAACTTACTGCATTTTTTCTAAGGTATGCTTGTCCTCTTCATAAACTTTACATTTTTTATATTTGGAATGGATTTCAATATGCAACAAGATTTTTTTTATCTGTATGCCTGTTTTTCATGCACTGGTAATATAGTGCAGATATGTCAGTTCTTGCTCAACTTTCAAAGTTTATTAATTAATGCTATGGTTACATTGCAGTCTTGCTTTACTATTTGTTCTTGGAATTTCAACAGTTACTGCAGGCAAGTGAATTGTTTTATTACAGACTTCAAGAGGTAGTATATGTGTAGCTAACAGAGGTATTAGAACTCGCAGATGTCCTGCGGCAGCCTTTATATCAATGGTGAAAATTGATTGGCATTTCTACTTTGAATACTAGTCTATTTATTGATAATTCTGCCATCCAGTAATCAGTCACAGAACTGTCCTCTCCATTACAGAACTATTATACAGAAATATTAACAGACTAGATGTAAAGCTAATGTATTACATTCTTTTTTTTTTGGGGGGGGGGTGTATCTTGTGTCCTAAATGAGCATTGCTTGTTCAGTTGTTTTGTGTTGATGTGTGTACAAATTGTATTTGAGGAGAATAATTTCTCTATGTGCTACAAATGTATTTTAGTCTTTTTTCTGTTTCATGTCATACAGGACTATGGCACCCAGACCATCTGTTCCACACAAGTCACCATTCAGTGATGCAGATAAAGAGGCCATCATTGAAGTCCTACGCTGCCATGGATCCTTCCTGCTTGACAGAGGCAGAGGTGATATGTCTGCCAGAAAAAAAGCGTATGGCAGCAGGTGGTTGCTGACATAAATGTAGTGGGTGGCCATGCCAAGCACTATAATCAGGTGTGGAACCATGCCACTGATATGATTACAGCAGCATGCAAGAGGGCAGCTGTATTTGTACATGAACAGATGGCTATTGGGGATGGTCCTGCTACTGAGCCACCACTCACTGCAACTGAGGAGTTCCAGTCCACTGTCAGAGATCCCAACAGCTCAGCAGAGGGTTCACACAGACTCCTTGATGTTGGAGCTGTTGTAGAAGACAGGCCAAGCATGTCCCAAGAACAACTTCTAGGTATGCTTTATCTAAGGCATTTACTGCCATTTTAGACATATTTATGTGCCAATACTTGTATACTTCTGATATATCTGGAAACATTAAAACATGTGGCTTAGAAGAGATGCAGCCAAACAGAAATTGTGTTGTGTGGGTACTGATCAGTCTTATTGAGCCTGAGATAGGAAGATAGACCAAGAATTAATCTCTTGCCCTTGTGTCATTTGCATGTTTATGTTTATTAGCCTTCTTTCAACTGCTTTCCTCTATTTTCAGGGACATGAGAATTACCAACTGAAAGACCACCTACACATGGTAAGTACACACTTTTGTTGCTTAGTAATACCCATCCATTAGATGCAAGTCTGAGGAGAGAGTAATTATTGTATCCTTTTGGCATCTGAAATTGTTTAACATGAGCATGTAGAACACTGTTTGGATAATTTCTAGTTTCAGTTTCTCTCATTCTTGTGCTTGTTACTTATTACACCAGGTGATCCTGACAGAGGCAGTGTAGAACTCATACCATCTGATGTCAGAGTATCAGTAGACTCTGTTGATGATGATGACGACGATTTAGAGGCACTTCCAGGAGGTGTAGAGGCTCAGTCTGACTCTGAGGTTATGGCTCAGACATCCCCTGGCCTTATTTCAGCCACAGTCAGCATACCTACTGAGCCCTCAGATATAGGACAGGCTGAGGGTGACACAGTTGATCTGAGGAGTGTGGTTACTCCTGTTGCAGAGCTGGATGAGTCTGCCTTTTTGTTAGATGTGCTTGGAGGAGGCCTACTGTACACCCTCCTCCTGATGCTGGTGTGTCATTACATGCCACCAGACATATTTATAGAGCCTTATGTTGGCACAGATATGTTCCACCAGGGCCGCAGAAGAGATAGTACAAGTCCTAAATGTGGCACATTCTGGCACACATGACTGCCTCAACCATGTCGGTTTCTCCTAGT
The DNA here is from genome assembly GCF_019279795.1 of Protopterus annectens. NCBI lineage: Eukaryota > Metazoa > Chordata > Ceratodontiformes > Protopteridae > Protopterus > Protopterus annectens. The sequence goes on along the minus strand of NC_056732.1, from coordinate 1,212,624,526 downwards.
ATAGGATGAGTGACACACTAGATCAGGCAGTGTCTGTGATGGAAAATTTGCTTGGAGGGTCATTATCGAAGTGTCCATAAAGCTACAGCATCCTCTGGTATTAGCTGATGTGGCCATGTCAGATCCTGCTCCTGTAGTGGCACTACTTCCACTGCTCCATCAGTGATTGAGGTATAACCGCCCATACATGGTTGTCCATAGGGCCATGGCCCTGGACATATTTGTGAAGAGAGCTCATTTAGTAAATATCACTCACATTCAGGTAGCACCCCCACTTCGAACTGGGGATGTGGAAGTGGCAATGCAACTCCTGGCAGAGGTGGTTCTCATGGTTGGGAGTGATGACACTAACCTTATAACTCTGCCATGCACAGCTCACACCTGTGTGATATGCCAGGACATAGTGCAGGCACAGAGATTGATTGTTTTCATGTAGATACACACAAATTGCAGAAAAAGTGCCCATACTGACTCTCACACACACACACACACATGCAAGTTAAGCAAACCTTAATGTTTATCACAATGCAGTTCCTGTTACTGGCCCTGAAAAATGTTCTACTTTAATGAATGTTCTGTGTTTCCTCTGCTAAAACACTTACTACTTTTGTGTCACCCTTGTCCTCCTGCACATGTGTAGATGATGATGACTGTGCCGTGCCCTTTGTCATTATGTTTTGCCTTAGGGTTGCATAAATGTTTGCTGCACAGAATGGTTAGCTAAGTGAGTGATTCTCACAATGTTGATTTTATGCATATGTATTACATAAGAAAATGTGGGATGTTCTTGCACATGCTCATTTTGAAATGATTATTTTAGTTAGTATTGTAAGTCATGCATTCAAGTTAGTGATACTGGATTCCTGCTTCTTGCTGATATAATTGTCCTGTTGACTGTTTATATGCAGTGGGTAGGTGACCAGCTTAATGCAGGCTGTTGTGTACAATGCATAGCTGTAGACTGCATGTATCAGTCATGTAAGCCAATAATGCCACTGATGGACACCTCACACAGGTTCTGCTTTAGTACATTTATGACTAATAGTATGCAAGTATATGAATTACTTTCATCTTCTTACACATTTATTTTTATGATATACATTCCACACTTACCTTGACATTACAGCAGGTATGACTCGAGTCCTTTGGAGCTGTCTCTATCTGATGCTATCAGAACACAGCCATTACACTGGGAAGCAAAGTTTGTGGACTTTGGCTGCCATCAGTTTTACTATTTGATTGTGATTGGATTGCTATGTGTATTCCTTTTGTGGTGAGTGTGAGTGCTAACCTTTGCCTCTTAGGTGGTGAATGCGTGTGTTATTCTTTGCCTCTTAGCCAGAGCAAGGTCATATTGTGGCACCTACATCTGCTGGCTCCTTCTGCAACTGGAGGTTCTCCCTCTTTATCCCCGTCTGTATGTATTGGAGGTGCTGGCCCAGCCTGTGCTTGAGGAATGAGTGGTCTTAGCCCATAATGTCCTATTGCAGCAATTTCTTCTACATGATATTGTGCAACATTGCACAGACTGTGAGAATTTCTATGCAGATGACTTGGTCATACTGCAGGGCACCATCTAATGTGTTTTGACAGCAGAACTGTGACTTCAGCATGCCAGACACAAACTCTGTGATGTTTCTAGTTTGAGTGTGGGTATTGTATCCTTCTTCAGTGCATGTGTGTACATTTCTGATGGGTGTTATAAACCATGGATTCAGTGCATAACCTGCATCACCCAGTAGATAGTCATGTGGAACATCACCCCTAGCAAACCTTGTGTAAACCTGTAAGGAGTGCCATATGTGTGAGTCATGGTAAATGCCTGGGTTGCCAGCACAAATTGTGGATGATCCCTTGAACATTACAGACAAGCTGGTAGCTGATTAAGTGGAACCTCTTCCAGTTGATGTAGGTCCTTCCCTGTTCACCAGTTGGAGCTTTAATTTCTATGTGAGTGCAGTCTATGGCTCTCAAAACTTCAGGGAAGCATGCTACAGCATAAAATGTCTGCATTGTTCTTGCTCTTTCATTTGGAGTGTGGAGAAAATAGAAGTAATCCCTTGCATGCTCTAGCATGATATTAGGACATTGGTACAAAATTCTGGAGGCTGAGGACTCTGACACCCCTAGTATTTCCATTGTGGGTCTCTGGAATGTACTAGTAGCTAATATCCTTAATGCAACACATATCTTAGTTTCCACTGGTATAGCTTTTCCTCAGTGTCCCTTCCCTGGGTCTGGGTGGGTGTGTCAGATGTTGCAGAGATCCTGGATTATTTCCCTATCCTTTCTGTATCATTCTAATATTTCAGTATCATGCAGACCATGACATGTTAAATGGAGTTTGAACACTCTTTTTCTCATTGGCTGAAGTCTATCAGCAGCAGCAGCAGCAGCATAGGTTTGAGCCTGTGTTGCACATATTCCTACAAGGCAGTAGCAGCAGCCCCTAACATTATGTTTTTTCTAAGTGTGATGGTGCCTGTAATCCATTAGGTTTTGAAGTTCATGACAAAGATCTACACAAAGTATACATAATTAGTTTATATCTTCCTGAATTACTCTGACATCTTGGATTGGTTAATTAGCATGTAATTCAGCTTGTTATGGTTTCATTAGCATACTCTGCCAGTTATCTTTGTTTACACAAAGTGTAAATGAATACAAAATACAAATAAAATTTTGTGAATCTGACCCTCAGTCTAATTTCAGTAAGAGATAACTGCTCCAGATAATATATTCATTCAGATGAGAAAGCTTATTTCCTATCTGAGTATGGATTTTATTCCATATAACACTTTTGAAGTTGGTCAAAGTTTTGGGGTTTGAGTCCAAGTGTATTTCCCATCAGCAATCTTATTTTTATCTTAGACTGAAGCATCCAAATGCATGTCATGCCGACATTACCTCTAAACTACATGCTTATCAGTAGTTTCAATGTTGAACTCACCATTCACTCTGAGCAGTTTGATTTTTCAATCCTTTGCAAAATGCAGCTTTACATTACTTATTTTGCAGCTGCATTAATACTTTCTTAAAAGGAGGCCAACCTGGGTTGTCTTTTTTCAAAAGAAATGGGACAAATATTGCATCTACTTGGTAGCCAACCAGTTTTGATCCATCAGGAAGGCACAACATTTGCTCTTTATAGTCGGTTGCATGCATTTTGTTTCAGATACATTTTAATAAAATAAAAAATAGTAATCAAAACAATTGAAAGTATTAACTAAATCCAATAACTTGCACATTTTTTGTCAAGGAAAATGTCCCATATCCCAAACCAAAATCAAATAATAAGACTTTGGCATTAGTTTCTATCATATGTAAAAGATGACACCATTTGCAAATGTTGTGCCTGTGTGTGTGTGTGTTTGTGTGTGTGTGTGTGTGTGTGTGTGTGTGTGTGTGTGTGTGTGTGTGTGTGTGTGTGTGTGTGTGTGTAAGTATGTATGTGTGTAAATATATATATTATATAAACCACGAATCTCCAAACACCGACTATTCCACAAGAAATCCGCTGGACTGTCTAGTTTCTTTGCACGAAAAGATTTATTCAAATAAAAATAAATCTTTTCGTGCAAAGAAACTAGGCAGTCCAGTGGATTTCTTATATATATTGGGCCAAATTTATGAAAGCTTGCATGGAGTTGTAGAGTAGAGTAAGACGTCAGACAGCCAATATGTCTGCCGAGCGATCTAGCAACAGCCGGCAGGGGAGTGTATGAGAGCTTCTAAAGCAACTCTTGCACAGACAGCATCATGGTATGCAAATTACCTAATTTGCTGCTGAAAGCTATGCAAATGAGGTAAATTTGCAATCCAGGAAACACTAACCTGTCCGTGGAAGAGTAGTGTTATTTGCAGAAATGTACTCCGTTGGTAACGAATTTCTGCAAATTGCTAAACGGAGCTCTGACAGCTCCAAATAAAGGATGCATCCAGTTAAGGAAGCATGCCAATGGCCAAATATAAGGCCATTGGCATTTTTAAATGTTTAAAATTATTAAAATCTAATTTTTTCCCCCGATCTCCGATGTTTAAGCATAGTGCAGCGCCACACAAACATGCTGCACTTAAAAAAACAATAAAATAATTTCAAAATAGCCAAAAATAGGCATTTTCACTAAAAAGCTTATTATGCCATGCAGGTGAATGGCAGGCTGAAGACAACATGGCCACTGAGTACTGGTTACTAAGGTGGGGAAGCTCATTGTGAGAGATGTAACCAAGCATTAGTAGGCAATCCTATGAAAATGAGGATAAGGATAGTGAATCCCAATTTTCCCCAGCATGTGAGCCATGTCCCAAGAGTGTAAGTGTAGGAGTAGGTGAGTAGTAGAGTAGAAGATAGGTGACATCATGAGGGGGGTATGTCAGAAAGGCTGTATGCTGATTGGAGCACAGTGTCCTGTGTTTGCCCTGAGTTGCTCAGGATTGCAAGAGGCGTGTCTACAGTTGTCCTTTTTGAAAACCAGAAACCAAAGGTGCACGCCATGAAAATATCTGAAATTTCTTGCAAACGGGCACACAGCATGTATAAGCGTGTGTGCCCATGTGCGCGCGTGTGTGTGTTTGCCCTTGTTTGCGCGGCGCTGCCCTGGGTGGAAACAGAAAGGGAAAAGGAAGGAAAATAAGTAGTAGGAAGTTAACCAAGGAGAACTAGCAGAACTGCCAGGTGAAATATATCAGAATCAGCCAATTACACAGGCAGCAGACCAGCCCAGCCCAGCACTTTAAACTCTGCAAACAGCATTCTTCCCTATTTTCCCAAGAACTCTGCAACACTGCAGTATACAAAGAGGGAAAGCTTAAAAACTTTAAAGTCAGACAAAATGTTAGGGGCTGGTCTTGCTATCATAAACCAACATGTGCAAGGTGCTGAGGGTGGTGATGTTGTGAATGCTGCTGAGCAACCCACAGTGAGGAGAAGGAGAAGAGTGCACAGACCCAGGGTAACCTACCAGGGGCTACATGAGCTGGAGATAGTGGAGCGCTATAGGGTGGACAGAGACCTCCTGCAGCAAATTGTTGAGCTGTGCTAGCCATGCCTCACACACAGAAACAACAGAGGGGAACCCATCCCAGTGGATACCAAGGTATGTGTTGGCCTAAGAATACTAGCTACAGGTACCTTCCAGAGACCAACTGGTGATATGATGGGGATTTCACAGGCATCATCATCCAGGGTACTGCACCAGTTCCTGGATGCCATGTCAGCACATGTCGATGAGCACATATATATCCCCAATTCCCGTGAGGTATTGGCCAGCAATATGCATCTTTTTCACCAAATAGCAGAATACCCTGAGGTAGTGGGTGAAATAGACTGCATGCACATACACATCAAAGCACCACCTGGTGAGCGGGGTAGGGTCTACATCAACCGCAAGGGCTTCCCCTCCATCAACTGCCAGGTCGTGTGCAATGCCCAGGGCATAACAATGAATGTGTGTGCTGGCTGCCCTGGAAGCTATCACAATTCCCACATCTGGCATCTGATGCAGCTGTACCAGAGATTTGCCAATGGGGACATCCCTGATGGTCACCTAGTGGGGGATGCTGGATACGCACTGGAGCCGTGGCTGATGACACCCATCAGAAATGCACACACACCCGAACAAGGACTCCATAATGAGGCACACGCACAAACAAGAAACATTATTGAGCATGTGTTTGGGATGCTCACGTCATGGTTCTGTTGCTTGGACACATCTGGTGGAGCCTTGCAGTACTCACCAACTACATGTACCCAAATTGTCATGGTATGTGCATACTACATAATATGATCCTGCGAAAACAGCTGCAGTCGGAACAACATGGGGCAGGGCCAAACAGTCCCCCACCATTGCCAAGGCCTGCACAGGCACAGCGTGACTCAGAGGAGGAACAACCTGAGCCTGCCCCAGTACGCAGAAGGAGGCGTGCCCAGTATGCCCTGGCCTTGGCAAAGAGGCAACACATAGCACATACACTGACTCAGGAGGAATCCTGGAAATTACACCTCTCTCTGACTCGCACATACAGTAAAATGGATGCCTAACTTGACACTACCTGTTTTCAAACATGTATAGGGAGTGTACTATGTGCATCCGACATAGTCAGACAAAGTTGAGCAAAGTCGGGTAAACACTCTCACACCTGCTTTACTGTTCCTTAAGCAGTCTGGTCTGCCCAGCAGGAAAATAAAAAGCAGTGACAGGGCTCCTACTCTGTATACTGTGCACATATAGTCACAGTACTGAACCACTAAGCCATGACAACATTTCACTGGCACAGACACAACTTAACTCACTCACACATATCAGTTGGGGGGGGGGTCACATACCTAACAGTCACAGCCAGCAGGGCAAATGTAGACAAACGCAACATACAAACAAATGCTGTATCATGCCCTCTGAAGAGGCATATGAGTAACCTCCCCCCAGGCCTATGCAGACAGATAACAGCAGGCCAGGCAGTGTGATGTGGGTTGGGTAGGCTATGAAGTCACAAATTAATATGCATGTAATTGGAAGCTAAGGTCTGTAGTGCAGTGGTATGCCTCAAGCCAGTATGATAGGCAACAGTACAGACTGAAATGGAGTTCCTGACATAGCAGTGCAGGCCTAGCAAATGTGTATAATTGTCAGGTGAACCGTTCATCCTATGTACACCCACAGTAACAATCAGGTGTGCCCCCACAGGTAGAAATGTATAAATAATAGCTGTGCCTACTGTATGTAGAATGACTCATGGAAGCCCTGCAGACCCACTGTGCTTTCTGTCGATGTACAACACTGAAGTAAAAACCAACTTGATTTTCACAAACATATAGTATATATGCTCATACTGGGCATGCTCACACACTTAAACAAATTTAGCAAATTTCAGTCAGCAACATACTGAAAGGTCATACTGGGCATGCTCACACACAGGCCATGTCAGTAGAGCAGTGGGCCACACATATCTGGCAGTTGCAGTTCTTACTCCAGACACTTGTCACTATTCACCAATCCTGCCTTGTGCACACACCGATATGAAAACAGACCCATATAATATATTGGACACCTGTCATAATCAAACTATGTACTCCAAGTACTTAAGTTGGTCAAAGAAAGTGAAAAACCAAAGAAGATCAATAATACTTTGATCAGTATCATCAAGAAACAATGAGCGCTCCTAACATTATCCAAGCCATGGTCAAAGAGTCCATAGAGAACCATGAAGCTTTCTTTCACTATGTCATAAATATCAATGTAAACTCATATATGTTCTGAGTCAGTGCAAACTGTAAATGAATACATGTACATGACTGACATTGAAAACATCTTGTCAGACAGGTTCATACATATTTACCCCCTTCTCACTGACAAAAGGGCCCATTATCATACCTGGAGATTGTGAAAACCCAGAAATCACATATAGAATGGTTAAACAGCTCTTTCCAAACCTAAAAACATGGCATGTATGGGATAACATGGTTTCCCTTGCTGTGTCATATGTGAACTCCAAAGCAAACAGACCCTGCACCTGAACAGTCTGTTGAGACTCACCATCTGTACAGGATATGAAACTGTTGAATGGGTTACAGCAACGTTTGGCACACTCCACGAGTGTTGGTGCACAACAGACCATGGGTACTATTGTATTATAAGCCTAATACGCCTGATGTGCAAGGCCATGGAGTCCATCATTATGGAACTCATAAACAGAGCTATTGAGAGCCTACAAACACCCAACCCAACCCATTTTGGTTTGGTCAGGGGCAGATCATGGTTCCTAAACCTGCTAGACAGTTTTCAAGGCAGTCACCCAGGACAAGCATCAATGAAATGAGCTACACACGGCCTACATAGACCTTGAAAATCCCTTTTCCAACATCCCACATACATGTTGTATCCACAAAATCAACAACCTGTGCATAAACACATATGTCATCTGATGGATTGCCAACTGGGGCACAGATAGATCCAACAAGGTAAGAATTGTGGTCTCCTGTTCAAGCTGGTAACAACTGCTGTCCCCGATGGCTCAGTCCTGGGACCCCTCCTGTCTGGTGTATACTTTTTAGAAATACAGTCAAACACGAGGGCTATGTTTAGCAAGGTTTGTGGATGACTGCAAAAAGGTTGTCATAATCGATGTTTGGGACAACAGAGACATCCTTAAAAAGGGTGTCAGTCAGACGGATGTGGTGTCAAACTTATGGGCTCGAGCTACAGTCAAACAAATACCACATAGGTGCCAACACCCTAAATATGGAGGTAATAATAAGGGATCTATGGACACATGTGGATAATCATCACTACTTCCAGAAACACATTCACAAAGTGGTTAGAAAATTATGCTATATGTTCCCAGAAACTGCCCAGGTCTTTGCATGTAGGTCAAAGGAGGTTCCCTCTACTCGTCAGTCATCAGACCCATCATAGAGTATCACAACACACTTGCGATGAATCTGACTAGGCACATTCAGCAGCTGGAAAGACCACTGACGTACCTCAACAGGAGCATTACTGGCCTCAAACAGTTGCCACATGCAACAAGACTGAATTTAACTCAATCTGTACTCTGTTGCATGCTGTCTACTCAGGTGAGCTCTGCCCAACAGACAGGTCCATGTCCAATGCAGAACGGATGTACATGTGCTATGTGAAGTAACCCCAAGCTCACTGTACTACATGCTCTAGGGATATCATCATCACAACAATAAATAGAACATGTTGGAGGGATACATTAATAACTCACAGACTTCCCTTTCTTTGGAATAGGCTCCCTCCCAACCTACATTAAGCTGAGTCCCTCACTGACACTCTTCCAGAGGAGCCTTGATGAGTGTATGTGAAACTGAACTGTCACACCATGGACCACTTCATCGGCTCTACTACACAGAGGCCTAGGGAACTAACTCCATGGGTGGTGATAGCTGCACACTCTGGCCATACTAATATATGTCTTCAGATAGATAGCCTATTACCTACCTATGTACCTATATATATATATATATGTAGGGGGAACACAGTATAATAAGCCAAAGATGGATGGGCAGAGATGTGTGTAAGAGGGTGACCATGACAGGGAGCCATCCAGGACTGTCCCACCCAGCACACATCTCAATGGCACAAAAGACATGAGGTGCACAACTCACCCAGTGTACATAGCAGCCACCAGTATCTGTAAGCATTACAGTGTATGTGGTCCATGTGCTGGCTGTACAACATGACGGTACAATGAAGTGCATATCTACTATCTGTAGACATGTACCTGTCACATAGTCTACTACATACCTAAGAACCTATCTTCAATAAGGCATATGTTAACCTAGGCAAGTTGTGCAGCTTTCACCACCCCATTGGGTAGTCTCCCAAGCCCTCATTCTAATAGTTAGTACCCTAAGCCCCATTCTAGTGGGGCTGCTGATGTGATGCCTGGCATGAATTGTCTGTTTCCCATCCACTCATCAAGGTTCCTATTGAAGAGTGTCAGCAAGGGGCTCTGTCTGATGTACATTGGGACTCTGTTCCACAGTAAGGCAAGTGTCTGGATGGTACTCTATCCCACCAGCATGTTGTATTCATTGTTGTGATGAGGTTCATATCCCTGGAGTGTCTAGGGCAACTCAATTTTGTTATCTGTAGATGGAGCATGCTCAGCAGTTATGTGTTGGACATGGCTCTGTATGTTAGGCAGAGTATGCCTCTGAGCAGGTGGTACGCAACGAAGAATAGATTTAGCTTTACCAGTTGTGTTGCATAACACAACTGTTTGAGGCCAGTAATCCTCTTGGTGAAGTACCTCTGTGGTCTCTACAGCTGCTGGATATGCGTAGTCGAGTACATCCAAAATGGTGCATTGTACTCAATGATGGGTCTGATGACTTAAGAGTAGAGGGCCACCACTACCTCTTCGGATCCTGATGCAAACCCTTTGTTGATTAGGTGGGCCACATAGGGTTTCCCAATCACTTTGGCAACATGGTTGTGTCCCCAGATCCCTTACTACCTTGTCAGTTTTAAGGGGGTAACACCTATGTGGTAGTTTGTGTGTACTTTGTTTTCACCAAAGGGGATCACTATGCATTCCTCCACATTGAGCTTGAGGCCATGATTCTGACACCACACATCTGTCTCATAGAGTCCCTTCTGGAGAATATTTGTGTCATCTGGGGAATCTATTATGGCAAACACTTTGCAGCTCCCAGCAAACTTAGTCAACCACGACCCTCCTGTGTTGGCATGTACATTTGAGAAGTCTATACCAAACAGGAGGGATCCCAGGACTGAACCCTGGGGGCCACCAGTTGTTACCATTGTAGATTCTGACATGTACCCAGCAACTCTTAGTTTGTGGAATCTATCTATGAGCCTGTTTGCAATCCATCTTGTGATGTATGGATTCATGGCCAGGTTGGCGAGTTCAACTATGATACCTGACTGGGGAATGGTGTCAAAGGCTGTAATGAAGTATAGGTAGGCTGTGTTGAGCTCATTTCAATCATCTGTAGCCTGGGTAATGGTCTCAAAGAAATCCACCCAGTTCAGGAGGTGTGATCTGCATATGATGAAGCCAAACTGGGTGTGCTCAACTGTGTGAAGGTTCACAATCTCTTTATTGTTGACTTCCATTATGATTGGCTCCATTGCCTTAAAGAGCAGACTCATCAGGCTCATAGAGCATGAATGCCAAGGGATTTTTGTGGCCGCACCCCTGTGGTGTGTGAAGAATGCTGCTGTGCAATATTCTATGGGTACATATCCTGTAGAGAGCATGTAGAGAGAGGTGTAGGTATCCTTGATGAATATGGATACATTCCCACCCTATGTGCTATGATTCAGGTTCTGATGCTGGAAGGTATGGAATGAGTAGCATCCTGGTAGGGCTGGTCTGCTCTCTGGAACCTTGAACTAGGTTTCTGTTACTGCACAGATATCAATATTCTCCATACTAAGAAGTGCCTCAAGTGTGTGCATTCGGAGGCTGAGACTTCTGGCAATGAGAAGCATTTAGCTAACTTTGTGGTTATTTGTGTTGGTTACGGGGTTTGGTTTGTCCTGAGTGACTGGTGTTCCACACCTGAAGTCAATGGCTCATTGGTCCCATCTGACCATAAGCTAATTACCCTACATATCCACATTCTGGACCCCCCCCCCCTTTATGGAAGCCATGTTAAAAAATGTCTCCAAAGCCAACTTCATGCTTCTTAAGACAGAAGTGCTGAACTTCAGGACACCCATGCAGATGGACAATACTGTTAAGACTACTGAATCCTTCACAATTGCACTTTATAAGCACTTACATGAGTGTATGCATTATGCTATCCCAAACAGAACCAAGATGCTATCCTCCAAGAAAAGGAAGCCAATCTGGTGGTCCCCCTGCCATAAACAAACTGCACAACAGAAGGAAGAAAGTGTTGCAAAAAAGGGTAAAATCCCATGAGTGGAGGAGCTCCCTGGTCAGCCTCAGGAAGAAGCTGCGATCCCTGATAAAATCCTCCAAAGCTAGTTATGAAAACAAAGTCGACACTGATTCTAAAGACAACCACAAAGCATTCTATAGCTATGTCAAGAATCTCAATGGCAACACTCAGATCTGCTCTGAGTTACAGCACAATGGCACTAAATATACAGAACCAACTGATATTGCCAACAGCCTGGCAGATAGGATCAGTGCTAACTTTACCCCCCTCTCACCCATGAAAGAGCACATCTCTATAATGGAAGAATGCAAAGTTGCTGTCATCATGGCTGCACAGGTAAAAAACACTCTTCAAAGCCAGGAACACAGCATCCATGGGACCAGATTACATCACAGGCTGCATTCTACATGAACCACAGAACGAACTGGCACCACACCTACATACCATGTTCAATCATAGCCTCACCTCAGGCTTTGTGCCTGCTGAGTGGCGCACAGCAACAGTTATCCCACTACACAAGGGGGGAGCCACCACGGACCCTGGGAACTAGTGCACCATTAGCCTGATGAGCCAGGTCTGCAAGGCCATGGAACGTATCATCATGGAACTTATAAACAAAGACATTGGTAATCTCCAAACTCTGGACCACAATCATTTTTGGGTTTGTAAAAGGCAGATCATGTCTCCTAAACCTGATAGACTTCTTTGAAGCAGTCAGCAAAGCCGTAAACTAGGGTAAGGTGGCTCACACAGCCTATCTAGATCTTGCCACAGCTTTCAACACCACCCCCCACTCTGGAATTATGGAAAAACTCACTAAACTAGGTATAAATCCCTATGTCACAAGATGGGTTGCCAACTGGCTGACTGACACAACCCAGACTGTGAAAGTAGCAGACTCCAAGTCCGACTTTAGACCAGTGACAAGTGGAGTACCACAGGGTTCAGTCCTGGTTCCTGTCCTGTTTGGTATCTACTTCACTGAAGTTCAGGTTAACATGGAAGGTCTCTGGCTAATGAAGTTCCCAGATGAGTGCAAACTAAGAGCCATAATCGAGACTACTAAAGATGTGGACATCCTACAAAAAGGCCTCACTGAGACAGATGCCTGATGTCAAAGCCATGGCCTCAATATCAATGCCAAAAAGTGCATTGTCATCCACTTTGGTAAAAACACTGTACCCATGAACTACAACATAGGTGGTAGTATACTTAACACCGAAAGTGTGATAAGATACCTTGGGATGCAGGTGGACAGTAGACTCTCCTTTGATAATTACATCGCCACAGTAGTCAGGAAATCCTTCTATGGGGCACACCTTATCACAAAAGGTGTCTCATGCAGAATAAAAGAGGTCATTGTTCCCATCTACTCATCACTCATTAGATCCATTATAGAGTACAATGCCCCTTTTGCTATGTACCTCATAAGACATCTACAACAACTGGAAAGCCTGCAGAAATACCTCACAAAGAGGATTAGTGGCCTCAAATACATGCTATACACAGACTGTCTCAAAACACTACAGCTTTACTCTGTCGCATATCACCTACTCAGAGGTGATCTCTGCCTAACATACAAAGCTATGTCAAGCACAGAGCTGTTGGACATGCTCCACTTAAAGAAATCCCAATCCCTCCGAGCGTTGGCCCCAAAACCCAGATTGAAATACTAAAGGAGAGGGTGTATCCATTTTCATAAAGGATACCCACACCTCCAGGTTAGTGGCACAGCACAAAGCCTTGGAGACCATGCAAGTGCAACTAACATTGGGCAAAGCTGCTTATCAGATTGTAGCCTGCTATAGATCACATACCTTGTCTCAGGTCCCTATCTCAGTATTCCTGAGAACACTGGGAAATATAAAGGTCCTACCAAACACCATGATATGAGGATATTTCAGCTACACAAACATTGAGTGGGAGAATTACTCGGGTATAAAGTCCTTTTCCCAATGCTTCCTAGAGTTTATAAACTCAAATGGCCTGGAACAGCTGGTCACCATGCCCAGTAGAGGTGACAACATACTGGACCATGATCATCACCAACATGGGGGATCAGTGTTCCACACCAGAGGTAAACCCCTCGCTGGTAATATCAGATCATGAAGTGATCACACTGGACATCCACATCCCGAACCCCCCCCCCCCAGTTAAAAAAAACACTGTGAAAAACTTTTCAAAAGCAAACTTCACACTTCTCAAGACTTAAGTGGAAAGTTTCAAAGCCACCTTCCTACAGGATAATGCTATCCAATCTGCAGAATCCATTACAAGTGCATTCTATGGGCATCTAGAGGGATGCATGGATCAAGCCATCCCAATTAAAACCAAGACTCACTCCTCCAAAAAGAAGAAACCAATCTGGTGGTCCTTGCCCGTAAATAAGCTATACAACAGAAGGAGGAAACTAACACATGATAGAGCAAAATTCCAAAAAGGAAAGGCATCACTGATCATTATTAGCAAGAAACTACGATCGCTCATAAAATAATCCAAGTCCAGTTTCTAAAGAAAAATTGGCAAGGAATCTAAAGATAACCACAAAGCCTTCTTTAGCTATATCAAACATTTAGGTGGCAACTCTCAGATATGCTTTCAGCTACTGCAAAATGGAAAAAAATACACTGCACCAACTGACATTGCCAACATCCTGGTGGATAAGTTCAGTGCAAACTTCACCCCCTCTCACCCCTAAAAGGGACCGTGTCCATCCCAGAGGAATGCAGAGCCCCAGATTTCATGGACATGCAGGTAAAATCAGCCCTCTCCAAAGCTAAGAACACAACATCAGTGGGACTGGATGGTGTCCCAGGCTGCATCTTACATGAGCTCCAAAAGGAACTAACCCCTCACCTACATTCACTGTTCAGACTCAACCTTACCACAGGCTATGTACCCAAAGAATGGTGTACAGTAACAGTCATCCCACTCCACAAAGGTGGTGCCACAACAGAACCTGGGAACTATCGTCCTATAAGCCTGGCCAGCCTGGTCTGCAAAGCTATGGAGCGAATTATCATGGAACTCATAAAGAGAGACATTGGGAACCTCCAGATACTGGACCCTATCCAATTTGGCTTTGTTAAAGGCAGATCCTGCCTCCTAAACCTAGTTGACTTCTTTCAAACAGTTACCAAGGCCATAGATGAAGGGAAGGTAGTCCACACAGCCTACCTGGACCTCACTAAGGCCTTTGACACCATTCCCCACTCTGGCATCATAGGCAAGCTTACCAGCTTGAACATTAACCCCTATGTTACAAGATGGGTGGCCAACTGGCTCACGGATAGAACACACATGGTCAGAGTTGCAGGTGCCATGTCTGACTCTAAATCAGTCACAAGTGGCATCCCACAGGTCTCAGTCCTGGGACCCCTCCTGTTCAGTATATACATCTCTGAGGTAGAGGCAAGCACGGGAGGACTATGGCTGACCAAGTTCTCAGATGACTGTAAACTGGGAACCATAATCAACTCTCTGGCTGACACAGACATTCTCCAGAAAGGTCTTACAGAGACAGATACCTGGTGTCAAAACCATGGCCATAAGCTGAATGGCAAAAAATGCATAGTCATCCCCTTTGGAAAAAACAAAGTGCCCACAAATTACCACATAGTTGGTAATCCACTAGGTATGGAAAATGTAATTAGGGACCTGGAGACCCAGGTAGATAGTAACCTCTCCTTTGATAATCACATTGGCAAAGTGGTTAGTTATTCCTTCTATGTAGCCCACCTAATCATGAAAGGGTTCACCTCTAGATCAAGAAAGGTCATTGTGTCCCTCTACTCATCACTCATTAGGCCCATAATAGAGTACAATTCCCCATTTGGTATGTACCTTAATTGGCACATGCAACAGCTGGTAAGACCACAAAAGTACTTCACCAAGAGGATCATGGGCCTCAAAGAGATGTCCTATGCAGCTCGACTAAAGAAACTCCAGCTCTACTCGGTTGCTTACTGCCTGCTCAGATGTGATCTATGCCTGACGTATAAGGCCATGTCCAACCCGGAATTAATGGACATGCTCCACCTCAAGAAAAACAAATCTCTTAGAGCCACACGCTCCAGTGAATTAAACCTCAGCACAGCAATAAACAGGATGTGCTGGAGGGATAGAGTCCTGTCCCAGAGACTTCCCAACCTCTGGAATAGAATCCCAGTTGATGTTAGGCAGAGCCCCTTGCAGACTCTCTTCAAGAGGAATCTTGATGAGTGGATGGGAAATTGTAAATTTACCCCTGGGATCACGTCAGTGGCCCTGATAGACAGAGGCCCAGGAAACTAATTTAAAAGGGAGGTGAAAGCCAACACATTCTGGCTAGGCTTATAAATGCCCTTGGGCAGATAGCCTAGTGCCTACCTATGAACCTATGAACCTACACGCTCTAGAGACCTAAACCTTGTCACCACAATAAACAGAACATGCCGGAGGGATAGATTCCTGTCCCACAGACTTCACATACTCCAGAATAAACTACCTATGTATATCAAACAAAGCTCCTCATTAGCACTCTTCAAGGAAAATCTTGATTATTGGATGGGAAATAGAAAATTCACCCTGGGGATCACTTCTGTTTCTCTGCATGACAGTACCACAGGAAAATAAATTTCTTGGGTGGCAAAGGCCAGGGTACCTTTTTGGCTGGCCTTGTATAGGCCTCAGGGCCGATAGACTAGTACCTACCTATGAACCTATGAACCTTTGAACCTTGCCTAAAAAAGGTAATATGGGGACAGCACGAGCCTTGGCCAGTATTCAGAAGCATAGGGGTGACAGGTGCAAACCATCTAAAGTGAAGCAACAAGGCTTGTCTATCATGTCATCACAGGCAGACAGAGACTGGATCCCCTTTGAATGACACCAGAAGCTCAGCCAGTTGTTGAAGTTTATCATCTTTCTGTTATATTGCAGTATCATGTAGGTGAAGGTAAGATGCTACTCAAGGTTTTACCCTGTGTGTGCCAGCATGTGGTGTATCAACCCATATATGATATGGTCATGGCCTATGCATAAAATACACTCACAATACACCTAGTATGATAAGCCTGCTGAGGTTAACAAATTTGAAAAAAAACTTTTTGCAAACTGTCAGCAAGTAATGTCTGTATTGCACCCTGTAACTCCACATTGCTTGCTGAAGTGTAAAGATGTACTTAGTTTGGATTAAGAACACCGCACTTGCCAACTGTGTGTGTCTCCCTGTGAAGAAGCAACCTTTTGGAGACTACTCAAACACCTTAAAAGTGGTATACTCATCTTTGTCAAGTCCGATGATGTCACCATCCTACAAATATACCTGTGGAAAGGTGAAATCCCAGTAATGTGTATAATGCGTCATGTAAATGTGTACTGCTGTAGTATCATAACCTAGTTAGATAGGGGTTTTAATCCTGCACTTTCCAGATGTGCGTGTATGTGTGTCTCCCTGGGGAGAGCAACCTTTTTTGGAGTCTACTCAAACACCTTAAAAGTAGTATACTCATCTCTGTCAAGTCCGATGATGTCACCGTCCTACAAATATACCTGTGGAAAAGGGAAAACACAGAAATGTGTATAGCAGGTTCTGTAAATGCATACTTCTGTAGTAGTCTAATGCAATTAGATAGGAGTCTGAATCCTGCACTTGCCAATGGTGTGTGTCTCCTGGAGAACAGCAACCTTTTTGGAGACCACTCAAACACCTTAAAAGTGGTATACTCATCTTTGTCAAGTCTGATGATGTCACCATCCTACAAATATACCTGTGGAAAGATGAACTCGCAGTAATGTGTCTAGTGTGTTGTGTAAATGCATACTGCTGTAATATCACAATGTAGTTAGGAAAGAGTTTGAATTTTGCACTTGCTGACTGTGTGTGTGCCTGTGCTCCAGGTGTGTGACACCATTGGCCAATGTGAAGTGGGTTTTGATTTTTTATAGTGTTTGAGATATCACAATGACAACTGTATTTGCATTACACATGTAAGGTAGCTGTGGGGCAAATCCATATACATACATGTGACCTTAGGTATTTCATAGGTGGGTACTCTGCTTTCTCCATGAACGCATGTGTTATCTTTGCCAGAGCGTGCTGGCACTTTCCAGACCTTAGGTCACTTCTGTATGCTTGTGACAAGCTTAGCCACTGCAGTGATCCCTGGGCTATGGCTTCCGTTTCACATCCACTCATCACGGTTTCTATTGAAGAGTATGAGTGAGGGTTTATGCTCGAGTTATATTTGAAACCTGTTCCAAAGCAAGCAGAGTCTGGCAAAGATGACTAATCATTATAGGTGTGCAACAACCTCTGTAGATCTGCATGCAAACCCTTTATTGCTTATGTGCTCCAGAGAGGGATTTCCAAAACCCTTTGGTAATGTGATTATCAAAGGAGAGATGACTTAACACATGGCTCTATGTATACATTAGTACCTGTGCCACATTTTGGGGGCTACTACCTATGTGGTACTCTGGGGATACTTTGTTTTCTAAAACTGGATAACTATGCTTTCTTAGGCTTATAGCTTTACAGCATGAGCTTGACACCAGGTATCTATCTGTATGATACCCTTTTGGAGGATGTGTGCATCATCTGGAGAATAAAGTATAGCCCACAGTATGCATTTTCATCAAACATGGGCAGACATATCCCTACTGTGTTTGCTTGTACCTAAGAAAGCTATATGCCAAACAGGAGTGGTCCCAGGACTGAGTGCAGGTGAATACCACTTGCTACTGTCATAGAATAGTACATGGAAGCTGCAAATGTTACTGTGTGTCCTACATCTGTGTGTCAGTTGTCAAGCCATCATCTAACAATCGTTTATGGTCAGTCTGTTGAGGTTATGTCTAATACCAGTATGTGGGATGGGTATGATTTGCTGGTGAGCTATAGCTTGGCTGTGTTGACCTCCCCTCCCTCACCTATAGCCTTGTTGACTGACTTGAAGTCTGCTAGGTGTAGCAGCCATGATCTGGCCTTTAGAGAACCTAAGTGGGTATGATGCAGTGTTTGCAGGTTCATAATGTCTCTGTTAATGAGTTCCATAATGCTGTGCTCAATAGCCCTCCAGATAACATTGGTCTGGCTTATAAGGTGAGAGTTTCCAGGACCTGTTGTAGTTCTACCCTTAATCAATCTATATTAAAATTTGCACTGGGTGTGATGAGGGTGGACAGGTTTAAGAAAAAAGTATATTAGAGGGTCAGGCCAGGTTTGAAGGTTAGTAGACCATGCCAGATAGGCAGGATTAAGTTGGTTTGTACATGTGCTGAGGAGGGATGCAGAGTATATTGTGAAATAGATGCTAAGGATGAAGCTGCCAGGTAACAGGAAAAGAGGAATGCCTAAGATGAGGTTTATGGCTGTGGTGAGAGAGGACATGCAGGTGGATGGTGTGACAGCATAAGATGCAGAGGGCAGGACGACATGGAAACAGATGACGTACTTTGGCGACCCCTAATGGGAGCATCCGAAAGGAGAAGAAGACATTGTAGCTCAACCCTTGTGGACTGTGAACACCATTACCACACGTCATTCCACATGTATGTAACCTGTATAGAGGCTCCATCTGGACAGAGTGTTTAGGTGAGTGGTGACTTCATATGTCAGCTTGTGTATGACACAGCCAGGGACACTTTCCAGTACCATTGCCACTGTGGTGTGGACCTTGTTAAAAAGATGTTTTAACTAGAGTGTCTGTGAATCATCGGGTATTACGTTCTGCAGGTCTGGAAATGTGGCCCTTGTATATAGACAGGGTGGTGAAATCCGCATTCAAACTGTCTGACAAGGAATTGGTAATGTCAGTCAGATAAGTGTACTTTGTGACCATTTACATTAACTGTGACCCAATCTGAGATTTCCCCTGTAGATTATGAACAACAGTAAAGAAAACTTTAGTGTTGTCTTTGGAATCGTTGCCATTTTGTATTTTGAAGCTTGCCTTGTATGTTTATTGAGGGATTGAATTTTCCAAATGATACTGACCAGAGAGGTTATCCCTTCTTGGTATGTAACTTTTTTTTGGTATAACATCACACCTTCTATTATATATTTAGTTTATGGCAGGGGTCCATGAGACTAATGCACTTTTACTGTATAAGTGAGAATTTCTTGTGTTTGTGATAGCACAGTCCATGCAACCCTGTAGGTGAACAGTGTGCATTAATACTGGATTATGCATCTGGGACAGTGTTAACCTTAGTAATGCAAACCAATGACAGATAGGAACAACAGCATCACCCACAGTACAGTGTCAACCCGTGTCATACACACACATGCGTACTCAAGTTCCAAAACATGTGCAGTACAATGCATACTGGCCACCAATAGAAACTATGGAGTGTTAACACTAGCCAATACAGGGCATGTCACCCTGGCCATGTGTCTAATATGCATGTACATGCAGACATTGCACCTCCACCATGTTCACAAATGTACACCTGCAAACCTGTGCTGCACACACCCCACACTTACTGTCCACTGTATAACACATGCTGACACAACTGCACACATCAGCCAAGTGGCACATGAGCAAACAAAACACAACTGGAATAAACACTGGTGGAAACAATACAACATTGCTAATTACAGCTTTAAGAAACTTCTCTGTCTGGAAGATTTTCAGTCCATACATTTCTAGTTAATCACTGTATATTAATCGGATCAGACAATAGTAGTAGAAGTAGCGAACGTAAACTCGTCAAGTCAAAAAGTAATAACAGAAAATATATAATTCTACAGCATTACTAAGTATTCGAAAGTAATCTAAGCAAGGCAGGCAGTCTGTTTCCAGTCGATCCAAGTAAAACAAAAATAGAGTAATAATTTCCTCACAAGCTTTCTAAATATATATATACTTTTTATCAGGCAAGGGAGTGGTTTATTGTGCTGTAAAACAAAGTGTTATTGATACACATGTTAAATTCACATCCCTTCCCCCATCAGTGTGACATTCAAGCTGGTCCTACCCTACCTAGTAGCTGTCATAATAATATATAGCCCTAATGTACTTTAATGGTACATCTTATTTAACCAAATTACTAAGTAGATTATTAAGTCTGTGATTTTATAAAAGGCAATATACTACATGGCTGGAAATATATCAACCTTAGTTCATTTTGCGATCAAAAATTATATATGAATATATACATATACATTTTGCATGTAAAAATCAGTTTCTATTTTCATAACCTATTGTTAACAAAGATCGCTTTCGTCCTTCTAGACTTCTTCAGGTCTGTGTACAAGAACCCTAAAAACCTATATAATTGTATAATTAGTTAGTATTGTTATTACCATCATTTTGAATAAAGTGGAAAAAAGAGAACCAGAAAAAAATAAAAATAAAAAAAAAATATATGCATGATGATGGAAACAAAATATACACTTAAATTTCAAATGATTTAAAATGGTATTTAAAACCAATTTATAGAAAAAAATAAAATAAAATACAATTAGTCATGTAACAATGTGGCAATTTTCTAAGTTCCAGTGCACTTTTAATTGAACAGTAGTAGTTTAGTCCAGGCTTTCTAAAAGAGTTCAGCTTTAATTGCCACATGAGTTCATGTTTCTCCAGAATATTCGGGATGTCTCCTTCAAGATCACCCATGTCTATGCGATCCAGGATCTGGAACTTAAAACCTGTGTGTCTTTTATGAGGAGAAAGGTGTTTGGCTAGTGTATTATTTTTACACCCAGAGCGGATTTCTGACAGATGACATGAAATCCTTCGCTTGAGTTTATTTACAGTCTTGCCCACATAGAATGCATCACATTCATTGCACTGTGCCCTGTAAACTACTTTTTTAGTGTTACAGTCACCCCCTGCACTGGTTTTAATGATCTTCTTTAAATAAGGGCAATAAAAACTATCACCTTGCTGTATAAATATACAAAATGTACAATTAGTTTCACATCTTTTAGTGCTTTTCTCACGTGGTCTAGGTTTAAATTCAACAAAACTTCTAATATTCCTGGCCTTCCTATAAACACTCCGCAGAAGCCTTTGACATCACAGAAGGATCAGGACAGGAACATAAGCCACAGCGGCAACCAGAACCGACAGAGAGTTCTACAGGACGAATTACAGGACTACCAGGACAACCGGGACCACAGACAATCCAGCTACCAGGAGCAGCAGCACCATCACAGAGACCAGTTTCTTCAGGAAGACCAATATCGACAGCACAGACATCAACCACCACACCAATACCAAAGCCAGCACCAGTACCAGAACAAGAACGACGACCACCACAAGAGCCCCAGAGCTTGTCCCTCTTACCAGGTCCCCCCATACCACAGCCACAGCGAGGAATACTACTACAACCCACCAAGATTCCAGAAAGCAGAGGAGGAATTCCAGAGGTCTCATACTCTATCCACAAACTCCCAGGGAGACATGAGAACCAAACAGTGGACAGGGGTGAGGGAAATACAATACCTGGGCAATCCCGACTGGAACCCCGACTACAACACAGGTCCCAGGCTCAGACAGAGGAAACAGCCACAATAACAGGTACAATAACAACAACAGGTACCGCAATAACAGGTGCTCCACTTATCTGGAACCACTTTGTTAAAGCACTGACTGAAGAGGAAATAAAGTGTGCTATCCAAAGGACTTACCTTTGTACCAAGCTGCAGGATTGAGGTTGCTCAAGTACTGATAGACCTTAAAATGTTTGTGGGAAAGCTCAACTTAAGGGTACAGTTTCATGGCAAAAGTAATGACACTGAAAATAAGCCTATTGATGAAACTATAAAAAGGCCTAGCAGCTATTGTCCACCACTACATCAAACACTAGCTGCTTTCAAAGTGAAATGTGAGATGGATATCAGGAAACTGCTTAAAAACCTCCTAAGAAAAAACTTTATAACTTTATAACTTAACACAGGGAGAAAGAAAAGCATTGCTTGAGCTAGGCAATGATAAATCCAGGCGTGTAATGAAGGCAGACAAGGGAGGAGGTAAACTTGTGACTGATACCACTAGCTACAACCAAAAGATAGAGAACATGCTGGATGATAACAGATTTTATGAGTTATTTGCCATGGATGACATAAAAAGAGCATATGATTTATGGAACACTAATCTCACCACATTATGGGAAGAAAAACTTATCACTGAAAATCTTTATAATTATTTATGGAGCCAATGCTCACGTTTACCTTACTTTTTTGGAATACCAAAGCCACACAAGAACAGAGAAGACCCACCTTATAGACCGGTGGTAGCACGTGGAGGTTCCCTTACTGAAGCCACAGCCATTTACCTTGACTACTTGCTGAAACCTCTAGCAGAAAAGAATAAGTCATACATAAGAGAGTCAATGGATTTTTTGAAGAAAACAAAAAACATTACAGTGGAAGCTAACAGTATTTTGGTAACTATTGATGTGGAATCCTTGTACACAGTGCTCCCTCACAATTACTGTATAACAGCAGCTATGGAGTCTTTTAAGAAACATAATCAGGGTACACAGGCACAACTGCAAAAGTTAAGTAAGCTCATTAATCTTGTACTGGACTTCAATTTCTTTACTTTCAATGGCAAACACTACAAACAAAAAACTGGTATAGCAATGGGGGCTGCCATGGCTCCCAGCATAGCTAACATAGCCCTGGGCAAATGGGAGGGGGACTTTGTGTTAAACAACACAGACTACATGCAGCATATCACATGCTATTTACATTTTATTGATGATGTATTTATTGTGTGGGAAGGTGACACCTTGCAGCTTGGAGATTTTATCACTTACCTCAATCAAACAACCCCCTTCCTGAAGTTTACCTCTTCCCATAGCTGTACTTCAACCACTTTCTTAGATATGCAGATTTCCAAGGGCACCAACAATAACAGAATCACCACTGATCTAGTCAGAAAACCAATGAGGGTTAACGTATTACTCCACAGTAAAAGTCTACATCCTACAAAAAACAAGTATAATGTAGTGAAATC
The DNA here is from genome assembly GCF_019279795.1 of Protopterus annectens. Classification (NCBI taxonomy): domain Eukaryota; kingdom Metazoa; phylum Chordata; order Ceratodontiformes; family Protopteridae; genus Protopterus; species Protopterus annectens. The sequence continues at coordinate 1,212,601,174 of NC_056732.1, read as the reverse complement.
CCAAGGCTATAGATTAGCTCGAATTACCATAGAGATGGAACCATTTTTGAGAAACCTGAACAACTTAGAGAATGATTTTCTAGTGAGAGGCTATGAAAGTCAGATGTTAACAAAACATCCTGGAACCCATTATAGAACTGAAAAGGACTGAAGCACCTTCACTCAACCTCCCCAGTAGAAAAATGTTAAGTAATCCCACAGAGAATAACAAATGCAAAAATGGCTGTATCCTGACATACACTTTGGATTATCACAGTATCAAAAATATTATTGAAGAAAACTGGGACATTGTCACAGGAAACCCTTTTCTGATTAACATCTTAGGTGAAGCCCCATCATTTGTTTATAGGAAGGCCAGGAATATTAGAAGTTTTGTTGAATTTAAACCTAGACCACGTGAGAAAAGCACTAAAAGATGTGAAACTAATTGTACATTTTGTATATGTATACAGCAAGGTGATAGTTTTTATTGCCCTTATTTAAAGAAGATCATTAAAACCAGTGCAGCGGGTGACTGTAACACTAAAAAAGTAATTTACAGGGCACAGTGCAATGAATGTGATGCATTCTATGTTGGCAAGACAGTAAATAAACTCAAGCAAAGGATTTCATGTCATCTGTCAGAAATCCGCTCTGGATGTAAAAATAATGCACTAGCCAAACAACTTTCTCTTCATAAAAGACACACAGGTTTTAAGTTCCAGATCCTGGATCGCATAGACATGGGTGATCTTGAAGGAGACATCAAGAATATTCTGGAGAAACATGAACTCATGTGGCAATTAAAGCTGAACTCTTTTAGAAAGCCTGGACTAAACTACTACTGTTCAATTAAAAGTGCACTGGAACTTAGAAAATTGCCACATTGTTTACATGACTAATTGTATTTTATTTTATTTTTTCTACAAATTGGTTTTAAATACCATTTTAAATCATTTGAAATTTAAGTGTATATTTTGTTTCCATCATCATACATATATATATTTTTTATTTTTATTTTTTTCTGGTTCTCCTTTTTCCACTTTATTCAAAATGATGGTAATAACAATACTAACTAATTATACAATTATATAGGTTTTTAGGGTTCTTGTACACAGACCTGAAGAAGTCTAGAAGGACGAAAGCGATCTTTGTTAACAATAGGTTATGAAAATAGAAACTGATTTTTACATGCAAAATGTATATGTATATATTTATATATAATTTTTGATCGCAAAATGAACTAAGGTTGATATATTTCTAGCAATGTAGTATATTGCCTTGTATAAAATCACAGACTTAATAATCTACTTAGTAATTTGGTTAAATAAGATGTACCATTAAAGTACATTAGGGCTATATATTATTATGACAGCTACTAGGTAGGGCAGGACCAGCTTGAATGTCACACTGATGGGGGAAGGGATGTGAATTTAACATGTGTACCAATAACAATTTGTTTTACAGCACAATAAACCACTCCCATGCCTGATAAAAAGTATATATATATTTAGAAAGCTTGTGAGGAAATTATTACTCTATTTTTGTTTTACTTGGATCGCTTGTCTGTGTACTTAATAAAGGATTTTCGACTGGAAACAGACTGCCTGCCTTGCTTGGATTACTTTTGAATACTTAGTAATGCTGTAGAATTATATATTTTCTGTTATTACTTTTTGACTTGACGAGTTTATGTTCGCTACTTCTACTACTATTGTCTGATCTGATTAATATACAGTGATTAACTAGAAATATATGGACTGAAAATCTTCCACACAGAGAAGTTTCTTACACTGTTTTGTTTTTAGACCCACTACACTTTAGTGGGTTGTTTTGAGACTTCGGGGATACCACGGAGATTGCTTGTTTTCTAATTACAGCTTTAATGCATCATGCCTGCTCAGCTATACCTTCAAGGATGTCATTACACTTTACTGCTGACAACATGCTACACATTCAACCATTGTTATACTTTATCAAAGTCACCCTGTGCATCAGCACCATGTTAGCCTGTTCCTGCATCAATGTCACAGATGACAGGAGGTGGCACAGGTTTTATCAGATGCACAGGGTGTGTTGTTGGCTTGCCAGAGGCCTACACTGAGCCATACAATCGACATGTGTGTGTGAGTGTGTGTGTGTGTGTGTGTGAGGGCCATGAGTACTGTTATGGGCCAATGTTGATGTAATGTGTGCGGGTATGTGTTTGCCCTAGGTTTCTGGTTTATGTGTGTGTGTCTGCATGCACACAGTTCCACCATGTGGCTGCCATATATGGGGATTTTTGGGACAGCTACAGACTGTACCTGGCAGGCTTTACAGATCACCGTCTCTGGCCACAGATATGGAACCTGTGCCAGACAGGGGTGCTACAGACAGTATCAGGTATTAATCAAGACTGGGTACTTTCCTCAGAGGTTGACATATGTCCACTGGATCCAGGTCCCTGCTGGGACTAGCCAGAGCCACATGCACGTGGTCTTCTAGGACAGTCTATGGACAGCCCCCCCAACATTGCTGTTCTCATTTTTTGGTCTTCATTATCTGCTTTTTTTGGTGAGAACGTCTTCAGCTTTGAGTTGTGTTCTTTACTTTTTGCTACTGGCACTACCAGAGTGGCTGTGACTTGCTGGATGTCCACGGCGACCTCCAGCTGCTGATGTTCCTGACATATGTCCACGTCAACGTCTCAACCATCCTGCATTGCCCTGACACATGGACATGTCATTGTGTAGGACATCCAATGTCTCACCCCAACATCTATCAATGACCTCACTGTAATTATGTATGGCACCAGCTAGGTCACAGATACTGTCATTTACAGAGGTGTTATGAGCCCTCTGTGCCCTTAGTCCCTGTCTGGTGTACCGCTCCATTCATGCCCGTGCCTCCATGACAGCCTGGAACATGTGTGTGGTTGAAAGAGTTGTGGCACATCTGCCAGGGGCATGATGTCCAGCAGTGCTCTGACGAGAACCCCTGGGCATCTGCCTATGTGGTACCATTCCAGACATCTGGCTATGGCTGCGGTGTCTTGATACATGTGCCATAAGTACCACACTGTCCTGGCCAGTGCCACCCGTACACTGTCCCTCAGCTAAGGGCAATGGTGATGATGGATGTACAGGCAGTATGACTGTATGCAAGAATGGGGTGGAGACTTGTGTACTGTCAATTGGTGGCCCAACAACAGACCCTGACAAACCTGCCTGTGCCTCAACACACCTATCCTCATGATCACTGTCTGTCTCAGTGACATCAGGTTCCCTGCTGTACTGAACCAGCCCCACCTCAGCACCTGTGAGAGGAAAACAGGAAACACACTTTAAGACCCAAACATGATGTCAGACCACATGCACACATGTACATGCACACATGCACACATGCACATGCATGCACATGCATGCACACATGCATGCGCACATGCACACATGTGCACATGCACACATGCAATTGCACATGTGCACATGCACACATGCACATGCACACATGCAATTGCACACATGCACATGCACACATACATATGCACACATGCACACACACAAATACGCTCCTCCATAAAGCAGACACACATGCACACATACGCACTCACACACACACACACACACACACACACACACACACACACACACACACACACAAAACACCAGCAGTCTCAGAACATACATAATAGCAGGTGATGGTGGGGTACAGTATCACAAGCAAAACAGTCATATCACACATGTCAGCAAAACATGCAAAACAGCATGCAAAACATGTGTTGCTCAACAGCATGCAGTGCAAGTGTAGACAGTCCTTGTTACTAATACTATACATGGCTTTGATGCATGTGTTCTGTTATTAGGTGATTGGCCTCCCCCTGGAACGCAATGCATACATGGACACAACATTGCTGTGCAAGTATTCAAAACTCTGTAATGTACTGTGCACCATAACTCGCAGGTCTACATACCATGGCTGGATGTGTATCTGTGTATCAGATAGGTATCCAACGCTGAATACAGCCTCTGTGTCTTTAAATAATTGTGGACACAGTTTTAGCACATGCATGATGAGTATTCACACAACATCATCAGTGGTGCATGTATAATTGATGGAATACCATTTGTCTGCATACCCAATGTACAGTAGTTATGGTGAGTGTAGATCATATTGTGGACATGTCAGTGTCATCCATGACATGGCATGCTAAAACACAACTGCATATTTAAACATCACACATACCCAATGTGTGTCATATGACCTAGCCACACAATAGCATCACAAGACATATATATGTCAGTTGTGCAAATGGTGATTGGTATGCATATTGCTTAGAGGTGCATATGTTTGCACACTCACAACATTGAGGTGTATAGCAATGAAAGCTATGTGTAGTACTGTGGCTACAATAACTGGATGGGGTATAGTACTATAGGCCAGCATCATGAAACATCATGTGGTCACTCAAGGCTACAAATGTTTCCCAAACCAGCACTAATCATGCTGTACTGTAACTGTACTACCTTGGCTACATTCACCATTTCACAACCAGTTGTTACATGAGTTTGTAAGGAGGCCAATAAGGAGCATTCCCTGACATGAATGTGTAGTGTGTTGCAGAGTGTTTAAATGTCCCATGATAGGTCACTTACCCCTCAGGTATATTATGTGTAATATGTGGATGAGATTTTGGATACTGGAGTGTGTATTTACAGAGGGTTTGGGAATCCTTTATGTGTGGCATGTTAAAATGCTCTGTGTATGACATTGTTGTGTATGCTATATGCATGTTGAGTATCAACTCTGCCTATCTAATGGTCACTACAGTGTAGCCACATTTGTTTGAGATGATCTGGGTATTGCATGTGTTTGAGGCAGCTAATCACATTAGTGGGATGTGCGTGGTCTTACACCAAACATGCACAGCATGCATTATGGGTAGGTGTGTTAAATGTGTACATGACCTACACCTCAACTATGACATGCACTTTTTATTTACAATAATAAATGTAGAACACACTCACCAGCATCTGTCCGCTGCCTTGATGTCACCCCAGAGGGACCTACATAGAGATGAGACAGTTTGTCAGTGGCCACAACTGTGGCATTGCTACTGTGTGTTTGCAATCTTACCATAGAACAACAGTTTACATTCACAGGCCTACAGGTTATGTTCCAAATGATCAAAATTGCACAACAACAGGCTCCACATATTCTAACTACATACTCCACATCTCACATATGCATGATCTACCAATACAGATAACAGTAGTCTACAGATATGCCATGTTACCTGCATGCTCCATGTGTGGTTGCTGGATGCCTCCAACCTCCATCATGGTGTATGTCTGCTGCTGTTGTTGTTGGGCAGGTGCCACAAGGCTCAGGAGCAGCTTTTCCACTCTGGTGAAGAGGGGGTGGATATTAACACCACCTCATGTCGCAAGCTATTGTCTCTACACATCAGAAGCACACTGATGGACATGTCTGAGTAGATCATTGCAGTGGTGGCATACCTGCTCATATGTCCAGTTTATGGAGAACTACCTCATTGACCCTCCGGACAACATCTTGCCACATTGCAGTATGCTCCTGCTGGTTCTGGCTGGTTCGGGAGAACATTAGACTATAGTGCTAAATCATACAGCTAGTAATGATCTGATCTTCAGCACTACTATAGCTGGGATTTTTGTGATGTGCCATGATCCCTGGAAGACATAAAGAAAAAATGTCTGAGCAAGTCATATGGCACAATTAACATTATACAGTACAGATATCACTGAACTGCCATATATAGCAACCTATTAGCTAACTGAGAGTGAAACACTTTAACTACCACTTATCACTGCTCACCCCACAACTGCTTGAAAGTGCCTGGCTCACTCTACCTAATGAACCATGTTCTGCACAGCAACAAAATAAAATCACTATATAAGACTATACAAGAGTACCTGGCACACTGTATGCAACACAATGCACCACCTAGCCACAGCAGATATACATCAAGCTGATGTGTAAATAAATATGTCATCCATCACAATGAGTGTAAGGTCCAGTAACTGTATTACGATTATACCACACAACTTGTTAATGGCAAACCTGTGGCCAAAATATGTGCACAATTGGGAATATAGATCGCATACTGCTGTAGTCCACTATAAATGTTGCTAGATATGCAGTTATATGTTTTACCACACATATAACAGAGGACATGTTACAGACATACCCACACACACATCAGACATAATTACAGGATACAAAGGTATGGCAACCCAGATAAGCTTTACGTGTGTACTATACAGTACTGTGTGTCAGTACTTACAAAACATTAATCTTGGGGAATGTAATCTGTGATGAATACAGGGACCACACAAAACAGTGGATGCAAGCAATGTGGACATACACCATACTTTGCTGTACAGGCCCAGAGCTTCAAGTAGTACCATAGTACACACAGGATTTGGATTCAACATCAGTACCAATCAATAATCATAGATGTAGTGCTTTAGCCTCCAATGACACACCCCAGTTAAAATCAAGGGACTTAATCACACTGTATGCCATAGCACTTTTTCTGCCTAGCAACAGAATACACAGCTTTTGCTGGGATGAAAGCAAGGACCCATAATACCATGACATAAACAGTTTCCCACTAAGCTATCCCACAAATACATATCTTTGACGTATTCACAAACACATTGACCATCACAGTCAGTTAACAGTACAGAGAATCTATTGCAATAAGTAGACGTAGGTGTGTATGAGTATATATGACTCTCTCTCTCTCTCTCTCATATATATATATATATATATATATATATATATATATATATATATATATGTGTGTGTGTATATACACATATACACATCCATTGGTGTACATATACATATATATGTAGGCACATATACATTTCACCGTTTATAGTGGGAATATCAATTGTACAAAGGATGTGAGGTGTACAGTAATGTAATAATATTGCACAGTCTTGTGATAAATGTATTGAAAGTGGTCACAGCCCAGGTAGCTTTAGCAGGACTCACTGGCTTCAACATTGCAAACTGAACAAACTAACCACACTGTTTAACCACCACATGTCATATACCAGAACTGTATGCTGTCTTGTTCATCACACACTTAAACCTACATACAAATATGTGCATGCTAACCATCACCAACATATATATTTCCACCCTTCACAAACAGTTGGAATATGTCCCCTGCTCTATGCAAATATACAGATGTGAATATATATGACACATATATATTTCTCTGTATGTGTGTGGCATACACACTCAAGGTCCACACTGCTGTAAGTCCCTGGACTTGCTGCAACACAAACAGGTGTCACATGTGAACACACACTAACATTAGAGGGGGTATATATAGCTACAAATGTTAGATAAGCATACTAGACTGCTACAGCAGTTGCCAATGCTAAGCTACACTTTAATATGACTATTATGCATGTGTTGCTCTATCACACCCATGTTTATATAATGGCAGCACTAATCCCCCCAACAGCCATTGGCCACACTACTGTACAGAACACGGATAACTTGGATCAGATTTTTGACATTTAATCCTGAGCTACACATTTCACAGGTATGTCCCACTGCCCACAGGTACACACTGTATTGTCCATAGCAGTAGTTAAGCAGGACATCTGGCATAGATAAGTACTGCTGCCACATATGAATGGTTTACATTATGTAGACTACTCTTCCAAAACATCTTCTACATGCCAATAAATACATATGTGTCACATACCTTTCCTTTGTATGATTTGGTATTATTTCTTTTTCTTTTTCCTTTTCTCTGTCTCTCTCTGTCTCTCTCTCTGTCAGTCTCTGCAATAGAGTGATTGAGTTTGTTGGCAGCGATTGCAGCCTTCTTTTGTAGGTATTTGCACATGAGCATGTGATGGCCTCTGCACCAATTAGTGGTCACCATTTGCTAATTGCATGCAGCCTGCTGTGTAGTAATTGCAGTAATCACTGTCATAGCAACCCAGCACTATAAATTGCTAACTCAGGTAGGTGTGGCCCTTTCAGCTTTCCAAGATGGAGATAATCCTTGTTTGCTGTGGACATCATTGTTTAAGACAGAAGGTTGGTATAGTTCTTATATCAGAAGCCAGGGGTGTAGCCAGTGATTTACATTTTGTACTCAGACCTAAATGTTGCTGCTTCCAGTACACACTTGTCAGTGTAGAAATGTACTCACCCCTCAAAATGCTAACACAAGATACATGGGAGGATGTACTTTCTTTTCAAATTTTACAATTAACTGCCATACTAAGCTAGTTATTAAGATGTATTCCTTTGGCACAAGAATTGTTTGAGAACTGTTATACTGTGAATATTCATTTACTCAGTTCTAAACAGTTTGTGCCTTTTTAGTGTTGACATTAGCACAAGCTGCTCAGAAAAACTGGGCACATTTCACTACTGTGAGTATGCTTACCTACATCCTTGGTAGACCCTGCACACACAGGTATATTCTACATTTGGGTAGGGATGCAGAAGTACAGAGAGCGTACATATTATTGGGCAAATTTTATCTTGCTGGACTTACAGGGTTGCTGTGTACATGTTAGTTTATCAAGGCAAGTTGTCTGTCTGCGTAATTCCCAACTGTGGACCTATCCACACGGTAGCCAGAGATTAGCCTGTTATTCTTTGTCTGTGCACCACATAGGTCTTTTCAGCACTAGAGCAATGGCATTGTTACAGTTGGTTGCTACTAGTACATGGCTACATCCTTTTGTATTTCAGTGTTGTATTCCTACATAAGGGTATGCTTCCGGAACTCCTTCCAAAGCTATTTGCACAGTGTGTAACAGCAGAAAGGTTGCTATGCCTCTGTGTTTCTGCCTCTGCCAGACCTCTCAAACACTCAGTTACATATTTGAACAGACTCAGGGAAAAGTAAAGAAAAAGTCAGGGACACCTTTAAAATATTAGTGCAATTAAGTTGAGGCTTTGAGAGAACCAGAGCATATGGATTAATGCACCTTTTCTGAAGTAAAAGAAGTGTTTAACTCTTAATTATTGTCATTACTCATTACGTGTAATTCACCACCTTTCTGGCCAGAGTCAGTAGTTTTTGGAGGTATTCAGAGGGACAGAGCTAATTTTTTTTTCAAAATCAGGGACATCCCTGAAAATTAGGGACAGTTGGGAGGTATGGCCTCTGCCCTAAACAGATATGCCAGTGTTTGTCCTGCTGTGATACTGTGTGGGGTTTCTAAAGTGATGGTGTAACATTATTTCCTACTAGAATGGCTGCTTCTCTTATCACAGTCATGTAATGTAATCCCACAACAACTGTTGGTAAAGATCCACAGAACAAGTTGTGTGGTATGGCACTCCTATTTTTCCTTTACATTCACTCATTCTGATACATGATATATTTAGTTCAGCACCAACTTGTATATCGACCATGGCTTAGTGGTACTTCATGCAGTGTAGTGTGTACAAGGTCCCGGGTTCGAGACTGACAGAGGTGTTTTATTTTGCTGCTGAGCAGAACAAGGGCCCTTACATACACAGTGACTAAGGCACTTTTAAGCAGCTGTAAGCGGGTTTGCACGGGTTTGCATGATGCTTAGCAATGCTTAGCTAAGCGCAATCATGCGCACACTCGCTCAAACCCGCTAACTACTGCATAATAGTGCTTACTCCTGCTAACCCCTGTGCTCATTTCTTTCAAAGAAAAGAAAATGGGGAGATAGGAAAGTGGTGAAAAAGGGGCACAAAGAGGGAAAGACAGTAGGGAAAATAGCTTGGGATGTGCAGGATGGGTGTAGGGAAGGTCCATAGCTGCCCATTTCTTTAACAGCAACAGCTGTGCATATGGAATAAATTTGGAGGTAAATATGAAACATTTATCCCCTGAGAGAGGGGTGAGGACAACAAAGTATGTTGTAATGCCAATTAAATTACATTTTATGTGCCCAGGGGACATGTGTGCAAAATGGGCAGCAATGTATGGGGCGTAATTTTTTTTTTGGGAGCAGATTGCCCTTTTTTTTTTTCAGGTGAGAGTGGAATGTGGGGTAGGGGAAGTAGGTATATTTGGGGAGGTAGGTTGGGGAGGTAAACAGACAAGACAAACAAGATGCATACAGAGGTGGGATATGACACATGTGGTGGGCGAACACCATTGATGGGGAGGGATGTTTGAAAATCGCAAGCCCATGAGCCCATAGATGGCAACAGTGGAACTGAGATCCCTACCCATGGGCAGTAACCACTGCACCTTCACAGCCCAGAGGGTGGCTGTGCTGGGGGCTGTGTAGGAGGGGCAGGCTGACCCAGGAGTTGTGCCACTCATGCCTCAAGCTGGCATAGAGGTTCTGCAACAGAATGCTCGATCTCTCTATGCACCACAGCCCAGACCATTTGAAGGGTGATAGGTGGCCCTCCTCTGCCCACGCTTGCACTGGGGGGGTGAGCCCCATCCCCTGCAGCGCTTCCTCACAAAGGTGGCACAGGGCCAATGGAGGAGGAGGTCCCAGGCTGGGCACTGGACCTGCTGGTGTCAGGTGCCATGGCCAGCTGAGGTGGGACAGGTGGGTCCGCTGGGACCTGCCTTCCCATATGAACTATGTTTTTGAGAATTTAATAAAGATATGGGTTAGTAACAGTCAACAGCATTCCCAGTTAGTTATAACAGCATGCAGAAGTATTCCCATTAACCCAACACACCAGTGTTTCAACAGTTGAAAAGCAAGCATAACACATGCATATATAGAACAATAGTGGACATTACAACAGCATTCAGGTTTAATTGATGGCAACAGGCCACCAATATTGTGGTATTTGAACAGGGCACATGCATAGAAATGAATGCAAATATTTATAAACCAATAGGACATATGTCCCAACAAATGTTTTGAGATTAGACATACCCATTGAGGTGTGCAATTGCATTTTTATGCACATACAGTAGGGTGGAAAAGATAGCTCAACTAACAACTTATATATTCTTCTAGTTTACACTACTTTCCTATTAATTGCAGTTATATGTCCCTTACATGTATTACTACACTACCCAATGTCCTTCTATTGTGCAATTGGATTTTGCTAGATCATTATATACATGAGCTGTATCTGACATACAAACTGTCCAGGATGCAGATGTTACTGCTACATATTTTGAGAGTTGCTCACACACACTACTGCTGTGATGGTACACTGACAGCTCTACTTTCATATAATTATCTAGATATGTTCAGGTGAAATTATCAGTTATATGTTAACAGCTCCCTACATTTCTGGCAGCACACTGACATTTCTGGGGAACACAATACCAAGCTACTCATGTGCCAGATTAACCTGTACATGCTGGGCATGAACCAACAGTTAAGGGCTGTAAATATGCATAAAAGCTACTGGCACTCCCTTCATCCACTTTATATGGGCCTACCCAAGTGTGGGTTAACTAACACTGCTTAATACAACAGTACTATTTCTAAAATGCAACAGTACAACAACATATCAAAGAAAATCACACTGATACACTCCAGGAATTATACCTTTATTAAAGAATTATTACACCTTTATTTATTGGGTTAAATCACTTTTTTGAAGGCTCTCTTGTTTATTTTATATAACAGTACATGCAGAATAATTACTAACCTGCCTGGTGATGCAGCCTTTGCAGCCTATCTTCATGGGCTTGCTGATTCATAGCCCGGACATCTGCAGCTGTGAAGTAAATGCAGTGATAATGAGACGTACCTATCCATAGTACAGACAAGAATAGCAATTCTTAAATACTTAATACAATGGCTACTTACTCAGTACTGGGGCATTTGCCATCCCACGGGCCTCCTGGCTCCACTGGTCCAGTTGATCCTCCTTGCGTCGCTTCAGGTCAGAGTAATGGTGCCTGATCTGCTCACCAGTCCGAGGAGCACCAGTGGCACTGGTGAGATCACGAGCTAGACAGTTCCAGGCCTCCGTTTTGTATTGGGTGCCCTGGTACTGGCCCTGCAGGAGTCTTTCCTCATGATTGTGGACAAGGAGCCAAACCATTACTTTGGTCTCCTCAATGCCCCAACGTTGCATTCAAAATCGAGTGCCTTCTCCAACCCAGGCCATGCTGACTGCAGAAGGGAGCTACAACCAGTTATGGCAAGTATTCCCGCCTGTGGAGCTTAAATATGCCTCATTTCCCACACTTATTTGTAATTGGCCAGTTTGGAAAAAACTCAGCTGTAGGCACACCTGCTTAGCTGATGTTAGCAATGTTTAATATTCCTTTGATAGATATGTGTCGGTTGAAAGTGGATGGTTATGAAATGCTGTCATGGCTTAGTGGTTATGTACTGTGCCTATAGTGCACAGTATCCCGAGTTCGAGCCCTGTCACTGTTTTTTATTTTCCTACTGACCAGACCTCAATGGTTAATGTACAGTGAAGGAGGTGTGGCCATGTTTAGCCGACTTTGCTCAACTTTGCCCGACATTGCTCAGCATTGCCTGACATTCCCTGATGTTGCTCGATGTTGCCCGACGTTATGCTGGTTAGCGCGGTGCACAGCTACATGCAAACAAGTTCTGTTTGTGCTAGTTTGCGTGGTGCGCAGCTCCGCGCAAAGACATTGTGCTAGTTAACGCACTGCTCAGCTACAAGAACTTAAATATAAATATGCTCAATACTGGTAAAATGTGCTTAGCAGTGCTTTACATTGCTTAAAATAATTTACTCATGCATCAGTATGCATAACCATTTCACCTTCATATATATATATATATATATATATATATATATATATATATATATATATATATATATATATATATATTTATATCTATATATATATATACATATATATATATCTACATATATATATATATGTATATATATATATATATATATATAGATATATACATATATATATATATATATATATATATATAATTTGTTCACTACTGCAAATAACATTTCAATGCTTTTTACAAAACTTTAAATAATACATGTCAGGAAATATTTTTGTATACAGATTTCCAACAGAAAATGAAAAGTGTAGTGGTGGGACTCGAACCGGGAATGCCTCCTCTTTGTACGAAGGCTCTAATCACTATGCTATCACTATTTTGCTTAATTTACATATATTTTTCTTATTATCCTCTTCGGTGTCTAAACTGCTAACTGTAGCTAAGCAATGGGCAAACCCGCGCAAACACGTGCAAATACGGTCAGCTATATTGGAAATGAAAAAAAAAAAGTTTACTTTTTATATTTGCACGGGGTTTACTATATGGGGGAGTTTAGTGTTAGAATGTACACATGTGAGCAGACTCGCTCATGTAACTAGACATTTCCCGTGTTTCAAACTTGCAGGGGCACGGATATTTGGACAGATCGGCAGTCCGTCATGCCCCCCTACACTCATCCACGCTCTATGTTAGTTTTAGTGTTGATGGCACGCTGCCACCTTACTCTTAGACTGGCTCTTCCGTGTAAGACTAATTTAGTCTTACACAGAAGATTAGTGAATCCTAGGGATTATATATCAGAAAATTACATATATAGTTAAATATGCTGTTCCTATTAGTACACAGACAAAATCCATATAATTGCTTGACACTATTTTCTATTATTATTCTGAAGAATACTGTATATTTAATACAACAAATATAATCTGCACATCAATTATTTCACTATCATGGTAATATTTTCTAGTTTCAAATTGAATTTAGTGTTAGAAAAGTTTGAATCATTTTATTGCTGAAAACAATCTGCTGCTCATCCAAGGCAATTCATTTTAGCAGTATTGAAAAAATAAATAAATAAAGAAGAGACAAGCTTTTGCAGTGTGTTATTGTCCCAATTTGATTAACTTAACATTCTCAGAAACAAAAAAGTGCCTTTTGCATGGTCGTTCATTATAAATATTTCTACAAGCTGACTTTGAGAATTGGATATTATCAGCTTAGTTTATTCCTCATGTGAATTCCATTAATAGATTGCCCATTTGATATAGTTTATCAGAGGCTGTTTTTCAAAAATAGCTCCCGTGGGAACTATGTAATTGGCTTCTTGGTTCTTAAAAAGTAGTTCCCAAAAGGACTACTTAATCAGTTTTCTTGACTTAAATATCTGAAGCATCCATAATTGGATTAAGTACGGGATACAGAGATACATTTTTTTATGAAACTGCCTATTTGCCATACTTTAAATAATCCATGTGAAGATGTACAAAAAATTAAAATAGAAATAGCTGGAAATGCTCTAAATGTGTTTTAGAAATGTTTCCTAAACCATATTTCTATATATATTATTATTGGAGCAAAGACAGCACGATGTAAAGATTGTGAAATGAGGGAAGCTGTGTTAAAATATGTTTTATTTATATGACCTGAGCAATCAATGAGAGTGAACAAACACAGAAAATAACAAGCTATATGCTTCTGTAGGTGGGCGGCTGTGGTGGTGCAGTGGTTAGTGTTGCCATCTCACAGCAAGAGGCTCTCTGGTTTGATTCTCGGCTGGGGTGCCTTCTGTAAGAAGTCTGCATGCCCTTTGTGTGGGTTTCCTTTGACATCAAAAGGCATGTTGTAGGTGGTTTGAACACTTCAAATTAGCCCTACTCATGTGCTTTCTGTGTAAGATTGAGCACTGGGCTGGCAACTTGACACTGTAAAACTCTGCTGCCAATTGTTGGGATTGCAACACATCATCAGTTTTACATGTGTGTTTATCATACATGTAATAATCATGGGCCCAGATAGCAGGACAAGTCTGATGTCAATGCAACATCGGTGTCTATCAATGATGTTATCCTAGTTATGGCACAGTCATATAGCAGAGTGCCTCTGTTCCTGACAGTTACACTGGAGGACATCCTATCACTCACATCCACTGACATAACTGTGTGGGCTCCAGGACCTTAAAAACATCCAAGGAAGAGCAACAGAGGGTACATGGTTGTCAACTGCTCACACAACAGTAGTGGGAAGTGATGTGATCATGGAACATGAAGACAGCATTAGAGAGACATATGACAGTGGATGCCAGCACAAAGACACCTGTTTAGTTGCCAGACTAGTTTTCACTAGTGGTTATACTCATCATAAATCAACAGATGTGAAGATCAGTGATTGAGACAAAGGCAAATGCCATAAATGCCATGTAATAGGTGATTAGGATGCTAATTGGCATATGTAATGCACCTACAAGGGAATGCTATGCCTGCATACAGCTAGGGATCATAAGGGCAGGAAAAGCATCCACCCGAGTGATCTATAGGGCTACACTGTAGCTGTTGCATCTACCATGAGAAATCATGTCTCTACCCTCCATGGCATCTTCCATAGCCACAACCATTGATATCTTTGCCCACACTGGATATGCTACACCAGAAAGAATACTTGAAGTCATGGAGTACCACTTCATCACTATCAGCTATGGTGCTGAGCTTGCAATGATGTAGCCAAGCCATCCTCATGGACATAGCCTCTGTGGCATGGCAAGGTAGTCATGGTCTTGCAGTTTAACATCATCCTTGTGAGTGTTCTGCTGGCCATAAAGTTGACATCCTCATGGCCAATGTTGGTCAAAATCTGCATCATTTCACCTATGGACCCACAGCCCCTGTCAGATTATTGCACATGCAGTGCTAAGCCATGTGCTATAGCTGGGTCCCACTGCACAAGTATTGCACATTTGCCTAAAGCATCTGGCCACCTGTTTCCCTCATAAAACTCAAGAATCTCACCACACTCTTGACCCAGCTCCCCCTCACTACACATTCTACCCATGAACTCCTATTCCTTTGTTCATCCACCTGTGCAGCAACTACTAATTTTTCTTATTTGTGCCCCACTCCACCTGTGCACATAACGACAGGTGTACTGTGCCCATACCTCAGTGAATATGGGTTAGGTGATGTCTGGCGCAGAACATGACTACTCAATGCATTGCACTGCTCAGTCCAGCTGTATTATTCATGCAAAAGTTTTAATCTTTGCTGTCTTTATTCTGCCCCATGATTGTGGATTAAAAGCCAGAGTATTATACCCATCTCAGCCTCGCATAGGGTCCCTATTCTTCCTATGGTAAACCCATGTTCTAGCTGTTTGTATAATACCATGTTCTGCAGCACTGTATAAACTGTAAATCTCTTGCTGCAGGTCTCCTAAGCATACTGCAGTGCACTGCCAGAAGAATCTTGGCAATGGATGTGGACCTTCAACACTTTAAACATAAACACATGATTGATCATGCTGTGTGTGAGAGACTCTGCAGAGTTGTATGACATTTCATGCATGCTTTGTGAATTACATATCAGTGTCATAAGCCGTGTCTCCATGGTGCAACTGGCATCACTTGCAAAGCATGAGAATGGGCACCCTTATGATGTCATCTGTTGGGCTGTTTGTTCAGCTGGGTAGTGAACTTGAATGTGCTTATCAATTAGATGTTCCTGTTGGAAATCACCCTACACTGATCTCTGAAATCCATCTTACATTTACTAGAAATGGGAATCATGCATGAATAGACACATTGTAAACAATATACTGGACATTGCACACCACTACAGCTGATTTAGGGGAATTCCTGCTGGTTGACATACTGCTAACCATGTGGACCTTGTTGGTGATGTGACTGCAAACAATGGACTCTAGAATCATAGTAAAATTAGCTATTTAGTGGGAGACAGGCATAACAATATTTATCTCCGCTCTGGGTTGTGGGAGACACAAATGCTCTTCCATATGCTGTAGTATATCATCAGGGATGTGGTATAGTATTTATGATGGATACGGCCATGAAACACCAACCGTGTGCCTTGACGACCACTGGGAAGCCTCTATAGCAAGGATGGTCAATGCTACACATGCCTTAATATCCACAGGTATTGGTATTCCATGCATCCCATGTGACTCAATGTGAGAACAACACATCTAAACAGGTTCAGTTATGGTCACTCTGTCCGCATGATAATATTTGAATATGTCCCACACCTAACCTGTCATACATTGGACTGCAGTGGTATGCAATACCCAGTGTATGACAGGTTAGGTGTGGTTGAATTGATCTGTAAATAAGAGATTGATAGCACATATCATGGTGGACACTGCCTGTGAAAGCAGCTCCTAATACGTTCTGTTCAGTTATTACACATGCTACTCCTAGAAAAAGAAATGATGGTGGCAAATTGTTTACCCAAAGCCACTTATCAAAATATATTTTTGTACATTTCTGAATTATGCTCCCATGTTGTCTGTCCTCGTTTGCATTCATGACTTCTGTCTTTTCCATAACTGTGCACATTTGCATATCATTATTCTGTTATTTGTATATGATACTAACCAAATCATTTTCCCTGGTGACATGATCATACTGTGCATGTCTCTAAATCTGCCTCAGCCTGAACTTTACTGTTCCTCATGCTATTGTTATAATCCAATGCACTGATTTTTGTCTGAATCTCACGGATAATTAATTAAGAGGAAACATGTCTTTTTTTTCTTTAAGAAATTATATCTTATTTTCACACTAGCACTGCTTTTTTTTACCCTCTTGGACATGAATGGAACACAAGATAATTCTTCTGTAATAATATATGCAATTTTTGTCTCAATCAACAATTAAATTCTTTAAGCTCTGTTAGATAAAGGCACTGATCTCAACAGAAATGGTTTCTATACAAGCACTGGCATGGTAAATGCCTTTATAGATTTCTTTTGCTGACTGATTTCAAGATGCAATCTTCATCATTTGTTTACATAAAACATCTACACTTAAAATACAAAAATGTCACATAAACAATATGAACAATACAGCCATTTATTTTTACATGCAAAGAAAATATATGTTAAACTTATTAAAGATTCATTTTAAGTTGGTTCAGCATTTTGAAAGCATGATTCTGCTAATTTTGATAATTCTGTGTGGATAAGTAACTGCAGACTTACATTGTCCTATCTCTGATAAATCACCTGCTTTCCATACCTTTTATCTGTGGTGTTCAGACATTATATCTAGCACTAGCAAACAAATGCAAATCTATATTTAACACAGCATTGATTTTGTCCTCTTCATGTGGTATTGAAAATACCTTAATTAAATACTGCAGTAGCAGACAATCTAAAAGCAAAGAATAATTATTTAATACATGAATTTTATCATCCTTGAAGCAGAAATTGGTAGTTTTGATCTGCTAGCCCTTCTATGCAATCAGACTCCCTTTTCCCTGTGCAGTTTTGTTAGATAATGGTTTTATTAGAGACTAACATAAATAGTTTATGAAGTGGCACTTGAAATTCATGTGCTGTCTTCTTGCTCAATTCCCGAGCTCATAGAAGAGCAAAATCAGATTGCCTGTGTTTACAAAGCTTTCCATGAGGGGAGAGCTGTGGCACTGCCATGCAAGTAAGATGTAAAAGATGAGATGATAATGACAAATCCATGGTATGAGTCAGCCTGGCCAGTATAATTAGGTCCATGTGTAATGTTACTAAATTACAAAGGGAAACAGCAAATATTTTCTGTAGGTAGGGTTACACAAATGTCATTAATGGTTTGCAAGTCATTAAAAATTCTTGTCTGGGATGAAAAAAAAATTGTACTTGCCTGTCAGTGTGTGTGTGTGTGTGTGTGTGTGTGTGTGTGTGTGTGTGTGTGTGTGTGTGAGCTGGATTTATGAATGCTTGCACTTAGTGCTGCTCTCACATATGGATAGTGTGCTATTTGGGATTCATGAACTGCATAATATGCTTATGAAATCATACGTAGTTGAATTATATGCTCAATCCAACATGGTGCAGCTATTTAGGGACATATAAAGTCACCATATCCATTCAGTACTTCCTTTTAGACTGAACCTGAAAACTCTTAGGAAGACATACCCAAAGACACATCACAAAAATAAATGCTAGGGGTCGCTGCTGGATCATTAATTTGTATGTGTAACAGCCTTTAATTCAAGGTGCTGCTGCAGCTGCTGCCAAACCTTGGCCAAGAAGGAGAAGGGTGTTCAGACCCCATTTGACATATCATGTCTACAATTTACAAAAATTGCAGAATGATACAACATGGACAGGGAAACAATACAGGAAATATGTAAACTCTGCCTGTCTCACCTGAGACCTCATGGGAATTCATGAAGAACTCATCCAAGTGGAAAGAAAGGTATGTATAGCATTATGAATACTAGCTACAGGGATGTCTCAGGGTCCCACAGTGGATATTTTAGGGTTTCACAGGCCTCAGCTTTTTGAATCTGATATTACTTTCCACATGCTATGCTACAATATGCAAGGGATCATATCTGGTTTCCACTCACTGTTTTATGGCAGAACAGATTTCCCTGAGGTTTTGAGGCCTATAGACTGCACACACACACACACACACACACAGACACACATACATATAGAAAAAAATCCATCTGGTGAACAGGGAAGGAGGTACATAAATAGAAAAAGCAGACTACTCTATTAACTGTCAGGTTGTCTGTAATGCCCAGGGGATCATCTACAATGTATGTGCTGGTAACCTTGGAAGTTTCCATGACCTAACCAATTCCTGGATATGTAAATGTCAAGACCCAGTCTAATTAATCTAATAAATACCTAGTCCTTTCTCATAATTGGCCATAAATGGTGTAGTCCATGATAAAGTACTACAGTTGCACCAGGCATGCCACTTCAATGTGTATCACTATTTCACGTTATCCAACTGTATCTTACTTTCTGGGTATTATTTAAATGTATTTTATAATGATTATGTTGAATATATTTTTATTGAATGTCTTGAATATTTTTTGTAATATGCTGTACTACCCGGAGCTTTTCTTCATAGGCCTCCGCTGAAAATGGGCAATTTCTGCCCAGTCTGACTTTCAAGGTAAACAAATGTAAAATAAAAAAAAAAAAAATAAGTAAATAAATAAATGACTCGCACATATGGCACACCTGTGATCTGTACACAAGTTTTGCTAGGGGTAACTTTCCACAAGGGCATCTAGTGGGGGGATCCAAGTTATGCAAGAGAACCTTGGCTCATGACACCCATGACAAACCCATGCAACCCCACTGAGCAAGGATACAATGATGCCTATGCTCAAACTTGGAATATAACACAACTTGCATTTGACTTGCTCAAATTTAGGTTCTGATGTCTAGACACATCAAGAGGTGCCCTGCAGTACAATGCATCCATATCTACCAAAATACTCACAATCTAAGCTATGTTGCACAATATAATTCTCAGGAAAACGCTGAACAAGGACAACAAAGCCCAGAACCACAGGGCCAGCAGCTCTAGCAGATATAGATGATGAGTCTGAGGAAGAACCACCAGCTGCACAAAGTGCTGGCAGATGTAGGCATGCACAATATGCCATGACTCTAGCTAACAGGAAAAGGACACCCCACACAATTACTATCTAACTGAAAAAAAACTAAAAGCCAAAGCATACAGATATTAAGACTGATGAGTGACAAATCCTCAGCCTTTAGTTAACCATGTAATGGTTGCGTTTTATCATCATCAGGCAGAATCAACCCCCAGGGACACGTCCTGCAGCTGCAGTATTATCCAAGGTAAGTGCTGAACATGTAAAAAAAATATTTCTCAATGATTACTTTCAGTCGCAAATTCTTAGTTGTCAATAAGATGAAACAATGTCTCAACTCTATAATAATATCAGCAATAAGTCTTAAGTGATTTATTCAGTATATATTGATGGCTTTGCCCAAAACTGTGCATCATGCATGACATTTGACCAGTATAGATAACCCAACAGTGAGCAGGTCAATGTTAGGTATAATTTGCGCAGTTTAAGAACAAGCAACAATTTATAACTAGTAAGATTGGATTGGTAACAATAATACAACCAATACAATGACAGTCAGCAAGTACATAATAAAAAATTTTAAACTGATTAGGAATGAGAAAGTCTTCCACTGTGGCACATTTGATTCATACACGTTTTTAGACTTTGGAATTATACAGCTTGTTGTTCAAATCCAGCAAAAGGCAGTACTCTATGAATATTCTGACATTGCACAAACAACACTACATGAAGCTATTATTCGCATTTTAAAGTTGTGGGTTGGCATAATGTTTAAGGTATTTACCAGACAGGCAAAAGGTAGAGGGTCTAATTCTCACCTTTCCAGGAGATTGGCTAGGTTTAAAATGGCCTACAATGGTAGCTAGCCTTATACATACCTGTGAACCTATGAAATATTAATGAAACAATTTTTGCAATACATGTGATGAAAGCAAATATCTGACTAAGCAAAAAAAAAAATATATATATATATATATATATATAAGCATATACATAGCAAATGATTTTATTATATGGCACACTTACAAGCTCAACAGTAGACACACTTAGTAGTCCTCTACCTCAGCACCAACCTCAGTAACTCTTCGTGAACCTCCTGATGAGCTGTCTGCATCTGACAATGGACAGGAACTCCTCAGTCTCAGTCAGTGGTGGTTCACTAGCATGACCACCACTAGTAGCCATCCTTTCCCAGGCAGGTAGATAGCTCTATGTGGGCAAGTTCCTTGGGAGCCATAGCCCTGTATGAGATGAAATATAAAAAAACAGAAAACAATAGGGAATTAAGGAAAAGTGTGGCTGTAAACAAGAGAAATATATGTGAATTTATTCAACCATCATGCACAAAACTAAAGTAAAACGCAAAATTCTATGGAATACACACAAAGGTAATACAGAAATGAACCCCCCAACAAAACAAAGTAAATTAAAAGCACAGATAAAAGTCTGTAGAGATGACAGCACTGTGTAACACCATACCACATGGCCAGCATGACAGAAATTAGCAAGTTATTTGGATATAAACTTTTGTTGATGGCAGACATATATATATATATATATATATATATATTTATATATATATATATATATATATATATATATATATATATATATATATATATATATATATATATATATATATCACAGGCTTAACACATTTGTTGGACAACAAATGTAATGCCCCAGATATTGTTAATATTAACATAACAAATTTTTGAAAACAAAGTTCATATTCTTACAGAAATGTTTCTGGAATGGCAGTTAACAGTTACTTGAAATAAAGTTTTTAAATAAAGCAAATAATGGATATACATGGCTATGACAACAGCATTGAACAAGCAATGCAGACAGCAAACAATGGTATTACAAAATTTAATACATCAGCAAAATCAAAACACATCTTTTTGTAAGAAACAGCAACATACTGTTACAAAAATCAGTTGTGAAAGTAGACAAAAGTATTACAAGTCAAAAAGCACTATCAAAAAAGTGTGTGGATCCTGTCGCCCCTACTATGATACAAGTGCCTTTTCTACATGGTTAGCTTATATAGTGCAGGCTCAGCCCTGTGAGTACTGTGAACATGTAAATAAGGTATCAAATCATTAACATTCATAAATCCCACAATCTGCACTAAGTGAGGGGAAGGTAAACAAGGTGTAAGGGCTGACACAATTCTGTGCACACACCCTAGCACTACAAGAATGAGCACTGAGAAATGTTACTGGCTAAGGGCTTGCAAGTGGAGAATGATTAATGTAACTGCAGGAATAACTAAGTGTTTCACACTCTGGCTGATGTACATTTAGTGAGAGTGTGTCAAGGCGAATAGACTTTACAAAAATGTACGCACTTATATTGATTGACTAAGGATAGAAACTCTATTACATTTGTAGTACTAAATGCTTATGATCCAGGTGTATCTCTAAATAACAAGATGTTGTCAGTAATTCATATGGAGTACATAACAATTAAATAATAAAAACACATATCAAAATGAATCCAAATGACACTGCATTTATGTCACAGTAGCATAAAAGGGGAAAAATGCTAACAAAAGAAAAGACAAAAAAAATTGTAGTATTCCAAGCTCTTTTTGCTATTTTGGCTGGAATTGTAAGTTTAACTGTTACAAATATACCATTTGTCTACACATTCATTGGAATTTATAAAGGACAACTGTAAGAGAAGGCTTATGTAGGACCTTTCATGTAAATTTATGCAATATCATCTGCTGAGTATATGCAAGTTGCTTTCTCCTCTTCATAAATATGCATGTTGTCTGTGCAAATAATGAAACTAGACTCAAATGTGTCCTGTTCATGCCATGGCATCAATATTCAAAGACAGATGTTTTGGTGTATGTGTGTCATTAGTAATGTGAATATTTTCATTTATTAACATAGCCAAAGTTGAGAGAATATCACAAAAAGATAGTTGAACTTTTTTTCTGTCATTCTTTGCATGCTACTTGACATTGGGCAATATAAACTGGCAGAGATCACTATCAGTGAACAATGGTTCACTTTCCAAGGTAAGACATGAAGAATGTAATTGGATATGCATTGATTAGAGCAAATGTGCTAGGCACTGATGCACTGCCAACAGCACTCTGAATAGTACTGAGAAAACAAAAATGGACCTGTCAACTACCTATCTCTGTTGCATAATGTGCAGCTGCACTGAACAAAGAGAAGGAGAACAGGTTATAAAAGGTTTGAATCGAGTTTACATATATTTATGGTTCAGAATAAGTATTGACCGCCATTTTTGTATATGAATGTATTTTTATTGGAAAATTAAGTTTTTGCATTATTAAATCGACATTTGATATGCATGAGGTGAAATATGGCACTGTTCTAAATTGTGATAACACAAAAGCAGTTAGATGGCATCTGGAAAATTTTATTACATATGAGGAACTGCATCAACATATCTCTCAAGTAGTAATCCTGAAAGACAGAAATTTCATTTGAAATAATGTTAGTATTAATTGTATCTGCTGTCAAAAAGAGGAAAGGAAAAGAAAAGGAAAAATTGAATGTAGTCTGCTATCTGTCCCCTTTCATATAATTTGGCATTACATAAAGTCCTGATAATGTGGATGAGAAATTCATGTTCTAATGAGGCAAGGTAATGTGAAAATGATGGCCGTCTTGGTTTAATGCACTATGTGCTCTTGCCATTGCCAGATATACCCTTTTATTTTAATTTACCTTTCAATTTTTTTAGATATATATATATATATATATATATTTTTTTTTTTACTTGCCTTTTCCATTTGTGCACCACTTGGCAGGTGGAAACATGGTTCATTACAGAAGAGAAAAATTAAAACTTTAATTTGCATGCCTTCTGTAGGGCTAATGAGGCTAGTACAATATTGTGGTCGTCAGTACTCTGGGCAATGGAAAATGCACCAGTCAGCTAGCAATCTCTCTGGCACAAGGTGAAAGTGCAGTGAGCTTAGCAAAAGAGGATGTGTAAGGCAGGGGTTCTAATCTAGTTTTCTTATAGTTTTACTGAATGGGTTAGAATGATATTTGTCATGAACTTTTGATTAGGACAGTAACAGCATATACAAATGAGTATCATAAATATATTTGCAACAAAATTATCATTAATTCTTGCTATGTATGTCCACTGTAATGTATAAATTATGTTAACCATGATAATAATGAGGCTAGCCAATGTAAAATACACTTGGTTAGGTATGATGTGCACAATAACTTTTTTATAATTATAATGACTCATCAGATATCATAAGTATGTGTTTAGGACATTGTGTCATATGCAGTGTGTACATAACATACCCCAGCATGTATTACTCAAATCATGCAACTCTATGCATCTGAAATCTGTTTTACAACCACAAATCCTGCCTTTTACATAGAACTTCAGGACCATGAGTAATTCAAGTCAAACACATGCAGGCATCTTTCAAGTACACCTCCATTCATTGTGAAAGTAGTATATCTCAGGTGACCATGTAGGAAGTAAGTTCTACTGTGGCATTGGCACTTTATAAGCAAAGCTTAATATTTTATCCAATTTTCTCAAAATTCCAATTCCAATATGTTACTAAATATGTTAGTGTTCAACAGTGGAACATGTGTAAATAGGTTGACAATCATACATGGCCAAATCTCACCGTCATGTTTCACACCTTCATTGCTTTTGCATGTATTAATTGCCAGTGTGTGCCATTATTGTCCTTTCAGTTGTGCAAATGGCAGCTGGCAAGGCTGTTTGCTTTGCACACAGGCTGTTATATGTGAGATCTGAACTGGATGGCAATTCAAACACATGGTTCTAGCTTGACTTCTGTAGACATGGCTGGCATTGGTGAAGATGCTTTGGTGGGCTATTGAGGGATCCATGTTATTTGTGGCTCTGCTCATCAAGCACTATGTCTATAGAATGATGCAGGGGGATTATACCAGGTATCAGTATAAGGCTGAGACTTATCTCTAGTGCAACTGGTATCCCTCACACTGGGGAATAATGCCATCACTATTACAAGAGGTACAAGCAGGACCTCCTGAGCCAATGGGAGGCGGCATTTAAGACAGCAAACACTCCTTAGTTGTGTAGATATAGTGACCCATCACAAGTCAATGATATAGCATGGATTCTCCACCAATATAGCTATTCATTATACTTTCATATCTTTTTTTTTTTCTACTGTATGGCTGCACAAGAAATATGACAGAACTGTCAGGTACATCATTGAAGACTGGTTCACCTCAGAGAGGCACAGGGCAAGTATGCATCAAGTATAAATGCAAGCCAGATAATACTATTCAGGTTAGCAGTCCATATCAGCTTGAACAGGGATAACAAATCAATTATTGCAAGAGTGCATGTTTTCTCCAATAGCTGTTGATATTTCATTATGCAATGAATACACCAACTTGGATGTGTCTGGGTTCCATTTCCAAAGGTAGAAACTAACTATGATTACAAGATATAATTTCTAAAATGTTAACTGTAAAACTGAATTATATTAACAAGTCAATGCTGGTTACTACAACTATTAACTTTGAAAGCATACATCTGATATGGCATAATCAAGTAAAATTTAAACATTTCTTATTTAATAACACTGAGATTGATTTATTTTATGACTGCTTTCACATCATATCTGGATGTGTCAAAGGTGAGCATATTCATGTGTCATATTTGTTTATGTATTGAAATAATAAAGTAATGTGACATGCTATTGATCTTCTTCTCACCGTAATGCTTCCCCCGACCCTCTCTCTCTCTCTCTCTCTTTTTATTTTGTTCATTTTTATATATATTTTTTTGGGGGGGGTGATAAATTCTGCTGAAATCCAAATGTCCATAAACACAGGGGGCTACAACAACCCCTGCAGTTTGGCCCACTATTCGTCCACAGGTGGCTGCAGTGGCATTACCACAGCCAGCACATCTGGGTTGCAACCTATTAGAGTTGCCTCCACAACTCCTGCCCTGTCTGCTTCACCTCTGTCAGAAAGCTGTGCTCCAACTGCTGGTGCAGTGTTAACCTATGATAACAGTACTAGTAGAGTTGGTGGCCGTAGCACCCATCAGGAACTGACAGGGCTGGTGAAGGACATTATGGAGAGGAATTCAGTGCCTAAATCAGCAGAGTTGAAAAGACCCTGTGCTGGATTGCCAAATCAATGCCACATCTAGCACTGACCAAATAAACTGACACAGGAAACAGAGATGACAGTCTGAGGGTGAGGAGTAGATTAATGTATTGCTCAAGATGGATGAGGATGCAGCTCCAATATTCACCTTCTATCCCCCATCATGGTGTCCTCCAACCTTTTGTGGACCTTAACATTGCTGTCCATCTTGTTTGTTTTGAATGTCTGCAACTGCTGCCTAACCTACTCTACCTACATGACCCTCTTATTCCTAAGCAACTGCCCTAACAGTACTCTCTCTCTGTCTCTCTCTCTCCAAATAAATAAATAAATGGCACCTGGCCCACAAAAAAAAAAAAATTACATCCCATGCATAGCTCTCCACTTCACCTATGTGTCATCTTGACACACTTGTTTTCGCCTATTGGCTATCGAACATTATTTTGTTGTTGTCACCCATCCCTGTTCTGGTGCATTTCCAAATTCATCAAATTATGTGTATAATTCTACATATATTTTGTGAAGAACTAGATAGTCATGGTGTTCTCCCACCACCCTCCTCCAAATTCCTGTATTGTTTCCCTTCTATCCTCCTTTCTGTTTGTCCCTTATTTTTCACCACTGCTCTATCAAATCCTTTTTCACACATTTAATCTGGTCAGAAAATAGAATCGCACACAACATATATAGCCAGAAATGGCCCATCAAACGCCATCTCTTTTTGTCCTCAGCATTTGTGCAGAGCTGGGCATTCCACACCAGTGCTGGCTAACGTATGAATGCCGTTTCATATCCTATGGCAAAAACTGGTGAGCATTTGCCATCACCCACATTAAATAGGTTAGTTTTGCACAAATGTGCTTAACCCTATTGCTCTAGAAGAATACAGAGTAAAGGTACTTGTTTTTCTGTATCAGTCTGATTGAGTCTGATCTTGAGGTTCTGTTGATCGGAGGAGTCTAACTGGAAGTTTGGACGTTGACGTTATTGGAGATGGAGCTGGCAGCGGTGTAGAAGGAGAAAATGGAGGCAGTCATTAGTGGGATAAATTGTGCAAGGATGATGAAACTTTTGTGCCTTCGATTGGCTCAAACTCTGCTGTTGCTGTGCGTGTGTTTTTCTTATTTTTTGTGTTTATGTTCTATATGAGCTTATTTATGTGTATGTAAGCTTGGAGAAACAAAATTTCGTTCAACTGTGCAATTCTTTGTGTACTGTCTGAATGGCAATAACGTTTACTGTTTACTGTTTTGTTTTACTGTTTACTTTGAAGCAGTAACTCCAACAGTTATGAGGCTGCTGTTGTGTGTAATGGCCTAGGAATTCGTATGTGGTGTGTTGAGATAATTCATGTCTGTAGACTGATTTTTTGCACAGGTGTCAGTGGTTCAATTCCAGAAGCATGTAAAAATATTATTTCATGTCATTTTATATTCTTATTGCATGTTTAAATATGATCTTCTGTATTTATCTCCAGTTACAACATTTCATAAACCTAGCAAGAGAAGAAAAAATGTAGCATTGCATGGGAACAGTGCAGCAGCAGAGCATTTGCAAACAAATATTAATAATGAGGAAATGCCTAACAGTAACACACTATAAAGATGGCCCTGAATGTCACATACACCAAACTTTACGTAAGTCTCTTTCCATCTCTCTCCCATTCTTCACCACTTCTATCTCATCATGTTTTACTGCTGCATATTTATTAGGCTGATAGATCATCTTATAGGATTTCACTATTGGCATTGCTGTGATAAAGCCTAATGCTTACATCCTCCCTTGCTTCAATAATTTGCCACTGTCCCTTCAATTGTGTTGTTTTAACTTTATAAAGTAGGAGTTTGTTGTAATGTGCTGACATAATGTTCAGATTTATAGAATGATTTTTGCATAGTGTCAAGGGTTCCAATCCAGAACTATGCCAAACTCTTGTTTACTGTTTTAATAAGACTATTTTATGTTCAGCAGTTGCCTACATTTTGTATTGAGTCACCATTACCCTGCTCCATTCATAATCTACTTGCTCCCTCCCCCTGTATCTATTACTCTACCCTGTCCATGTTATCAGTCTGAGTCCTTATCATTTGCGAGATGCCTGCCACTGAGCAGAATTACTGATGGTAAATGACAGTTCAAGTCTAAAGGCAACATCTTTTCAGGTTTTCAGCAATGCATTGTCATATTTCTAACCAGTCTGTCTGTATTTACACTGTACATTGTTCAAGCATGTGCAAATATCATTGATAATGGCACAAAAAGATTACTGTTAGCATGCAATCATCCTGAGCTAAGCAGTCATGAATGGTTGGTTGCCAATCTGCTGTTCACAAGTGTGATTGTCATCAAAATGCCATTATGTAAAACAGGTACATACCACTCTCACTACTGCAATGTACATGAATGACAGCATAGATGAAATATGTGAGATGGATATAATTACTTGTGATCAGCACCATCCTGTTACTTCTACGTATCAACACACATAGGTGCATAGGTTCATAGGTTTATACTAGGCTATCTGCCCTAAGGCATTTATAAGACTAGCCCAAAGTTTTGTGGCTTACGCCACCCCTTATATGAAAAAATACTGTGCCCATTAGTTTGTTGTGCCTCTGTCCAGCAGTGACACAGAGATGATTCCTGGGGTAAACCTACGATCTCCCATCCACAGGTCAAGATTTCTCTTGAACAGAGCCAGCGAGGTGCTCTGCCTCACATGGACCGGGATTTTATTCCACAGCATAGGGAGTCTCTGAGTGATAAATCTATCCCTCCAACACATCCTATTTATATCTGTGCTAAGGTTTACGTCGCTTGCTCTAGTGGTTTTGGTGGATTTGGATTTTTTGAGGTGGAGCATGTCCATTAATTCCGGGTTGGACATGGCCTAGTATGTCAGGCACATGTCACCTCTGAGCAGACGGTATGCGACTGAATAGAGCTGGAGTTTCTTCAATCTGGCAGCATATGACAGATTTTGGAGTCCCTTTATCCTTTTGGTGAGGAACTTTTGTGGTCTCTCCAATTGCTGCAGATGTCGGGTGAGATACATCCCGAATGGGGCATTGTACTCAATCATTGGTCTGATAAGTGAAGAGTACAGGGGAACAATGACCTCACTAGATCTGGATGTGAATCCCTTCATGATCAGGTGGGCAATGTAGAAGGCCTTTCTAACCACTTTAACAATGTGAGTGTCAAAAGAAAGACCACTGTCAACCTGGGTCCCCAGGTCCCTGATAACCTCTTCTGTGCTTAGTGGATTGCCACCTATATGGTAGCTTGGGGTTACCTTGTTTTTCCCGAAGGGTATGACTATACATTTTTTGGCGTTTAACTTCAGGCCATGGCTCTGGCACCAGCTATCTGTTTCCGTGAGTCCCTTCTGAAGGATATCCGTGTCTGATGCACTTTCCACTATGGCGCCCAGTTTGCAGTCGTCTGCAAACTTTGTCAGCCAAAGTCCTCCCATGTTGGCCTGTACTTCTGAGAAGTAGATGCTGAACAATAGGGGGCCAAGGACCAAGCCCTGTGGGACACCACTTGTGACCGGCTTGGAGTCTGACATAGCGCCAGCAACTCTAACCCTGTGGGTTCTGTCCTTAAGCCAGTTTGCAACCCATCTTGTGACATATGGGTTTACATTTAAGCTGGTAAGTTTTTCTACAATACCCGAGTGGGGTATTGTGTCGAAAGCCTTTGCAAGGTCAAGGTAGGCTGTATGGACTGCCTTTCCTCATCAATGGCCTTGGTGACTGTTTCAAGAAGTCGACCAAGTTCAAAAGGCATGATCTGCCCTTGACGGCCAAACTGGGTCGGGTCCAATGTCTGCAAGTCCCCTATATCTTTGTTTATGAGCTCCATTATGATCCTCTCCATAGCTTTGCAGACTAGACTTGTTAAGCTTATGGGGCGGTAATTACCAGGGTCCATAGAGGCACCGCCTTTGTGGAGTGGGACCACAGTTGCCGTACGCCACTCCTTGGGCACGTATCCTGTAGTAAGGCTGAGATTAAACAGCTGCCTTATGTGTGGGTTTAATTCCTCATTTAGCTCATGTAGCACACAGCCGGGGACACCATCCGGTCCCATTGATGATGTGTTTTTAGCTTTAGAGAGAGCAGCTTTCACCTGCGCATTTGAGATGTCTGGGAGGCTACACTCCGCTGGGATAGTTATCTCTCCTTTAGGAGGGGAGAGGGGGGTGAAGTTTGCACTGAACCTCTCTGCCAGTATGTTGCCAATGTCTGTGGGTTCAGTGATTTTTGTATCATTTTGGACTAATTCTGAGCATATCTGGGAGTTTCCACCCAGGTTCCTAACATAGCTGAAAAAGGCCTTATGATTGTCCTTTGAATCCATGGCAATTTTTCTCTCAAAATTGGCCTTAGTTGATTTTATGAGTGCTCGTATTTTTTTACTAATAATGATCAGGGGTGACTTCCCTTTTATGGATTTTGTTCTATCATGTAATAGCTTTCTCCTCTTATTGTAAAGTTTGTTAATGGCTGGGGTCCACCAGACTGGACGTTTGCCCTTTGTGGAAAGAGTTTTATTTGGGATTGCCTGATCCATGCAGTCCTGGAGGTGTTCATAGAAGGCATTTGTAAGGGCTTTCACAGCTTGGGTTGTGGTTTCCACTGGCTCAGGGGCCTTGAAGGATACCACACCAGTCTTGAGTAGTGTGAAGTTTGCTTTAGAGAAGTTCTTCACTGTGGTCTTTTTTGTTTGGGGTGGGGGGGGTGTGGATTTCCAGTGAGATTAGTTTATGATCAGATCTCACCATGCCTTTTCGCCCTCTGATGAAGTGATTCTTTTGTCCTTTCATAAGTGCACTTGCTTATCCTGTGGTTCTTTATGGCTAATCCTGTGTGTTCTAGTCTGTGTAACTAAATAGGTAGGTGTTTCAAATCCAACAGTGGTAAACTCATATGCCAGTGTGTGTGTCTCAAGTGTCAGGTATGTATATCTTCATCAAAAGAAGTGATTTTTCTACTTACACTCAGAGAAAATTTTAATTTGGCATGGGACTCCTCCCTCTCCTTATCCCAGTTTTAACACAAGTATGGAGTATGCAGCACAATGATGCAGTCATCCTTTCATCAGTGCACTCCCTCACTACAAAACCCAGACTTCTTCTGTGGTGTTGATGGTTAAACTGCTATCTAGATTGCGTAAATAGATAGGTAAGTGGTTCAAATCCAGCATTACTTAAAAAGTGTGACTGTGTGTACTGCCATGTACAATTGTCTCTGTCACACCTGTTAAGTACACTTCCACTTATGAGACATTTACATTAGCAGAGACCTGCCCTATATATTTCTAGCATCCCCAAACAAAACGCAGTTTTGGAAACACACATTACATAATTCTTACAAATCTGTGCCATCTGACAATTGTAATGTGACTTCTCCTGTGGCAATTGTGGTAAATATTGTTTTCTCTATCTAGACTGTGTAACTACATAAGTAGGTGGTCTTAATCCAGCACTAATTAACTCTTGTCAAAGTCAAAGTCAAAAAGTCAAAGTAAACTTTATTGTCAATCAGATGTACCTAGTAGTGCCAGTTGAACAAAATGTAGTTGCTTGGTCCCAGTGTAAGGAATAACATAACATATAATTAGAGGGACAGTAGGAGAGATTCATGTACAGTAATAATTAGGACAATTGACAACACATACATTTACCACATATTGGACAATAAGACATTAAATAATATTATAATGGTAGGTATTGCACAGACTAAGAATTCCCAATGTGATTTGCTTAGAACAGTGCACATCCACATTAGAAGTGTGATAAACTCTCTTCATATTGCATATATTTGGAGTGATGACTCACTCTGACTATTGCACTAATAGCAATAGAAGAGATTGGCTGTCTGTTACAGATATTAAGCAATTGCCAAATAGTTACTATAGACAGTATATCATGCACTTCATCCATGGATGGGACTGAGAAACCAATGATTTTTTTCTGCTGCCTTCAGTACCCATTGGAGAGCCTTGCAGTCCGATGCTTTGCAGTTTCCATACCATACAGTGATGTTATTAGCAAGGATACTCTCTATGGGCCCCCTATAGAAAACTTTGAGGATGGTCTGTACCAGGTTTGCCTTCCGCAGTTTCTGTAGGAAGTGCAGATGTTGTTATGCCTTCTTCACTGTGTGGTTAATGTGAGTCATCCAGCATAAGTCATTGGAGATATGCACCCCCAGGAAGTTGGTACTTTTTACTTTTTCCACTGCCCCCCTTAATCTCCAGAGATGAAGTATCTCCTGTGTCCTCCTGAAGTCCACTATTAATTCTTTGGTTTTGCTTACATTTAAAGCCAGATTGTTCTTGTCGCACCAGCCTATCAGGTGCTCCACTTCTTCCCTCTAGTCTGTTTCCTCTCCATTCCTGGATGCTGAACAATGAAGAATCACTTGTCTGTATAAAATACGTAGTTTAATATTGATTCCACGATATACAGACAAACATAAGGAAGTAAATTCCACGATGTACAGATGAAAATGCAAAAGTTAAGCGCTTTCAACTGTGAAATACAGTCTTCTTCAGAACAGTTTCTTGAACCAATTAACCTCATTATATACTCTACCTTAATGGACGTAATTGAATAATTGTTCAAGTTACCGCCAAAATTTTTAAAGTCATACCATTCAACTTGTATGATTGTAACTGTTATGAAAGTACATAGACAGAATGTTAATTAAAACACAGTTGTCATCACATTTGGATTCATGTAGAATACAACGATTTAAAAATATTCATGCTGAGATACAATTGAGTAAAAATGTATATATCCATTCAATAAAAATATACATATCTCGAGATATGTATATTTTTATTGAATGGATATATACATTTTTACTCAATTGTATCTCAGCATGAATATTTTTAAATCGTTGTATTCTACATGAATCCAAAATGTGATGACAACTGTGTTTAATTCATTCTGTCATGCCTGAGTATATAATGAGGTTAATTGGTTCAAGAAACTGTTCTGAAGAAGACTATTTCACAGTTGAAAGCGCTTAACTTTGCATTTTCATCTGTACATCGTGGAATTACCTTATGTTTGTCTGTATATCGTGGAATCAATATTAAACTACGTATTTTATACAGACAAGTGATTCTTCATTGTTCAGCATCCAGAATTTGTTACGTGGTTGGTGTTCTCATTTTGCTCCTCTCCATTCCTGACAAGACCTACAACAGCCATACCACCTGCGAACTTGATGATTTTGTTTGATTTATGCTTGTTGTGTAGTCATGCGTCAGCAAGATGAATAGTACAGGACTCAGGACACAGCCTTGTGGGACACCTGTGCTCAACGTGATACTGTTTTCACTGTTATTTCCCACACGTATCGTTTGGGGTCTGTTTATGAAAAAGGCCAGTATCTAGTTACATGGGGGGGGGGGGTTGATGGCCAGCTGGATCAGTTTCAGTATCAGATTCTGGGGGATGACAGTAATGAAGGCAGAACTAAAATTGATGAACAGCATTCTATCACAGCAATTCTTGTTCTCTAGATGTGCCAAGGATTCATGAAGTGCTATAGCTACAGCATCAGCCATGCAGCAGTTAGATCTATAAGCAAACTGTAACATATCCAGTGTTGCAGGTAAATCTGAAGAGATATGATTCTTGATTAGCCGCTCAAAACCTTTCATTACTGTAGATGGAAGAACAACTGGTCAGTAATCTGTTAGACTTGTTGGTTGAGATTTCTTGGGTAAGGGGGTGATTGTTGTATTTTTGAAGCATTTAGGTACAATGGCAAGACACAGGGATATATTGAAAATATCAGTTAGTACAGTGGACAGTTGAGTAGCACATTCTCTAAGAACTTTTCCCATAATATTATCAGGGCCAGCTGCTTTTTTTGGGTTTACTCTCCTCAGGGTCTGCAGAACTGCAGATGTCCTGAGCCATAACACCTCTTCACCCTGTTCGATAGGGAGCTTACTTGTCTAAATATATGGCTAATATTTAATTTTTCAATTTTATTATATAGAACAGTTTCATAAGTTTGGCGCCTTAGTTTACTGGAGTTGCTCTTTTCTTTATGCTCCCTAAGTATGCCATTATTGGCAAATACATTAGAATGGAAAATAGCTTTAATACCTTTACTTGCCAGTCAAACAAGAAAAATGTCTGAAATCCTGATCCTGAAGGATATAGTGATGCAGTGATGAGAAAGTGACAAGTACTTTGAAATGCATTTTGTGTGTGTGTGTGTGTGTGTGTGTGTGTGTGTGTGTGTGTGTGTGTGTGCTTCTGTGTCGTGTTTTGTAGAAAAGACTTCAAATACATATAGGATGTGTAGCTGTACAGTGTTATTATGCTCTTCCACCACTTCCTTTCCTTTTTAGCAGAACCCTCACCCTATTAAACAGTGGTGTTGTCATCCATTCAAATGTGGACTGTCACTTGTATACCAACACCTCATGTGGCACTTTCAATTCACACCATGTTCTTTAGCTTGTGATGTTAGATAGTCAGTTCAAGCCCAGCCATTACTCCTTAGACTCAGTTATGTAAGTATGGCTGTGAATGTATATGTAGGTAACAATGCTATCGTCCACCTATCTACTGGGTGTCTTTATAGCTGGGGGTTCCTCTTACAAAGACTTCTGTTCATTTTTCACAGAGAAATACTTTAATACAGATGATGCCATTTCATGAAATGTGCCTTTGAATCCATGGCAATTTTCTCTCAAAATTGGCCTTAGTTGATTTTATGAGTGCTCGTATTTTTTACTAATAATGATCAGGGGTGACTTCCTTTTATGGATTTTGTTCTATCATGTAATAGCTTTCTCCTCTTATTGTAAAGTTTGTTAATGGCTGGGGTCCACCAGACTGGGCGTTTGCCCTTTGTGGAAAGAGTTTTATTTGGGATTGCCTGATCCATGCAGTCCTGGAGGTGTTCATAGAAGGCATTTGTAAGGGCTTCCACAGCTTGGGTTGTGGTTTCCAATGGCTCATGGGCCTTGAAGGATACCACACCAGTCTTGAGTAGTGTGAAGTTTGCTTTAGAAGTTCTTCACTGTGGTCTTTTGTTTGGGGTGGGGGGTGGATTTCCAGTGAGATTGGTTTGTGATCAGATCTCACCATGCCTTTTAAGCCCTCTGATGAAGTGATTCTTTTGTCCTTTCATAAAGTGCACTTGCTTATCCTGTGGTTCTTATGGCTAATCCTGTGTGTTCTAGTCTGTGTAACTAAATAGGTGGGTGTTTCAAATCCAACAGTGGTAAACTCATATGCCAGTGTGTGTGTCTCAAGTGTCAGGTATGTATATCTTCATCAGAAGTGATTTTTCTACTTACACTCAGAGAAAATTTTAATTTGGCATGGGACTCCTCCCTCTCCTTATCCCAGTTTTAACACAAGTATGGAGTATGCAGCACAATGATGCAGTCATCCTTTCATCAGTGCACTCCTCACTACAAAACCCAGACTTCTTCTGTGGTGTTGATGGTTAAACTGCTATCTAGATTGCGTAAATAGATGAGTAAGTGGTTCAAATCCAGCATTACTTAAAAAGTGTGACTGTGTGTACTGCCATGTACAATTGTCTCTGTCACACCTGTTAAGTACACTTCCACTTATGAGACATTTACATTAGCAGAGACCTGCCCTATAGATTTCTAGCATCCCCAAACAAAACGCAGTTTTGGAAACACACATTACATAATTCTTACAAATCTGTGCCATCTGACAATTGTAATGTGATTCTCCTGTGGCAATTGTGGTAAATATTGTTTTCTCTATCTAGACTGTGTAACTACATAAGTAGGTGGTCTTAATCCAGCACTAATTAACTCTTGTCAAAGTCAAAGTCAAAAAGTCAAAGTAAACTTTATTGTCAATCAGATGTACCTAGTAGTGCCAGTTGAACAAAATGTAGTTGCTTGGTCCCAGTGTAAGGAATAACATAACATATAATTAGTGGGACAGTAGGA
Source organism: Protopterus annectens (assembly GCF_019279795.1). Classification (NCBI taxonomy): domain Eukaryota; kingdom Metazoa; phylum Chordata; order Ceratodontiformes; family Protopteridae; genus Protopterus; species Protopterus annectens. The sequence continues at coordinate 1,212,564,781 of NC_056732.1, read as the reverse complement.
GAGATTCATGTACAGTAATAGTGGGACAATTGACAACACATACATTTACCACATATTGGACAATAAGACATTAAATAATATTATAATGGTAGGTATTGCACAGACTAAGAATTCCCAATGTGATTTGCTTAGAACAGTGCACATCCACATTAGAAGTGTGATAAACTCTCTTCATATTGCATATATTTGGAGTGATGACTCACTCTGACTATTGCACTAATAGCAATAGAAGAGATTGGCTGTCTGTTACAGATATTAAGCAATTGCCAAATAGTTACTATAGACAGTATATCATGCACTTCATCCATGGATGGGACTAAGAAACCAATGATTTTTTTCTGCTGCCTTCAGTACCCATTGGAGAGCCTTGCAGTCCGATGCTTTGCAGTTTCCATACCATACAGTGATGTTATTAGCAAGGATACTCTCTATGGGCCCCCTATAGAAAACTTTGAGGATGGTCTGTACCAGGTTTGCCTTCTGCAGTTTCTGTAGGAAGTGCAGATGTTGTTATGCCTTCTTCACTGTGTGGTTAATGTGAGTCATCCAGCATAAGTGATTGGAGATATGCACCCCCAGGAACTTGGTACTTTTTACTTTTTCCACTGCCCCCCTTAATCTCCAGAGATGAAGTACCTCCTGTGTCCTCCTGAAGTCCACTATTAATTCTTTGGTTTTGCTTACATTTAAAGCCAGATTGTTCTTGTCGCACCAGCCTATCAGGTGCTCCACTTCTTCCCTCTAGTCTGTTTCCTCTCCATTCCTGGATGCTGAACAATGAAGAATCACTTGTCTGTATAAAATACGTAGTTTAATATTGATTCCACGATATACAGACAAACATAAGGAAGTAAATTCCACGATGTACAGATGAAAATGCAAAAGTTAAGCGCTTTCAACTGTGAAATACAGTCTTCTTCAGAACAGTTTCTTGAACCAATTAACCTCATTATATACTCTACCTTAATGGACGTAATTGAATAATTGTTCAAGTTACCGCCAAAAATTTTAAAGTCATACCATTCAACTTGTATGATTGTAACTGTTATGTATATTTTTATTGAATGGATATATACATTTTTACTCAATTGTATCTCAGCATGAATATTTTTAAATCGTTATATTCTACATGAATCCAAATGTGATGACAACTGTGTTTTAATTAACATTCTGTCTATGTACTTTCATAACAGTTACCTCTTTGGTCAGCAAATTCTTTACAAGAAAAACAGCTTATTTTAACTTGCTTCTTTGCTTGCAATGCAATTCCACATTTTAACCCTTACTATACATGATACAAAGATGTTGAACACAAAGATTCTTACTACATTTCCCCCCTTACAACACTTTGTGTCATGTATAATAAGGGATAAAATGTGGAATTGCATTGCAAGCAAAGAAGCAAGTTAAAATAAGCTGTTTTTCTTGTAAAGAATTTGCTGACCAAAGAGGAATGCACAGATGTTACCTTGATCCAGGCACAAGCTTATCTTGTGACTGACCTCTGACCATTTAAGGCTCCAGTATGTGAATTTATAGCCTTGACTGAAATTCCTTGTCTGGTAACCAGTTACTGTGTACGTGCTGAGAAGGGTATAAAAACCCATGTGAAGTGTACAGAAATTAGACTGCTGACATACCATGTACTTTGTAGCATGTCTCCATGCATGTAAAATAAACCTTTTTGCTTATTTTTATCTGCGTGATTCTTCCAGTATATGTTAAGAGTATTAAAATCTTTTGACATTTCTGGCGCCCAAGAACGTGGGGCCACCTCTTCACGGTACGAATTGCATAAGAGGGACTGAAAAACCTGTACAGGAGGGGAGAACGAATCTCGGGCTCCCTTGAACGGAAAGACCTCCGATGAAGAAGTCGTAAGTAGAGGCCAGTCACTCTTAGATTCGATCCGTGGGACCGTGACGAACGGGGCGGAAGAACCACAGAAAGATAAGCGTAAACATTTTTTTTCTTTCTTTTTGTATTGTTCTCTTTTTAAAAAGAACAAAGGGACTAGTCATAAAGGAATTTCTTTTGTTTAAATTTTACAAAAGACCGGTAGAGATCTCAGGAAAAGGAAACAGATTTTATTTTAAATAAGAAAAATGGGAATAGGAAGCAGTTGTTATGCTAGTAAGGGCTGCTTAAATAAAAGGACTGAAGATGAGGAATATATGTTTAAACTACATCCAAAAAACTTAAAATACATGAAAAAATGAAAGATTAATTATGGGTTTAGTGGTAACTTAAATAGATCAGAATGTCAAAATTTGGTGAGAGATCTGCGTAGGGACGCAGGAGGCAAAGTTAAAAATCAAGTAAAGGTGGGATTCCCTCAAGCACAGAAATGGTTAAAAGAAGCTAATAAGAGGCATAGGGAACAATTTTCGAATAAGGAAAGTGGTGGCTCGAGTGCAAAAATGTGCATTTTTTGTCCATAAAGAAGATGACGAGACATCTGTTGTCTGTCGTAAACCGACAGCCCCACCCTTGTATCCAGAAGTCCCTAAAGAAATGGTCAGTCCACCCCAGTATCAGGAAAAAGATGCAGAAAATCAAGAAAAGGTGACCTCCGTAGTTTTATAGGAGGCAGAGAAGCAGGGAAAAATACCCTCCGTAGTTTTACAAAAAACAAGCAGAGGAGACTCTGGAACTACATAACCGTAGTATAGACAAATCAGAGTAAAAACAAAAAGAAGCTAAAGTACATACCCTGTCCACAGACTCATATCCCCTTACATGCAGAAAAATATCTTGAGGAAAAGAAAAGAAAACAGGCTCAAACCTTTAGGGTGAGCGCGGATGGAACACTTATGTTAATATAAGCTCCGTCCAACACAGGTAGAGAAAGGAGATGGGGTAGAGGCAGAGGGAGAGGGAATGTAGGACATTTTGAAGATTACAAAGGCAGACAAAAGATGGGGGAATGTTTTAAATGCAGTAAGAAGGGGCATTTCGCAAGAGATTGCCGGAATCCCAGGAAATCCGCTGCTGCTCCAGATCATAGTTCAGCATGACTATATGATGGCAGCACGGACGAACCGGACCCAGGTGCTGAGGTCGACTGGCAAGAGTCAGTAATACAGAATGAGGATGATTTTGAGGATGTGAATAAAGGAGGTAAAAGGGAATGTGCAGGATGGGAACATGAGATAACTGATTTTTCAGAAAAAGGTGAATATCAGGTTGTTAGCCTGACAGCTCTAGTTACGACTATGCAGTTAGAAGTGCAACCGGTAATCATATTACAGGTTGAAGGGAGGGACGTAGAATTTCGATGTGACTCAGGGGTTTCTAGGACCTTATTGAAACACACTGCAGTGCTGTCCAATGTGACTACTGATGACTATGTATTAGTCAAAGCGGCCGACGGCCGCATTTATAAGGAACCTTTGTCTAAACCTTTACGGTTTACGGACCCTGAAACTAATCAAACTATTAGATTTTGGGTGATTGTCTCCCGGATTTTCCCTGTTAATTTATTAGGAAGGGATTTGATGCATGTTTTTGGAATAGCAGCAGTACCAACTGCATCAGGAATCTTGGCTAAGCGTATGAAAATCCAGGATGAAATGTTGCAGGTAGGGCAAGGGGATTTACATTACTGGTATAGCAATGATCTTATTGAAACAGGACCACAAAGCATGGCCAATGAGTTAACTAACCTAGCTTTGAGCAAATATAGTACGGCTATTCAGTTACCAGAGGCTGCCAAACAACTACACTGTACAATATATTACAGGAAAAATGTGGGACCTGATCCCAAGTATGAGGAACAATTTTTTTAAACACAAGGTGACCAGGATCCTATTACAAAATCTTTATTGGGACAGGGCAGGGAACTCCGCAGTTACTTGTAGTCTCACAAGAGACATGCAACAGCTTTATCAAAATGCCTCAATCCCACATGTATCTGTAACTAGGGAAGAACAAACGGCATGGTATATAGTTGGGAAAAAAGTTACCGATTGGTCAAAAATGACACCGGAACAGCTGGCAGGTAAGGGGGTTCAGGTACAGAAGTTAAATTGGGTGACCCAGGCCAGACCAACGGTACATCTTCGAGAAGATCAGTTAACACCAACAGGAGGCATGCCATCCTGACTATGCTTTCTGACCCCACAAGAAGAATTGAAACTACAGTCAGCCCTTATGGTCCCTAGGACAGCACGACATTGAGCTAATGAAAACAGCAGGACAGGTTAAAATAACTCCAAAATCTGATTTTAGACCTCATAAACGTCAGTATCCATTAAGTAAAAAGGCAGAAGAAGGTATTTTACCAGTGATCACGGCTCTACTGAAAGCTGGGGTTTTAATTCCATGTACAGATTCACCGTGTAACACACCCTTGTTCCCAGTAAGGAAACCGGACGGGACATGGAGAATGGTACAGGATCTGCAGGCTGTAAATGCTGCTGTAGTGCCAAGGGCTCCTGTGGTCCCAGATCCATCTGCTTTGTTAAATGATATCCTTTCCATGGATAAGTATTTTTCTGTTATTGACATTAGTAATGCATTCTTTTCTATTCCCCTACAGGAAGATAGTAGGTTTTGGTTCGCCTTTACGTTTATGAGCAAGCGGTACACATACACACGACTGCCGAAGGGATATTGTGAAAGCCCTACAATCTTTTCACAAGAAATGTTGACAAACCTGGCACAGTTTCAACCAGAGCATGGCTGTCATCTATTACTGTACGTGGACGACATCTTACTGGCTGCACCCACGGAGGCTGTCTGTGAGTCTGAAACTATTCGGTTATTGCATTTTTTGACGAAAGAGGGACATAAGGTAAATAAATCTAAATTACAATTTTGTAGAACTGAAGTACGGTATCTAGGCTATACCATTTCAGTTGCTGGTAGACAACTAGATAACTGTAGAAAAGAAGCCATTTTACAGGCACCAATGCCCAGCACAAAAAAAGAAATGATGTCATTTTTAGGAATAACAAATTTTTGTCGTAGTTGGATTCCCAACTATGCAGAGGAAGTAAGTCCACTTTTGGAACTTATTTTCGCACTTCCCATGGCAGCACATGACGCGCTGCAATGGACGGATAAGGCAATACAGGCATTTACTAGGGTAAAGCAATTGATAGCAGGATCTGCAACACTTAGCTTCCCTGACTATACAAAACCCTTTGTTCAGACAGTAGATTGTAAGCAGGGCTTTATGACATCGGTTCAGTTGCAAACCTATGGAAATAAGTTGAGACCATTAGCTTTTTATTCTAGTAAATTGGACACAGTGGCACAATTTTTGCCACACTGTGTACAAGCAGTAGTCGCAGCCGCACAGGCTGTGCAAGCGTCTGCGACCCTAGTTTTGTTTCATGACCTTACCTTATGAGTACCGCACTCTGTCGCGGTAATACTACTACAGGATAAAGTTACCTTTCTCTCTCCTAGCAGACACTTATCCTGCATGACAACGTTACTATCACAACCACACATGACCATTGAGTGATGCACCACTCTTAATCCAGCCACGCTGTTACCTACAGCTGACGATGGTGCTCCTCACGTGTGTTTAAATTTAATACACTCTAATGTCTTACCAAGACCAGACCTTAAGGACCAACCTTTGGCAAATTCAGATTGGACCCTGTTTGTAGATGGGTCAGCATGTAAAAATGAGGCAGGCATTACACAACTGGGTTATGCAGTCACAACTGAGACTAAGGTACTAGAGGCAAGACCCCTCCCCAGGAACCTGTCCGCTGGCGAATTGATTGCTTTGTCCAGAGCATGCACCATTTCCAAGGATAAGGCAGTTACTATCTACACAGATAGTCAGTATGCTTTTTCCACGGTCCATGTCTTTGCACAGCAATGGAAAAATAGGGGAATGGTTACGGCCTCAGGAAAGGAAATAACCCACAAGGATTTAATCCTTAGCCTCTTACAAGCTGTCCAACTGCCACGGGGACTGGCCATCTGTAAGTGCGCAGCACACACGAATGCCAAGGATCCAGTACTACTTAGAAATGCACTGACTAACAAAGCTGCAAAAAGTGTAGCCTTCACCTCTACTTTTGCACTCGAGACCACACAGAAGGAACTTCACCCTACAGATAAATTTGATATATAAACTTTACAGGTAATGCAGGAACTTAGTACAGTTCGGGAAAAACAGCTTATTTTAACTTGCTTCTTTGCTTGCAATGCAATTCCACATTTTAACCCTTACTATAAGATGTTGAACACAAAGATTCTTACTACAGGTACTCTACTTGTCACTGGTCTGAAGTCGGATTTGGAGTCTGCTACTTTTACAGTGTGGGTTCTGTCAGTGAACCAGTTGGCAACCCATCTTGTGATATAGGGATTTATACCTAGTTTAGTGAGTTTATCTATAATTCTAGAGTGGGGGATTGTGTCAAAAGCCTTGGCGAGATCTAGATAGGCTGTGTGAACCACCTTACCCTTGTCTATGGTTTTGGCGACTGCTTCAAAGAAGTCAGTCAGGTTTAGGAGACACAATCTGCCTTTTACAAACCTGAATAGGGTGGGGTCCAGAGTTTGGAGATTACCAATGTCTTTGTTTATAAGTTCCATGATGATACGTTCCATGGCCTTGCAGACCAGGCTTGTTAGTCTAATGGTGCAGTAGTTCCCAGGGTCTGTGGTGGCTCCCCCTTTGTGGCATGGGATAACCATTGCTGTGTGCCATTCAGTGGGCACAAGGCCTGAGGTGAGGCTATGATTGAACATGGTGCTTAGGTGGAGTGCCAGTTCATTCTGTAGTTCATGTAGAATGCAGCCTGGGATGTTATTAGGTCCCATGGATGCTGTGTTCTTGGATTTGGAGAGTGTTGTTTTCACCTGTGCAGCTGTGATTACAGGAACTTTGCATTTTTCCGGTATAGAGATGGGTCCTTTAGGGGGTGGGGGGGGGGGTAAAGTTGGCACTGAATCTATCTGCCAGGATGTTGGCAATATCAGTTGGTTCTGTATATTTAGTGCCATTGTGCTGTAACTCAGAGCAGATCTGAATGTTGCTACTGAGATTATTGACATAGGTATAGAATGCTTTGTGGTTGTCTTTAGAATCAGTGACAATTTTGTTTTCATAACTAGCTTTGGAGGATTTTATAAGGGATCTTAGCTTCTTACTGAGGCTGACCATGGAGTTCTTCCAGTCATGAGATTTTACTCTTTTTTGCAACAATTTCTTTCTTTTTTTTAGAGTTTGTTTATGGCAGGGGACCACCAGATTGGCTTCCTTTTTTTGGAGGATAGCATCTTAGTTCTGTTAGGGATAGCACGATCCATGCACTCATGTAAGTGCTTATAAAGTGCATTTATGCAGGATTCAGCAGTCGTACCTCTACTGTCCGTCTGCATGGGTGTTGTGAAGTTTGCCACTTCTGTCTTAAGAAGCATAAAGTTGGCTTTGGAGAAATTTTTTATGGTGGTTTGTTAAATGGGGGGTGAGGGCAGGATGTGGATGTCTATGCTGATTAGCTTGTGGTTGGATCTGACCAACAAGGAATTGACCTCTGGTGTGGAACACCAGTTGCCCATGTTGGTAATGACCAGGTCTAGGATATTTCTGCCCCTGGTGGGAGTGTGGATAAGTTGATCCAAGGCATTGGGATTTATGAATTCCAGAAAATGTTGAGCAAAAGAGTTGGTACATGAGTAGTTTTCCCATTTAATGATGGGGTAGTTTAAATCGCCCATTATTATGATGTTGGGTTGTACCCTAATATTTTCTAGTATATCAAGAAATGATGAGTGGGAATCCTGGGGCATGGTGGGGGATCTGTAGCAAGTTGCAATTTGGATTGCAGTCTTGCTCAGAGTTAGTTGTACTTGGATAATCTCGGATACTTTATGCTGAGCAACTAGCTTGCAGGTGTGGATATCCTTAATAAATATGGACACGCCTCCACCTTTAGTGTTTCAGTTTAGGTTAGGTGGCCGAAAGGTACGGAATGAATTATAGCCTGGTAATGCAGGGGTGCTCTCGCATTGAACTAGATCTCTATCACTGCACAGATGTCGTTGTTCTCCATTTTAAGGAGTACCTCAAGTGAATGCATTTTGAGGTTTAGACTTCTAGCACTGAGTAGCATTACCCTCAGATTTTGCTTGCTTGTACCTGTTATGGTGGTGAATTTGTCATTTGAACCTTGCCTAAAAAAGGCACTATATGGGTGGTAAGAGCCTTAGCCAGTATCTGGAATCCCAATGGCAACAGGTGCAGGCCATCTCTGGCAAAGCATCATGGTCTGTCTATCATGTCATCCCAGGCAGACAGATATTGGATCCCCTTGGAATGACACCAGAAGCTTAGCCAATTGTTGAAGTCAGTCATTTTGTCCTTGTATTGTCATCATTCTGGGTGATGGCAAGATGCTACTTAGGGCTAGGGTCATACTTGCCTGGGCTACAAGATCAGAGAGCTCCTCCATATCTCTTTTCATGTAGTCCAGGGAGGTACATCTCAGGTCATTCACACCAACAGAGTCATATTTGTACTTGTTATGGAGTGACATGAGTGTGTGCGTTATGTGGTGGATCCTGGCACCCAACAGGCAGCTGACAGTAACTTTCTCCTTGTTTAGCCTGGTGAGTGGAACATCAGTGTGCCTGACTATAGAGTCACCTGTGACTATAGTGCATGCAATATTGTGTGACAATGAGACATACTGCATCATTTTTTAACCAAATTTCAGGTGCAAATAAGATTATGTAATGCCTTCAAATACACAAAAATCTTACAGTTGTGGTAAGGCTTCTGTCTGTGGTATGCTCATTCTTCACAATAACACATAGTTTATGTGGTAACATAGATAGTTGTTCAAAATAAACAATGAGTGACTATAAATTTTTACCGGGGATTACCCCTGCTTCTCTCCTGGACATGTGTAATCCTTGATAGAAAAACCTTGGACATTTAAGGTATCTCTCAAATAGTATTATATTGAGATTTAAGAGCTAGGTTTGTAAAGAACCTAGTGTCAATATCCTAGTAACACCCTATGAACCTTTGAACTTAATTCATACCTCTCAACTGTACAGATTTTCGCAGAATGTCCAGAGTTTTGCCTCATATTTTTGGTCCATTTTTTCATAAGATTATGGTTTTCTGGCAAATTAGTGGCAAATCATTAAAGACATCATACCCTTCAGAAAATTCATGCTAATGCAAAACCTGTAATTCTATCAACTGTCTAAGATTTTTAGACCAGTATTTAAAAAGTGTCCCTATTTTTAGGCCTTTGACTCACCTTTATTTATGGTTTGCCCAGATTTCTTTCTCTGAGAAGTTGATAGGTATGTGACAGTATACATCTATGCATGAATGACATCCACTGCAGTTGTAATGTGTGGAGTTACAGTGGGAGAGGCCTCCCCGACCCTCTATACCCAAGCACCTGGTTTGCAACACATTCATAGGATGTAATGACTTCACATAGGTGAAGTCTCAAAGCTGTGGTAAGACTTCCACCATGGTACATGTAATACATACACATTTCATTAGACTATGAACTTTCCGCGGCCGCTGCTCAATTCCAGTAAAGGACAACATTATGTGACTGTACTGACATGACACAATCACCATTGAATCATGTTATTTGTATCCATTTTTATATTGACAAACAACTTTCAACAAATTTGGCAATTTCATGGCATTGAAACATGTGTTCTGGAATTCCTGTGGTGGGACTTCTCCTATGGCACATTCATTTGACTACTGACTTGTATAGCATGTCTACACAGACAGAGAGTGGTTTGAACCTGGGACTGTGATTTACAAACCATTTTGGATGGAAAACACTGGCTTGGCCAAACAACATTGATACTGGACTGATCACAGTTGTGCTAGCATTGACATAATCACCTCCTGTTCATCAGTCTGACAAACTAATATTGTAGAAATTACCATGGAAAGTCCTTTCTTACTTCACACCTTGATTTCTGTTATTTGTGACAAACTCCATTATTATATGCAGCTCTGTAGAGTGTGCAGTATGATGGTAACATCTGCCTGTCAGATAACTGTCAAACAGGAATGTCTTTTATGCTATTTTATTTTATTTATATTTGTTTACCAGGGTAGTGTATTGATCACTATTGACCACTTTTCGTCTTAGCCAGAGTGAAATACAAAACATTTCACAAACAAAAAATACAGATGGAAGCAATAACTGTACAGTTCAAACAGGAAGTGATTTCATTGCTTCAGAGTTCTGAATGAACAAATTGATTGGTTGTTCAAAGATCATATGACTTCTGAGCACTATTTTTAAACTGATTGATTTAGTTGGCTTTTAAGTTCTGATAGTTCTGATGAAGTTCTAGTGTATTAAAGAGAACACATGCTATAATTGTGTTGGAGTCTTTTCCTTAATACTGTTTTCTGTAGAATTGTGTTTCTTTTGCAGTTCAAACTAATTATATAAAAATGTACATACATTCTAGTAATTAAGCACTATGCAATGTACATTCAAGAAGAGTTTAACATGCAATATAGAGGAGACTAACTTGGTCCATTCAAGGGTAGTCTTCATGACATAACCAATATGGCTTTTTCTGTGGCATCAGTGGTTGATATGTACCTGTCTGAGATCTACTCTGATATGTGTTCAAGTCTGTCAAGATGCAAATGCTGAGTATTTCAGTGATTGCTCACAGGTATTACTTATTTTCTAAAAACTAATGCCCTGTATTCCATGTCTATAAATAAACATTTTTGTATTACTATGTAATTATTTTTTTAATAAATTGAGCACTAAAACCAGCCATCCTACATTAAGAAGTGTGAAAGAACCAAAGGTGAAGGCATCTCCATCTTCATTAAATCTAAATACACCTTGAGACTGGTGAAACAGTAAAACAGAGCTTTATAGGACATGAGGACATATCTAACATTTCTTACTGTATAGCATGCTGCAAACTCATAAGAAAGTGTGAGTGGGCCTGTGTTATAAAACTTTCTTGTGTGTTTGTGTTGTTTACTTAAGGATATGGTAGTGCTTGTGTAATTACTTGTTAGCATGGCCAGTATAATGATGCAATAGATGCATGCTGTTTAGCAAAGAGATGTTTAAGTAATAAATGCCATGAGATACTTGTTGCTATGTTTTGCTCTTTGTCAAGACCTTCTTGAATTAGCCACTGTAACATTGGCTTTGCCAATGTCTGCACAAGGAAGTTAGTGACCTATAGGCACTGAGTAATATCGTTTGTCCCAAGCCAGTGTGCATTTGCTGTATGTGCAATTACATCTAACAGGTTAATTACTGATATGCATTAAAAATTCATCTGGCTGTGTTGTATGTTACTGTAGTGTAATAAAGTTACTGCTGTTGTTTTAAAAATGCCCACTTCAGGGTTATCTTTCCCTACTTCTTGTTTGTGTACTAATATGCACTAATATGATTCCATCTGAGTATAACTACCCCATTTACCTTTCCCTGCATCTTAATTTGTTCATGAAACTTGACCTTGCCTTGTATTATGCTGTCCACACATGCTCACTCACTAGACTTGCCTCCAGGCAACAAATTTGTTTAGATTGTCTGCTTGATCCTCCTTGCATCTTTTCATGGACTCTAACACTTCTGCTGGGCTAAGATTGGTGGAGCTTCTCAGAGTTTGGGGACTTAGCCAGAGACCTGGAGTGAATCTGAACTAAATCCAAGGCACTGTGATCAACAAAAATAAGCATATTTTAACCTTGAGTTGAACTTTTTTGAACTGTATTTTGCTTAATTGTTATTTCATTTTTTGCTATTGTTGCTGCTGTGACTGTTTTTCTGCACTTTGAAATCCCACTACCTCTGTATTTCATAGCATAGGCTAGATTCAAATCTGCTAACTCTAAGCTGTCTGGATATATTGAGTACTAAAACCAGCCATCCTACATTAAGAAGGCCCTCCTGCACCCTTGTGGAAGAAGTATATAGCCCACAACTGAGTTGGGGATTGCTGGAATATGGCTCAGATTTTGGCTCTCCTATTGGCTAGTTTGTATTAAACTGTTTAACTTCACTTGTATTTAAGCACTGAGTTTGTGCATAGCTATGCACAGTGCAACGGGGTTTACACTACTACCGTGTATGAATGCAAACACTTAGAAGCAAAAATTTTCCATTGATATCTGCTACAGATATCTTCTTAGGTCCACTGCCTCTCTGTGCACAATGCGGTTGCACATTGCTACCCAGCAAGCAACTCGGCTGTGCATTCTGAGGTGTTGATGCAGTCTTCCACCCTTAGCCTTCCACAGAATAGCCATCCTTGTTAGTCTCATAAGTAAATCTTTGTCTATCTTGGCCGTCCTCACTAATCACTACAATATATACCTGCCATAATGGACAGACAGTTTTCTACCATTTCTCCAGCTGACCTGATTGACATGGACAGCCTGAGGCAATATAGTAATTGCCTAATGTATACTGACAACCACTTGATCCTAAAACAAATCAGTATGGAAGAGATGTAACTATACCATGAAATTAGAATCAGTCCCCTCACATAACGACAAATGAGACATATAACAGGTTGTCAACACACACACACACACACACACACACACACACACACACACACACACACACACACACACACACACACACACACACACATACACACACACACACACACACACACACACACACACACACACACACACACACACACACACATATACACACACACACACACACACACACACACACACACACACACACACACACACACACACACACACACACACTCACACACACACACACACACACACACACACACACACACACACACACACACACACACACACACACACACACACACACACCTTCTCTCTCACACAAGAAGAAGTGTAGACACATAAACACACATATGTTGAGGTGCTAACTAAGAGCCTAGCAAAAGACCAGAGACCTCCCAAGCACAAACAACATACACATACTGGTATATGAACAGAATCTAACACCACACATAACAACACACATATCAGTGTCTCAACAATTAAGCCCCTAAGGCAAAACACCTCAAAACCAAATGTTCTGGTGATAGGCGACTCAATAGTGAGACACACAGATGTCCCCCTCACAAAGTTGAACAAGGAGAAGGTCACAGTCAGCTGCCTGTCAGGTGCCAGGATCCATCAAATCACACACGCACTCAAGTCACTCAGCAATAATTACCATTATGAATCTGTCATAATACATGTTGGTGTGAATGATTTGAGCACACCTCTCTGGACTATATGAAGAGAGACATGATCAAACTCTCAGATTATGTGTCCCAGGCAGATATGTCTTAGCCCTAAGCAGCATTCTACCTTCACCAAGAATGATACAACAATACAGACAAGAATGATTGATTTCAATAATTGGCTTAGCTTCTGCTGTCACTCCATGGGGATCCAGTATCTGTCTGCCTGGGAGGACATGGTCGACAGTCCATGCTGCCTTGCCAGAGATGGCCTTCACTTGTCTCCTCAAGGCTTTCGGATACTGGCAAAGATGCTTGCCTCCCCCATAGCACCTTTTTCAGGCAATGTCCAAACAAAAAAATTTCCAAAGTGAAAACATCCACAAAAGACAAACTCAAGGTCATGCTGCTTAATGCTAAGAGCTCAAACAGTAAACTGCACTCCCTGGAAGCACTCCTCACCTTGGAAGATGCTGATGTTTGTGCAGTCACAGAGACTTGATTCAAGGCCACTGAGAGCAGCACAGCCATACAAGGCTACAATGCCTTTCACACGTTCAGACCACAAAATGAACATGAAAGAACCAACGGTAGAGTTGTATCCATCTTGTTTAAATCCAAATACACCTTAAGACTGGTGAAACAGTACAACTCTCCTGAGCTACTCCTGTTCCAATTAACTATAGGAAAAATACCCTTCCACATCATCACTAGCTACAGGTCCCCCACCATGACCCAGGAGAAGAACACTGCCTACCTGGACTTGCTAGAGTTGCTCAACATACAGCCAAACACGTTGGTCATGGGAGATTTCAACTCTCCTTCCAAAGACTGGGCAACTTGCATAATTGCTGATTCTCCTGGATTTTTTTCAATTCAAATGCCCTTAAACAGTTGGTCTGCATCCCACAAGGGGCTCAAATGTCCTTGACCTAGTGCTCACCAACATGCCTGGTCACTGTACTACTCCCTGTGTTGCCCTCCCTGTTAAGGTCAGGCCATCAATCTGTCTCTTTGAAGTAAAGATCAAACCTGACACCCCCACAGGACTAAAAAGAATTAAAAATTTCTCCAAAGCAAATTATTGCCTACTAGGTGATGGTATAAAATGTTTCAAAGCTCTTGACAACACAGACAACAGACTCCCCATCAACATGAAGAAGAGTTCCTCCCTAACCCAATTCAAGTGCAACCTAGCCAATTGGATGGGGAACAGGAAATGTATCCCTGGTTTGGCAACTATGTCTCTAATGGACACTGGCAACATGTAAATGGTTCATCTTTCAGGCCCTAGGTTGTAAATGTTTCATCTCCCATGCCCCTACTTACATCTCCCATGCCCCTACTTACACTTATCAAGGGTATCACGACTAGTAAAAGATATGGGATGCATGGCTAGGTTTAAAAAAGCCCTCGTGGTCATTAGCCTAATAAACAGCTATGAACCTATGTCTCCCATGTAGAGGAATACACAATTTCTCTATATAGCCACTTAAACAAATGCATTAACTCGGCTGTACCTAACAGGAACAAAACCAGGTCTTCCCAAAAAAAAAAATAAATAAATAAATAAATAATAATACAAGCCACCCTGGGGAACTTTAAGTATAAATAAGTTATACAACAACAGAAAGAAACTGATAAGAGGAAGAATACCCTCCAAAGCTTGAACAAGCAAATTAGATATCTTGTTTAGTCCTTTACAAGTCAAAATTAGCATCCCTAGCTAAAGACAATCATAAGGCATTCTTTAGCATTGTCCAAAACCTAAAATGGAATGCCCAGCTGTCTACCAAACTTATAGTGGATGGTACCACTCACACTTAACCTAAAGAAATTGCCACTCTACTAACTGACAGATTTGGCAATAACTTCACCCCCTTGTCTCTACTTGACATACCCCAAAGCATTCCTAAAACCATTCCTCTACTGAGTATCTCCAAAGAAGAGGTCATACAAGCACTCTCTAAGCCCTTAAACGTAGCCTCTTATGGGACGAGATAACACCCCAGGCTGCTTACTAAACAATCTAAAACAAGACTTAGCAGAACCACTCAGTACCCTCTTTAACCATAGCCTGGGAACTGGCTTTGTTCCAGCAGAGTGGAGAACAGCAACAGTAATCACCTTGCACAAAAGGGGTCCACAAACTGACCCTGGGAACTATAGACCCATAAGCTTAACAAGACTTATCTGAAAGGCCATAGAAAAAAATCATCATGGAACTTATCCACAAGAACATAGGTGACCCTCTAACTCTTGACCCAACCCAGTTTGGCTTTATCAAGGGTAGATCTTGCTTTTTAAATCTGGTGGACCTCTTTGGGAATGTCACCAAAGCCCTGGGTGAGGGCAGAGCAGTACATATCGCCTCTCTTTATTTAGCCAAGGCTTTTGACACAGTCCCACATTCAGGTATCATAGAAAAACTCTCCCAGCTGAGGATTAACCCATACATTACTAGATGGGCAGCCAAATGGCTCACCGACAGAACACACAGTGTCAAAGTTGGGGAGTCCACCTCCACCAGTACGCCAGTTACCAGTGGGGTACTGCAAGGATCTGTGCTGGGACATCTTCTGTTTATAATCTATTTCTCTGAAGTCCAGGTAAGGATAGATAGCCTGTGGCTTACCACGTTTTCAGATGACTGTAAACTGGGCCTAATCATAGAGTCCCCAATGATGTTAACATATTACAGAAAGGGCTGATGCAGAAAAATGATTGGTGTCAAACTCACTGACTAAAACTTAATGCAAAAAATGTTTCATTATCCCCTTTTGAAAAGAAATAGCCCTTGCTAATTATGATATAGATAGCAGCCCTCTAAGCTCAAACTCAGTGGTGCAAGACTTGGAAATACAGGTTGATAGCAATTTAAACTTCTATCACCATGTGTCCATAATGGTAAGAAAAGCATTTTACATTGCACATCTCATAAATAAGGGTATTGCATCCAAGACCAGAGAGGTTATAGCTCCACTCTACTCAACCCTTATCAGACTGCTAATTGAGCACAATTCCCCTCTCTGTGTGTACGTCACCAGGCACCTGCAGCAACTGGAGAGGCCACAGAGGTTTCTTACCAAGAGAATCAAGGGCCTCCTAAACATGACATACATGGAAAGACTGAAAGCCCTGTCACTGTACTCTGTATCATACAGGGTACTGAGAGGTGACCAGTGCCTGGCCTACAGAGTCATCTTGGACCTGGCCCTAATTGAATTGCTGCACATCTGAAAATCAAATGTGACAAGAATAATTCGTGCCAGCCTGTGACATTAACAGAACATGCTGGAGAGACAGATATATCTCCCAGCGATTACCCCTCCTCTGAATAAACTCCCTCTCCATGTTAAGCAGAGCTCCACAATGACCCTATTCAAGTGCAACCTTGACAACTGGATGGGTGACCATAAATTCATCCTGGGGTAGCACCTATGTCCGTCATGGACAGGGCAGTTGGCACTGATCACAGAATTGTTCTGCTAACAATGTCCGGCCCAAATATGGTCAATAAGGGTACTCAGGTTTTTACATGGCTAGGCTTGAAAGCCATAGGCCATTAGCCTAGTAACCTCCTATGAACCTATGAACCTATGGAAAGGGCTGATAAACATGCAGGATTACTTAGAAGCATGCATATTCATTGACCAGTGCTGCTAATTGTGCTAACACGCTTACATTGTGTAGGCTTAGCAATAAAGTGTGCATTCAAGCAACACATAAACCACAAAAGCAGTGTGCAAAGCAGTCACAGCCCCATAAGGCCAAATACAACACCAAACATACTTGTCATAGGTGACTCCATAGTCAGACACACTGACGTCCCACTCACCAGGCTGAACAAGGAGAGGGTCACAGTAAGCTGCCTATCGGGCGCTTAGAATCCGCCACATAACACAAGCACTGGTCACTCCACAGCAAGTACAAATATGACACAGTCATTGTCCATGCTGGTGTGAACGACCTGAGACGCACCTCCCTGGACTGCATGAAAAGAGACATAGAGGAGCTCGCTGATTATGTAACCCAGGCAGGTATGACTGAGCAGTATCCTTCCTTCACCAAGAATGATGCCACAATATAGAGACAAGATGATCAGCTTTAACAATTGGCTTAATGTCTGGTGTCATTCAAAGGGGATCCAGTGTCTGTCTGCCTGGGATGACATGCTTGACAAAGCCACGCTGCTCGCAAGGGGCGGCTTGCACCTGTCACCCCTGGGATTCCGGATATTGGCTAAGGCTCTTGCCACCCCCATAGTGCCTTTTAGGCAAGGCTCAAATTCTAAACCTACCACCCTAGAAAACAAAAATGGGAAGAATTGAGGGTAATGCTGCTCAATGCCAGAAGTCTAAATCTCAAATGCACTTTTCGAGGCCCTTCTCAGTATGGAGAACATCGATGTCTGTGCTGTAACTGGAAACCTGGTTCAAGGCTCCTGAGCACCCGGCACTATTAGGTTTTACCTCCTTATCATGCGTTCCGGCCCCAAACCCGGACCACTCCACAAAGGAGGGGTGTATCCATATTCATAAAGGATACTCACACCTCCAGGTTGGTGGCAACGCATGAAGCCGGAAACCATCCAGGTGCAACTAACAATAGGCAAAACTGCTCTACAAATTGTAGCATGCTACAGGCCACCCTCTCAAACTCAGGAACCCCACACAGCCTTCCTGAAGACACTGGAGGGTATAAATGTATCTCCAAACACCATCATATTGGGTGACTTCAACTACAGATATAGACTGGGAACATTACTCAAGCCCTAACTTTCTAGCCCAACGATTCCTGGAGTTCATAAATTCAAATGCCATGGAACAGCTAGTCACTGTCTAACGAGAGGAGAAAATATACTAGATCTCATTGTCACAAACATGGGACAAAATGCTCCACACCGGAAGTATATCCCTCATTGGTGAGATCTGATCATAAACTAATCTCACTGGAAATCCACATCCCGCCCCCACCCCAAACAAAAAAGACCATAGTGAAGAACTTCTCTAAAGCAAAATTCACACTACTCAAAGCTGGTGTGGTATCCTTCAAGGCCCCTGTGTCAGACGAAGCCACAACCCAAGCTGCGGAAGCCCTTACAAATGCCTTCTATGAACACCTCCAGGACTGCATGGATCAGGCAATCCCAAATAAAACCAAGACTCTTTCCACAAAGGGCAAACGTCCAGTCTGGTGGACCCCAGCCATTAACAAACTTTACAATAAGAGGAGAAAGCTATTACATGATAGAACAAAAATCCATAAAAGGGAAGTCACCCTGATCATTATTAGTAAACAATACGAGCACTCATAAAATCAACTAAGGCCAATTTTGAGAGAAAAATTGCCATGGATTCAAAGGACAATCATAAGGCCTTTTTTCAGCTATGTTAGGAACCTGGGTGGAAACTCACAGATATGCTCAGAATTAGTCAAAATGATACAAAAATCACTGAACCCACAGACATTGCCAACATACTGGCAGACAGGTTCAGTGCAAACTTCACCCCCTCTCCCCTAAAGGAGAGATAACTATCCCAGCCGAGTGTAGCCTCCCGGACATCTCAAATGCGCAGGTGAAAGCTGCTCTCTCTAAAGCTAAAACACAGCATCAATGGGACCGGATGGTGTCCCCGGCTGTAATGCTACACGAGCTAAATGAGGAATTAAACCCACATAAGGCAGCTGTTTAATCTCAGCCTTACCACAGGATCGTGCCCAAGGAGTGGCGTCACGGCAGCTGTGGTCCCACTCCACAAAGGTGGCGCCTCTACGGACCCTGGTAATTGCAGCCCCATAAGCAACAAGTCTAGTCTGCAAAGCTATGGAGAGGATCATAATGGAGCTCATAAACAAAGATATAGGGACTTGCAGACATTGGACCCCAGTTTGGCTTTGTCAAGGGAAGATCATGCCTTTGAACTTGGTCGACTTCTTAAATAGTCACCAAGGCCATTGATGAGGAAAGGCAGTCCATACAGCCTACCTTGACCTTGCAAAGAGGCTTCGACACAATACCCCACTCGGTATTGTAGAAAACTTACCAGCTTAAATGTAAACCCATATGTCACAAGATGGGTTGCAAACTGGCTTAAGGACAGAACCCACAGGGTTAGAGTTGCTGGCGCTGTGTCAGACTCCAAGCCGGTCACAAGTGGTGTCCCACAGGGCTCGGTCCTTGGTCTCCTATTGTTTGGCATCTACTTCTCAGAAGTACAGGCCAACATTGGAGGACTTTGGCTGACAAAGTTTGCAGATGACTGCAAACTGGGCGCCATAGTGGAAAGTGCATCGGACACTGATATCCTTCAGAAGGGACTCACGGAAACAGATAGCTGGTGCCAGAGCCATGGCCTGAAGTTAAATGCCAAAATGTATAGTCATACCCTTCGGGAAAAACAAGGTAACCCCAAGCTACCATATAGGTGGCAATCCACTAAGCACAGAAGAGGTTATCAGGGACCTGGGGACCCAGGTTGACAGTGGCCTTTCTTTTGACACTCACATTGCTAAAGTGGTTAGAAAGACCTTCTACATTGCCCACCTGATCATGAAGGATTCACATCCAGATCTAGTGAGGTCATTGTTCCCCTGTACTCTTCACTTATCAGACCAATGATCGAGTACAATGCCCCATTCGGGATGTATCTCACCCGACATCTGCAGCAATTGGAGAGACCCCAAAGTTCCTCACCAAAGGATAAAGGGACTCCAAAATCTGTCATATGCTGCCAGATTGAAGAAACTCCAGCTCTATTCAGTCGCATACCGTCTGCTCAGAGGTGACATGTGCCTGACATACAAGGCCATGTCCAACCCGGAATTAATGGACATGCTCCACCTCAAAAATCCAAATCCACCAAAACCACTAGAGCAAGCTTTTTAAACCTTAGCACGGATATAAATAGGACGGCTGGAGGATAGATTTATCACTCAGAGACTCCCTATGCTGTGGAATAAAATCCCGGTCCATGTGAGGCAGAGCACCTCGCTGACTCTGTTCAAGAGAAATCTAGACCTGTGGATGGGAGATCGTAGGTTTACCCCGGGAATCATCTCTGGGTCACTGCTGGACAGAGGCACAACAAACTAATGGGCACAGTATTTTTTCATATAAGGGGTGGCGTAAGCCACAATAATTTGGGCTAGGCTTATAAATGCCTTAGGGCAGATAGCCTAGTATAAACCTATGAACCTATGAACCTATAAATCTGTCTCTTTGAAGTAAAGATCAAACCTGACACCCCCACAGGACTAAAAAGAATTAAAAATTTCTCCAAAGCAAATTATTGCCTACTAAGTGATGATATAAAATGTTTCAAAGCTCTTGACAACACAGACAACAGACTCCCCATCAACATGAAGAAGAGTTCCTCCCTAACCCAATTCAAGTGCAACCTAGCCAATTGGATGGGGAACAGGAAATGTATCCCTGGTTTGGCAACTATGTCTCTAATGGACACTGGCAACATGTAAATGGTTCATCTTTCAGGCCCTAGGTTGTAAATGTTTCATCTCCCATGCCCCTACTTACATCTCCCATGCCCCTACTTACACTTATCAAGGGTATCACGACTAGTCAAAGATATGGGATGCATGGCTAGGTTTAAAAAAGCCCTTGTGGTCATTAGCCTAATAAACAGCTATGAACCTATGTCTCCCATGTAGAGGAATACACAATTTCTCTATATAGCCACTTAAACAAATGCATTAACTCGGCTGTACCTAACAGGAACAAAACCAGGTCTTCCCAAAAAAAAAAAAAAAATAAAAAAATAAATAAATAATAATACAAGCCACCCTGGGGAACTTTAAGTATAAATAAGTTATACAACAACAGAAAGAAACTGATATGAGGAAGAATACCCTCCAAAGCTTGAACAAGCAAATTAGATATCTTGTTTAGTCCTCTACAAGTCAAAATTAGCATCCCTAGCTAAAGACGATCATAAGGCATTCTTTAGCATTGTCCAAAACCTAAAATGGAATGCCCAGCTGTCTACCAAACTTATAGTGGATGGTACCACTCACACTTAACCTAAAGAAATTGCCACATTACTAACTGACAGATTTGGCAATAACTTCACCCCCTTGTCTCTACTTGACATACCCCAAAGCATTCCTAAAACCATTCCTCTACTGAGTATCTCCAAAGAAGAGGTCATGCAAGCACTCTCTAAGCCCTTAAACGTAGCCTCTTATGGGATGAGATAACACCCCAGGCTGCTTACTAAACAATCTAAAACAAGACTTAGCAGAACCACTCAGCACCCTCTTTAACCATAGCCTGGGAACTGGCTTTGTTCCAGCAGAGTGGAGAACAGCAACAGTAATCACCTTGCACAAAACGGGTCCACAAACTGACCCTGGGAACTATAGACCCATAAGCTTAACAAGACTTATCTGAAAGGCCATAGAAAAAAATCATCATGGAACTTATCTACAAGAACATAGGTGACCCTCTAACTCTTGACCCAACCCAGTTTGGCTTTATCAAGGGTAGATCTTGCTTTTTAAATCTGGTGGACCTCTTTGGGAATGTCACCAAAGCCCTGGGTGAGGGCAGAGCAGTACATATCGCCTCTCTTTATTTAGCCAAGGCTTTTGACACAGTCCCACATTCAGGTATCATAGAAAAACTCTCCCAGCTGAGGATTAACCCATACATTACTAGATGGGCAGCCAAATGGCTCACCGACAGAACACACAGTGTCAAAGTTGGGGAGTCCACCTCCACCAGTACGCCAGTTACCAGTGGGGTACTGCAAGGATCTGTGCTGGGACATCTTCTGTTTGTAATCTATTTCTCTGAAGTCCAGGTAAGGATAGATAGCCTGTGGCTTACCACGTTTTCAGATGACTGTAAACTGGGCCTAATCATAGAGTCCCCAATGATGTTAACATATTACAGAAAGGGCTGATGCAGAAAAATGATTGGTGTCAAACTCACTGACTAAAACTTAATGCAAAAAATGTTTCATTATCCCCTTTTGAAAAGAAATAGCCCTTGCTAATTATGATATAGATAGCAGCCCTCTAAGCTCAAACTCAGTGGTGCAAGACTTGGAAATACAGGTTGATAGCAATTTAAACTTCTATCACCATGTGTCCATAATGGTAAGAAAAGCATTTTACATTGCACATCTCATAAATAAGGGTATCGCATCCAAGACTAGGGAGGTTATAGCTCCACTCTACTCAACCCTTATCAGACTGCTAATTGAGCACAATTCCCCTCTCTGTGTGAACGTCACCAGGCACCTGCAGCAACTGGAGAGGCCACAGAGGTTTCTTACCAAGAGAATCAAGGGCCTCCTAAACATGACATACATGGAAAGACTGAAAGCCCTGTCACTGTACTCTGTATCATACAGGGTACTGAGAGGTGACCAGTGCCTGGCCTACAGAGTCATCTTGGACCCGGCCCTAATTGAATTGCTGCACATCTGAAAATCAAATGTGACAAGAATAATTCGTGCCAGCCTGTGACATTAACAGAACATGCTGGAGAGACAGATATATCTCCCAGCGATTACCCCTCCTCTGGAATAAACTCCCTCTCCATGTTAAGCAGAGCTCCACAATGACCCTATTCAAGTGCAACCTTGACAACTGGATGGGTGACCATAAATTCATCCTGGGGGTAGCACCTATGTCCGTCATGGACAGGGGCAGTTGGCACTGATAACAGAATTGTTCTGCTAACAATGTCCGTCCAAATATGGTCAATAAGGGTACTCAGGTTTTTACATGGCTAGGCTTGAAAAGGCCATAGGCCATTAGCCTAGTAACCTCCTATGAACCTATGAACCTATGGAAAGGGGCTGATAAACATGCAGGATTACTTAGAAGCATGCATATTCATTGACCAGTGCTGCTAATTGTGCTAACACGCTTTACATTGTGTAGGCTTAGCACAAAGTGTACACTCTTGTTAATGAATTCCAGGCTATGTATAAAAATCTCTCTAGTTATCATGTACTCCCTCAAGATATTAAGGTTATTTGTACATAATTGCTTTCAACTTTTGCTTTGCATTATGAAAGTTAGTTTTGACAATTCTGTGTCTGTTGCCTTAGCAGAAGTGCCCAGAGAGTTTGTATTGGTGCTGGATGGAAAAATTCAGTTTTCTTCAAATGCTGACAAGCACATTTTAAGTTGTCCTGTAATGCTTCAAAAATATAACTTTGCTTCTGACACTTTTTTTTTTACTTTTTAAAAATGAACGAAAACATTGGGAAGCTATGAAACAGCAGAAAAAATAAAAGAAACTCTGAAGAAACCACCACCAAGGAGAAATGTATACACATGTTTATTGCAGAACGCACAATAAAATGCACTGAAAGTGCTTAGCATTTTTTTGTCTTTTCAATCATTTTCAAAGAATATACGATTCACTTGTGAGTTCTGTTGAATAGGGTTTAGTGTTCCTGGAACATAGTTAACAGAAAAATAGGAGAAATCAAAGCATGATTGTATAATACATAAAGCATCAGAAAAGATGTACATCATGCTGATATTTTTCATTCAGTGTATTCACCTCTGTTCTAGGCAAAAACTGATCCATAATGGAAATCAAACATTAGATTTCCAATGATGTCTCCTAAATATTATATATAACAAAAGGAATATTCACATAATATAAAACCTTAAAAAAAAAGAACTAAATGAGGTATTTTCTCTTTGCATGGTCAAATTTTGTATTAGTGTAATTATTAATCTGGAAATAAATTTACTTCGATTAAATAATTCACAGTATAGAATGAGTTTTTAATTAGTCAAATATACACTCTCAATGAATTGCTAGTGCATTTGTTACTCTGAAATTATCGTAATATTCACTCTGTACATTATGTCTTATAGAAATAACAACAGAAGAACATGGTACTGCTGTTAACAAAAGAGAATCAGATTCTGAAAATATTGCATTGAGCAAGTGAATGTGCGCAATGAGTGGCTACATGCGGGGTTTGAGCATTCAGACCACTGATATGGCTAGTCTAGATAATGTAGTTGACATGTTATATTCTAATGACTGTAGCTGGCCATGTTATATTCTAATGACTGTATAATGAAGAGCAGCATATGATAATGGATCAAGCAAGATGGTGGTGGAAATCAGAGACATCTAAAGTCGGCACAGTGAAACGACAATTGTTCTAGATTTGAACGTGGACATATACCATGTTCAGATATCGTATGTCACGTAAACACATTAGGGATTATAGCAGCTATTTTAAATGTGTATCTGTATGAGGTTCTTATTGCTGTTGCTTTGTCTGATGGCAGTTGACATCATCCCTGGAGGAGCAAGGTCAACCAACCACATTTAACATTTCATGCCCTCCACAACTCTGACGTTGTGGACCATTACTGTGGGGACAGGGACATCATGCAAGAAATCATCAGAATGTGACAACCTCATCTGCAGCCCTGTGGGAGTCAGTGTATTACCTATCCCAGCTAATACAAAGAAAGTGTGGCTCTATATATATTAGGTTCAGGGACCTCTCAGCAACATACTGGAACACAGAGGGGGTTTCTCAGGCATCTGCCTTAGGAATACTACATCATTTCTTCAAAAACATGCTTCAGCATGTGGGGGGCATATGAGTTTCCTATGCACCTCAGAGGACAGAGGCAACACCACGCTGGAGTTCTCTTAAAAAGCCTATTTCCCTGAGGTTCACAGGACTGCAGACTGTTCCTACACTGAAATAAAGGCTACACATGATGAACTGGGAAGGAGGTAGGTAAACCACAAAAGGCATCACTCTGTCACCTGATAGATGGTCTGTAATGCACAAGGTATTATCTACAATATATGTGCAGGCCACCAGAAAGTTTTCCTGACTCCAGATATGATGCACATCTGATATGTATCAGTGGTTTGCAAAGGGGGACTTTTACTTATTTATTTAATTTGTTTACCAAGGTATTATATTTATCATGCTAGACCATTTGCGAGGACAGCCTGTGTAAACAAATTAACAGAAAATAAATAAATAAAATAACCAAATAAATACACAAATAAATAAAATACAATAAAATAGAAAAAATTCACACCCATGGAGTAAACATAGGGTAGATAATCCCAGAGACAATTGAAACAATATGTAAATATCATTAACAGAGTAGAAATCAAATGTGAATTAATTTTATTAGTAAATACGAAAGGGAAGCAGCCAATGAGAACAGAGGGTCAAAGAACAAGTGATGCATGTGAGGAGGAAGTTAGGTTATGTGTTCAGTGGAAAAGTACTTGCAGTCAGATTTTTGATGGCAGTATCCTTTGAGTTGTGCTTGGATCAAGGGGAAAGGGGAGACTTATTTTATGTAAGGGGAGGGATTGTTAGAGTTTTGGTGCAAGAATGGAGAAGGAATGGTCAGTTCAGTACAGTACGGTCTAGGGTGCCTGAAGTGAATAAGTTAATTGGGAGAAGTTATGGAGTTTGCAGTAGATGGTTTTATTTTGGACTCTGGCTGCAAGATGTGCTTGAAATAGTATGATAAGAAGAGACACAAGGAGTAGCTCAGCTCTATAAGAGACAGGCACTCATTTAGCTTTAGAGAGGGTGATGCAGTATGCAGTAGTGTTCCTTGGGGTGGGGTGGGGGAGGGATTGAAAATGAGTCAACAGATTTTGGTTTCAATGGACAGTAGAGTGGATGACTTTTTAGAGGCTGGGGCTATGATGGGGACCTTGTACTCAATTCAGCAAGGAGGACACTTTTACCAATGGCAGCACTAGGTAATTCAGATAGAAACAGAGATAAATTCCAGGACCACAATAAAAGAGAACTGATAATTTTCCTTGTGTTTTCAGTGTGCCTTTGAAAGGTAAATAACTGGTCTAGCCATAAAGCTAAGAATTTAAAGGATGTGCTTGCTTCTGCTGTTGATCTATTAAGATCTGCTATGTTGATATTTTAGAAGCTTTTTTTTCAGCGTTTCTAAATGTCATACTTTTTTTATTTTTTAAGGCTTTAGAAGTAGATTATGGTTATTTAGCCAAGACTTAAAGGAGTACTGGTCAAATTGAAGCTGTGTTTGAATAGTTGTATTTGAGGATCTGGATTGAAGAGTAGCCATGTCTTCTGCCTAAAGAGTAATAGGAAGTGTAGGGAGATCAGAGGGTAGTTTGTTAATAAAGATTAAAAAAACAATGGGGCAAGTAAGGATCCCTGTGGCACTCCTCTCATACAAGGTGCTAGAGGTGATATGGATGAGCTTATTCTGACTCTGAAATACTTATTTATTGAGACATGTTGGAACAAGGTTACAGTGTTGGGGTTAACCCTAATGTTTTGGGGCGAGTAAAGAAGCAGGAAGGGATCCATAAGATCAAAAGCTGTGTAAGGTCAATGGAGAGCTGCTGAAAGTTTTCCTTTATCCAAGTTGAGGAGGATATCATCTCTAAATGACCATAATGGTGTCACTGTGCACTGGCCAGCCCAGAATCCATGCTGTTTAAGAGTGGAGGAGGTTGTACTGTTGGATGTAAGGACAGTTGGTTGAAGATTAGTTTTTCCAGAATTTTCCCAAGTGTAGGGAGGATGGAGATAGAGCAGACGTAGGATGCATTTTTGTTTGGGAAGGGATTAGGCAAAACTGTTTTTATATATGTCTGGCATTTTATTTTGAGTTAAGCAGAAGTTATAAATATGGAGAAGAGGTATGCTAGGGAAGACTTTGCAGCATGATATAAACCAAGGGATTAGGTCATCTGCACTGGGGGGGATGTGCATCTAAGGGTATGTTTTATAGTAAGGGTATTAAAGACTTTGTTGATAATTTTCCTTAAATGGAAGAGGGGGGATAAAAAAAGAGGAATGGGTGAATTTGGCAGTGGACGTAGAGATTTCTGTGCTAGTGAGGTGGCTGGATTATTTAGAAAGTCAGAGGTTGAGAGTTTGCCCTGAGAGGTCTGGATGATGATCATCTCACTCAAGCTCATAACCCAAGAAATCTGGACAGAAACTAAATAATAGGGGGACAAAGGCCCAAAAATAGGGACAGATTTTAATCATTGTTCTTATAAACTTTGAAAGTTGCCAAAATAATTGGTTATGTGTTAACATTTTATAAAGACTGAGACTCAAATGCATGTTATTATATAATTACCTCAGTCATCAATGACTCGCTAGAAAATTACAAATTTTATGAAAAACAGACCAAAAAAAGGGAAAAATTCTGGACATTCTGTGAAAGTATGGAGAGTTGAGTGGTATGATCATGATAGGGGAGGAGGTGGGATATGTGGATTTTTGGCCTATAAGAATAACTTCCTGCCAGAAATGTTGGGTGTGACTAACACAGTAAGTTGTTTGTTTTTTAAATAGTTGCTTTTGTGCCTGAGTAAGGCTTGCTTAGCTTGGTAATGTAGAGAGCTAAACACAGTATGATTTTCTGGTGAGGGGTTTTGTCTCCATGAAGATCATAAGTTGTCCTTAATTTTGAGCTGAGCTTTCAGGTCAGTTGCTAGCCAGAGGTTTGTTGTATCTGAAAAAGCACTGTGTAAGATGGAATAATTTGTCTTGAAGTTGGCGGAGAGTATGTCTAAGAGCTGTGGCAGCTGTGATGAAGTTCTGTAAGCTGAGAATGGGAAACCAGCTGAAAGATGCTAGGTGTCTTATGAGGTTGCCTGCATTGATGGTGGATCTGGCTTTGAAAGTAAATAGTTTAAGGGCAGTTTTGGTGAACAGTAGATAATTTGGAAGGTTAGTAGGGACTGGCTGCTGAAAAATGGTGAAATATCAGATATGTTGGAGATTATGGTAGGGTTTTTAGTAACTAGCAGAGCCAGGAGAGAGTAAGTGTAAGTATAGGCTTGGAGATTTGGATGAGTAGTGTCATTGACTAACTGCATGAGGTGATATTGGCTAGAAATTTGGTGATGTCATTTCTCAGGTGACCTAGGGAGTTTTGGTTAAAATCATCTACAATACCAATGTTTTTATAGCTGTGGGAAGCTGAAATGACAGAAAGAATAAGACAGTTAAATTTGTTAAGACATGCTGGAAGAAAAAAGTAAGTGACTGCTATTAGACGTATTTCCAAGGGAAATGTTTTAGAAGGATCCAGTTGGGTTCAATATCTGAGGAGGCGTTTGCTTGCACAATGATAGTTGACTTAAGATTACTTTGATAAAGAATGAGAATTCCCCCACCTTATCTAAAGTAGATACTGAAATTTAGGATTATTTTGTATGTGCCATATTTCGGTGGCAACTGTGATATTGGGTTAGTCAGTTGTAAGGAAGGTGTTTATCTGGTTAGGTTTATTACAGATGTTTTGGGTGTTAAAAAATGTGGAGGAGAAGGTGGAAATGCGAGGGACCAGGAATGGATTCAATGTTGGCTCTGAGGAGGAATATGAGCAGGATATATGTGAATTTATAGATTTGTTTAGGACTTTGAGGTGAGGCTGTTGGGGTTTGTTTGGTTTGGTGGAGATAAGGTAAAGCGACTGTGAAGTTGGAGTTGTGTGTGTGTGAGTGGTAGGTGAAGAATGTTGTGTTTAAATGAGAGGGGTAGGGTTCAAGTGAGTGATTGTGAGACTTTGTATTAGGCTACTGAAGGGTAGGTGCAGATACAGCATTAGAAAGGAGTTACTGATAGGAGAGTATATTGGGTTAAAAGAAGGAGGACTTCCCACAAAGGCATATTGTTGGTGATGATGATTATTCATGATTCATCATCACACACCACAAAAAACAAATTGATCAGAGGTAGTCTATGCACTATGTCAAAGAAAAATATTATGTGTTTGTGTTTGTTGTGTACACTCTCACTTGGCTGGCTGACATCATCCATTGGTGCCCTATACCCCGCCACTGCCACGCAAAAATATTGACCATGTGTGCTGTATTATACAATATTAGAGTTAGGAAGCAAATATGGTAGGGTGGCCTTTCCTTTCCCCCCCCAGTTCCACACACACAGCAGAAGCTGAAAGCTGAAACAGATAAGATGAGGTATGAGCAGCAGGCATGGACAATATCATGTGGGAGTCTGGCGCGTTACAAATGCCACTAGAAGAAGGTAACTGAATGAAGGAAGAAACATGCCCCCCCAAGTTACTAAAACAAAAAATGTTTAACTGTTGCAACTGAGAGAGAGAGCGTGTGTGTGTGTGTGTGTGTGTGTGTGTGTGTGTGTGTGTGTGTGTATTTGTGTGTGCCCGTGTGTGTTCATGTGAGTGTGTGCATGTGTGTGTCTATACACAGCTCTATGTATATATATATATATATATATATATATATATATATATATATATATATATATATATATATATATATATATATATATATATATACACACACACACACACACACACACACACACACACACACACACGCAATTATATGTCTGTGTGTGAGTGTGTATGTTATGTGTTTATATGGGTCTACTTTTTTTCATTGAAAACTCATTTCACTGAATTTCAGTTCACCCTCATCAAATCGCTGAAAGCTCAAATTACTGAAACCTCATTTCACTGAATCTCATTTCACTGAAATGAAGTACTGTGTAGAGTACTACTGTAAGACAAGTAAAATGTATATGCCCTTTTCCCCACTGTAGTCCGATCCTGGAGTTTGTATATATTGTTGGGGTTGTGTGGAGGGCACAGCGTCCTACATGGGGGGGGGGTGTATCCCCGCAGCTAGTTTGGTTTATATCATCTTCTGGAAATAGTCATTGGTGCTGTAAGTGTGCATCTCTATGGTTTAAAATGTAGTGTTTTGAAATTTAGCATTGTAAGCTTTTGGTGAAATATAATATAAAACCAAACTAGGTGGGGGGATTACCCCCCATACCCCAATGTGGAGGACTGTACCTCCCACCTCCCTAACTATTTATACTATCTTCAGGATTGCACTACAGTAGGGAAAAGGGCGTATACATTTTACTTGCCTTACAGTACTCTAAACAGTACCAGTAATTCACTTCAGTGAAATAAGATTCAGTGAAATGAGTTTTCAGTAATTTCAGCGATTTGGTGTGGGTGAACTGAAATGAGTTTTCAGTGAAACAAAGTAGACCCATATATACATATATATATATATATATATACACATTTTTTTAATTATTTTTACATTTGTTAACCAGGAAAGTCTGACTTTGAACAAGCCAATTTTCAGCAGAGGCCTAGGGAGAAATGCTCCAGATGCATGTCTTTGTAACGTGGGAGGAAACTGGAGCACCTGGAGAAAACCCACACGAACGCAGGGAGGACATGCAGAATCCACACAGAAGGCACCCCAGCCAAGAATCGAACCAGGGAACTTCTTTTTTTGAGGCGACAACACTACTGCTGCACCACTTCACCGTCCATATGTTTACATCCCTGTGTGTGTGTGTGTGTGTGTGTGTGTGTGTGTGTGTGTGTGTGTGTGTGTGTGTGTGTGTGTGTGTGTGTGTGTGTGTGTGTGTGTGTGTGTGTGTGTGTGTGTGTGTGTGTGTGTGTGTGTGTGTGTGTGTTCACACTCACACACACACACACATTTGGCAGACTGACTGAAGGAATAGTTTGAACTGGAATTTCTCAACTTTCAAGAAGAAATTTGCCATATTTTTCTTACAAAAGTATTGACCTTAACTACTAATGGTTCTTTCTTTTTAGTGCAGAAAGATTCTGTGTTAGATAACAGTGAACTGTAGAATGAGGGGCTGCAGGCTTTACATTTAGATGTAGGCACAAGCCATTTGATTTACTGACTGGATTATAGGCTACCTAAGTAAAACTTCACAATGAAATGGTTGGTAAGTAGACATCCAGAGAGGAAAGTATAAAGGAAGGTGCTGCTGGAAAGGGTAGAGTCAAGTGAGAGGGTGAGTCAAGGCCTTAACCTGTGTTTGCATGCCTACATTAAACTAAGATCAGAGCTCATAAATAATGGCCTCTTTCACATCTATGTTGCCCGCTTAATGCACCATTCAACAGACATGAAGAGGTCC
This sequence comes from Protopterus annectens, assembly GCF_019279795.1. Taxonomy (NCBI): domain Eukaryota; kingdom Metazoa; phylum Chordata; order Ceratodontiformes; family Protopteridae; genus Protopterus; species Protopterus annectens. The sequence continues at coordinate 1,212,533,639 of NC_056732.1, read as the reverse complement.
AGCATTTGAAGCTGAATCTGTGATGAAAAGTAAAAATGTTTTCTTGGTGTTAATTCCCCTGATGAAATCCTGGGGAGACCCTGGAAGCCTGATACAATAAAAACAATTCTTAAAGTAAGTATTGCTTAACAAAATGCCAGATAAGCCAGATGTACACACTGCAAAATTAATGCAATATCAAACTACAAATCCTTTGTTCACTGTGGTAGTATTAATTACCCTCCTTTCACAGCCAGTGACAAGCAGCAGGCAATGCTACATATATGATGAATTTTACACAGAGAAAATCTTCAACCCCCCCCCCCCCAAAAAAAAAAACTTATAACTCCAGAAATTTAAGTACAGTTGCTTCATGCCATCACAGTGATATATATTGCTTTTTGTGAAGATTGTAAAGGCTTTTATGTTGGAAAAAATTGAACTTTTTTTAGAAAGCGAGTATATGAACATATCTGTCAGATCTGTAAGGGCACTAAAACTAATATTCTTTTCAGGCATACTCTTGCATGTATATACGATAAAAAGAACACTGAAAAATTCAAATTTGTAGTACTTGAAAAAGTTTTGAAGGATTATAGTGGGGAAACAAGGAGAGAATTTAGAGAACAGACTTGGTAGCTTAGATTCAATGCTAGTGAGAAGCCAGGTCTGAATGACTATATTTCTATCCTTAGTATTTTAAAATTGTGTTCAGCTAAGTTGTGAATAACAGTTGTTTCTACTTAACCTTTATACTCTTGTGTTTTATTTTTCTACAGCAATTCAAAATTTATTCACCTGTTTTTTATTATATTAATTGTATTAATAAGGGCATGTGACCTAAAGGCTTATATGATTGGTTGTGTTGTGTTATATAATACATAGTGTGAACATAGATACTTTAGCTCTGATGAAGCCTTGATTGTTAAAGGACAAAAGCTCTTAACTATAATCTATTAAACAGTTTAATCTTTGTCTCTGGTCTTGGTTTCCTCTGTCAGTCTTTCATCAAGAAGTGTATGGTACCGACTGGGTTCTTTGCTTACTGGTTATTTCTTTAATTTTTTATTCCAACCATTTTTATTGGTTTTGCAAAAATCAATAGCCTTACTGCAGCCTACATCCTACCAGATATTAATGTAAGCACTGCTGAGGACTTTTTTATTTAATATCTGCTAACATTTTTCAGGGAACAATAATACTAGCAGACCTAAAAATTGATTGTCATATAACCAACTTACACTCTTCCAACAACAATATAAACCTATATGAGCTAATTCAAATTATTACTTCATCCATCCAACATAATAAAACAACCTGTAGACAATCTCCTATTTATTGAATCTTCTAATCCTCTCCAAATAACAACATTTTGTCCCATACTTTACCTGATGCTCTCAGTGACCACCTGCTTACATTCACAGTAAAATATTACAATGACATACATAAACAACACTGATATAATCAAGTAAAAAATAAATAAATAAAAAAAATAAGTCCTTCCAAACGCAAACATTGCTGTATATGAATTTAAAAAAAATATTTCTAAACATCCTCGATGAATTGTCCCTACTCAGAGCAAAAATAATCAAAAACAACACTTACCAGAGAAACAAAACTACTAATGACAAAAAGAGAGATATAGCATGGAAAATGGACTAAAAATAAAATTACAGATAACTTACGAAACTACAGGCAAGTTAAAAACATACAAAATCCATGATCAAATCTAACATATGTAAATATTGCACCAATTCATAAAAAGTAAACTGTAAAATCTCCAAAACTTACTGGACATCCATAAACCAACGTCTTAACTCTGACCATATAATAGCAACTACTGTCTTCTGTAAACCAATTAGAGAACATTTCTGATCAATTTAACACCTGCTTTAGAAATACAGTAGCCTCTCTATTCAACCACTGCACTACTGTCCCACTGCTTACCACTAAATAGTTAATAACAGTATTATTTCCTTCAAACCAGTCCCCACTGCACTCATAAAGAAATACTCAAGCTAAAGCTAAGGTTTCTTGCATCCAGCAACATTCCTACAGAATATATTAAAACTGCAGCTAATGCCCTTCCCTTCCCTTTTCAGTGCTAATTAACAGGTATATTGATGAATGTTATATTCATGCACTGTGTAAAAAGCCTATATCTTCCCACTGCACATAAAAGCTCCCACATCCACAGCAATATCACAAACTATATACCATAGCCATGCAATCCCCTCTGTCCAAAGTCCTTCAGAAATGTCTCTAGTCGCTGTTACTAAGTTATGTCACAGAAAAAGAACCCCTTATAAAAATATCAACATGATTTTTGTTTCCAGCACAGCTCCGCTACCACCCTTCTGAGCTTTACCAATGCAGTAAGCCTACACAGGAATGCAGGCAATCCTGAATGTGCTTTCTTTCTAGACCATTCAAAATCATTTGATATGTTGTTCTCCCAAAAACTACTGCATAAATTATCAGTCATAGCTCTAGCCAGTCCCCTCCTCTCCTGGTTCCAAGAGTACTTAAACAAGTGATATGATGTCATAAAATGGTATGACACCTTTTCATCTTTCCTCCTAATTTCAGTGGTGATTCCTCAAGGGTCCATCCTTGGATCACTCATTTTCAGTATATTTATAAATTATCTTGACTCACCAGAAAAGCAAAATCTAGTATGCGGTTGACTTTCAGCCAAAAATCATGAAAAATTACTAGAAATCACCCAAGACTCCTTTACCTCTGTAGAGACATGGCATACAGACTCAGTATTACTGCTACCCATCAGATTCATTGCAAAATTATTAGCAGCATACCAACTCCCTTTTCAATATTTCCTCACCTAACATTGCAAAAATTGAACTGGACACTTAGACCAAACTCCTGGGCATAATGATGAAAATTTAAAAAACGATCTCCACAACAGACGGGCAATAAAAAACAAACAAAAACTCATAAAACAGCAACACATCTTGTGTAGTTCCACAGAGTCAAGTCAAATTCATGCTTCCAAAATGCAAAACTTTAAATCCAGATAATTTGAACAGCTGTTTATTGACTAAATCACAAAAAAAAGACTGTTAAGTGCTTTTGTCCCTCAACAACAACAAGCAAGGGGACTTCATCAGAACAGCCATTACACTTCAGAACCTTCCTTTTATACTAAATCATTTCATTGGTTGTTTCACCCATAACAATATATAAAGTGTCCAGTGCCTTTTACAAGAAACATCACACACAAATTTGAATGCACACAATAAAAAAATCACTTAAAAAGTATGCTACTATAAAATATTACTAAAAACCTAATAAAAGAAGCATATGCTGTTAAGATGTAAAATTAAAATGTTAACATAGTGTTGAAATGTATAATATATTAATAAAATATGTTATAAAATATACTATGTTATAAAACAGCCATCATAGATGGGATGCACCAGGAAACAAAACTACGTATGTTTACATGAGGTGGTGTTGTAATAATTTATAATTTTAGTGCCCTCTTTTTAAGCACTGGAAATAAGGAGATGTTATCATTGATGCCAGGTGCCTTGACTGCAATCAGCCTCATTTGCCATTATAATTCAGCTAATTCTAAGTTCACTTCCCACCAACCACCTCTAGGGTGCTTGGAGACCACCTCTAAAATACCAAATTTGAATTTAGAAACAGTTGTGCATTCAGTATTGTGCCTAAATAGGGCATTACTAGTGTTGGCTGTCTGTATAGCATATACATGTTCATATATTATTTTTTTAAAAAGTCTTTCTGTCTTACCAACATAGTAATGCCCACATCCAACACATATCCCAATGCATAAAACACCTCTTGTGTTACAATTACCCTTTTGTAACCTAATATCAAAGGGTATGCCTTCTAAAAGAAGGGAGTTATGCCTTAATGTGCACTGACATTGGTTGCAGGCTCCACAACTAGTGGTCCCTTTGTTGGGTACAATATCTCTAATAATGCTTTGTTGAAGCAGTGATTTGCAATTCTTACCCATCTTGTAAATAAAGTTGGGCTCCCCACCTACATATTTCATAACCTCCACATTGCCCTTAAAAATAGTCCAATTCCTGACCACTATTTTTTGACTATCTTACTATTTCATGCATAAGGAATCACCATCCCCATTTTTGTAGAATGCCCTTTCAAACAAACAAAAACAACAACCACAACAACAACAACAAAAAATAGATTCTCTCTATAGAATTAAACTTACCTAACTGATATATCAAGAAAGTATATTGCAACCTATCTATTCCTTACTTTCCTATACTGCCTCAATTTTAACAAATTTACATTTGCATAGATAGTTCTACTGCAATGCCACAATGTTGATGTTGTTGTTGTTGTGTCTTTCGGCTTTTCCCGGTTAGGGTTTGCCACAATGGAACTCCGGTCCGCTAATGATTGGCAGTAGATTTTTACGTGCCGAGTTGCCAGCTCTGACGCACAACCTTCAACGAAGGTACGCCCATTCACATATGTCTCCACACAGAAGATGCTCTAGCTGAGAATCGAAGAGCACAATGTCATACTATGAGGTGACAACGCTACCACAGCACCACCACCAGTCAAATTTGCTGCTAACCAACAATAAAGTCACATCCTTGCATATCACTAAAACAGCTGGGCAAGATGGAATTATATCTCTACTTCACTTTCACATGGATAGACTTAACTCACAGTCTCATAAGTAATCCAGACAAGTACACATCACTAAAATACATTTTCTCTCGATACAACACAAATTCAGTGCCAACTTTACTCCTGTCTCCCCCCTAAAGGACCAATCACAATACTGGAAGAATGGCAGGCACCCAGCATTACTGCAGCACAGGTTAAAGTTGCATTCTCCAAGGCCAAGAATAGAGCTTCCATGGGACCCAACAATACCCCTGGATGTGTTCTACATGAATTACAAAGTGAACTGGAACCACATATGTGTGCCCTGTTCACTCACAGCCTCACCTCAGGTTTTGTCCCTACCAAATGGTGGAATGCTGCAGTCATCCCTCTCCATAAAGGGGGAGCAACTACAGGCACTGGGAATTATTGTCCCATTAGCCTGATGAGTCTGATATGTAAGGCTATGAAGCACATCATCATGGATCTAATTAACAAGGATATAGGGCTCTACAAACACTAGATCCCACACAATTTGTTTTTTTGAAAGGTAGATCATGCCTGCTCAACCTGGTTGACTTCTTTGAGTCAGTCACCGAGCTGTGGATGAGGGTAAGGCAGTTCATACAGCCTACCTTGATCTGCCCAAGGGCTTTTATACCATTCCTCACTCAGGAATTTTTGATAAAGTCACCAAACTAGGCATCAACCCCTATATCATTAGGTGGGTTGCAAATTGGCTCACAGATAGAACCCACAGTGTGAAAGTAGCGGACTCCAAGCCAGACTGATGACTAGTCACGAGTGGAGTCCCACAGGGATCAGTCCTAGGTCCTCTCCTGTTTGGCATCTACATCTCAGACGTCCAGCCCAACACTGAGGGAATCTGGCTGACCAAGTTCACAGATGACTGTAAGCTGCAAGCCATTATAAACTCCCAGGTGATGCAGAGATCCTACAGAAAAGCCTCACTGACACAAATGACTGGTGTTGAAACCATGGCTTTAAACGTAATGCCAAAAAATGCGTCATCATCCCCTTTGGGAAAACTCAGTTCCCACTAATTACCACATCAATGGGAGCCCACTGAACACTTAAGGCATTATAAGAGATCTGGGGATACAGGTTGAGAGCAACCTCTCCTTCAACCACCACATTGCTACTGTGGTCCTTCTGTGTGGCACATCTCATTACCAAGGGTTATGCATCCAGGAAGAAAGAGGTCATCATCTCTCTCTCTACTCTTCCCTCATTAGACCAGTCATTGAGTATAATTCTCCATTTGGCATGTACCTCACTAGACACATGCAACAGCTGGAGAGGCCACAAAAATACCTTATGAAGAGGATCCTAGGCCTTTAACACATGTCCTACATGGACAGACTCAAAAAACTCGAGCTATTCTCTGTCTTATATTGTTTACTAAGAGGTGATCTCTCTGCTTAACTACAAAGTCATGCTACCAAGCCAGCTGTAGAAATGCCAATCAAAAAAGAAATCCCAACCCTCTACACACCGCACCTAGAGACCTCACACCCTCAACCTCATTACCAAACAGAACATGCTGGAGGAGGGGTTAAACTGCCATAATCCCCTGTGTTATGGATGGACTCCCCATACCATACATGTCAAGCACCTCACTGTCCCTCTTTCTCAGAATGAATGGATGGGAAATAGAAAGTTCACCCTGGAGATCACTCCAGTGGCTCTACTTGATAGAGGCACTGTGAACTAACTTTGGGCAGCACAATACCAGGGCACATCTATGGGTTGGGCTTGTAAAGGCTCCAGAACCATTAGTCTAGTACACACCTATGAACCTAAATAAATACATGAGTTATTTCAAGCAAACACAAAGTACTGGTAAATAAAAAAAAAACATGTGCAAGTGATTCTCTGTACTCAAACTGCATCTCAAAAAGTGGACCTCCGCCCCATGTATCTCAGATAAATTAACCATCCTTACTCTTTGAAACAACAACTGAAAAAGCACCATGCTGACTCCTGGCTATGTCTTTTGTAATTTCCTGGATAATTGCACTTCACACACTACTTGTATAGCTATTTGCACCTTTCTATTTCTACACTGTGCCTTTGGGGCTCTCTTCTTTCATCTCTTCTAGCTTTTTTCACTTTTTGCCTATATTTGTTTGCAAATTTCATGGGTGTAATCTATCTCTATACCTGAATATAAACTTCAAAATGTAAAAAAAACTGTTAAGTATAGTAATACATACTAGGAATTACAATGTAGTCTTTGTAATGCTTGTATATTTATTTCTCCTTTGACTGTAAGATGTTTTGTACATGTGGATCTTTGCTTAACAGGCCTCTGCTGAAACATTTTTATCCCATTAATCAAATGCAATAAATAAATAAAAAATAAATAAATGTGAATGCAATGAACAAATAGAGGATTAAATGGTTAAATAAATAAAAAGGCAGAGAATTAGTCAAAAGAAGGACATTAAGGTAGAAAATACATGCAGTAGAGGGCATTACAATATGGGCATACACAGTTTGCAATAATGGTAAAATATATAATGAGACATAAGACTGCAGTGCACATCCTCAGTCATGTCAGTAATATAATGTACATGTGTGCATATTTTAAGGAATAGGTGACAATAGCATCTATCAAAGTAAATTAATTTATAGCACATGGACAATATCATATTTGTGGTACATTCTCTGTAAATAAATACTCATTACTCTGGCTTTATGCATTCTGTAACTCTTTCATTAGCAGTGTGTTTTTTTTCTAATTCCTGATGTTACTTGGTAAAGGAAGTAAACACAAGTAGTAATTTCATGTTGTGTTTTACAAATCATAGAATTTCTGCTAACAGGATGCCACTCTGTCCACAATAAATCCTATTTGCTGCCCTCCTGCTCAAACTTTTAAACAAAAAGCATTTACTTATCAGTCAGAGTAATCTAAAACCTCATCCAAGTCAAGCCCACTCACTCCACATTACCCTTTTTTCAAAGAAAGGTAGTGATCACAGCTTCTGCATTCTAGGCCCTAAAGTTTGACAGTCTATTTAAACTAACATAAGAGATGTTACCACTCTTTTTAAATTCAAGAAAATCTACAAAAAAAATTCTTAAAAGAGGCTGAATGCCTTTCTTTCTCTGGTATAACTTGCATCTTGCATGCTACCATGGCCCGTCCTCTTGCAATGTACACCTTCAGAGCATAGTCATCAATATATGTAGGTACACTATAAAACCTTACAGTAAATAGCATTACAGTAAATTGCCCACATAAAGCAACCTTTGTGTAATGAAGTAGCTGTATAAAGTGCCACAAACATTCCCCCTGATTCAGCAAAGTATTATTGCATGGAAGGGACCGTTCCCATGCAGCACTGCAGCGCACCATGCATATGTATAAAGGCACGTTGCCATGCTCTAAAACAGACACAATTATGTGTGTGAGTGCAGGGGGCATGTCCAAGAGCAGTGCTCTCACAATACACACACCCCATGCACTCGAGAATTGCCATTTGGCAATTCAAAATGAATGAAAGTCTCCACGGACACTTCAGTGTCTGTGGAGAAAACTAGAGACAACCATACCTCTCAACTTTACAGCTCTTCGCAGAATGTCCAGATTACTGTTTCATATTTTTGGTGTGTTCCCTGAAAATCTGCACCTGTCTGGCAAATAGCTGTGAGTTGAAGTCATTAAATAATGACAAATATTTGAGTTTAAGACTCTACATAATCAGAAAATACATGCTAATCCAAAGCCTGTCATTTTATCAATGTTCTAAGTTTCAAACAGCAATATTTAAAATATATTCCTTTTTTTTTTCCTGTGTGCAATAAAGTTTAAGCGTAGCTGCGTGGCTTTACCTGTCACACAGCTATGCAAATTAAACATCAAAAGAAGCTAAATAGAAATATATGCAGTAGCAGTATTGAAACTGTAATAGTGTAGTAGTTAGTGCGTTTGTCTACCATGCAGTCAGTCATGGATCGAGCCCCACAGCAGTCCATGTGTTTTCATATGTGAAAAACAATTAAAATGTATTTTTCATAAATAGGTAGTGAATATTATTATGTATATGCTAACCAGGGTAGTGTAGCAGCCCTAAACGTGAGGTGTCAATGAAATTTAAAGTTCAAGCAAGATTTAGCATAGCTAAGCGGATTTGTGCACTGGTAAGCAGGGCTAAGCATCTATCCCTTTAAGCAATAGTTATCTTAGCTAAGCAGGTTTGCCCGGTGCTCAGCTTAGCTCAGCAGTTTCAAAACTGTCCAATCACAGTAAAGGGCAGGAAAGTAGCCCTATTTAAACCACACAGGTGGGAATACAGCTCATAACCAGTTGTAGCTCCCCACTGTAGGCACTATGGCAGGTGTTGGTGAAGGTGTGCGCTTTTCGGCGCAGTGCTGGGGCATTCAGGAGTCCAGGATCATGGCTGGACTCCTCATTAAAGACCATGCAGGGTGACTGCTTCAGGAACAGTACCAGGCTTCCCAATACAAAACGGAGGCCTGGGACCAACTTGCCCAAGATCTCACCACTGCCACTGGCATCCTATGGACTGGTGAACAAGTCTGGCACCACTTTCCCAACTTGAAGCAGAGGAAGAGGGACCTTTTGAACCAGTGTGTCCAAGATGCCTGAGTGGGGAATGCTCCAGCTGTGTGTAAGTATTAGTCAAAACAAGTGTTCTCCAAAGTCCAGCCTGTGTATACGATGGATAGGTATGCATAAATATTTTCTCTTATCTCCTGTACAGCTGCAGATGAGAGGGCTGTGAACTTGGAAGTCCGTACCAGCAGGCTGCAAAGGCTGCGTCGTGAGGCTGGTGAGTGACAATCGAGCTGGTATTATGTAGGGCATATAAATAAAATGCAGTAGAATGTCACCTTGCAGTACTTAAAAATGGGTATGGTTTTTAGTGACTGAAGAAGACAGTAGGAGAGTAATAGTGACATACAGGTTATATATCAATAAAAGTCTAATTACCTGTCAATAAAAGTGAAAACCCCAGAATGGTTGTGTTTACTCTGGTATTGTATGACTGGAAAGTTTCATGTACCAAGATCTGATATGAGAATAGTAATGTTGTGTTAACCACTGTTTTCCACACTGTGCTATGTCAAAAGGTGTATATAGGAATGTATATAAAAGAATGTTGTAATCACAAGGTCAGATTGTATAACCAAGAGAGAATTAGAAAGAAAACATTTCATGGAAGTGACAGCAGTTTCTCAATAGCTCATTCTGTTGAAACACAAACATGTTGTATTTTTAGCAGAAACAGCCACGGTACGAATCTTGGGAATGGTAGTAATCTGTATGCATAATTTCAAGTAGGATTTTGTGAATATGTGTAGAAACGGTCAGGTAGTGTCAACATAAATTCCCTCCACAGATCTTCCAGGTGAAAGAAGGTTTAAAGCAGCTATAAGAAGCCAGTAGAAATCCTGTGTCCAACACCCACAGTCCAACCCCAAGGCTACAAATGACAGCAAGATAAGTACATACAACAAGTGGTTTCCCCCAAGAAATGTTCAAAAGTCTCATTCTGTCACAGCTATTGGTCCCTGCTACCAACAACCAGGGTGACTCTATAGAAATCAAGGTAGAGTATGTAGCACACACACACACACACACACACACACACACACACACACACACACACACACACACACACACACACACACACACACACACACACACACACACACACACAGTATGAGTGCACATATGTAACCCTGACTATGTGAATATGGGTAGAAACTGTCATGTAGTATTAGCAAATATTCCCTCCACAGGTCTTCCAGGTAAGAGAAAGTATAAAGTAGCCATAAGAAGGCTGTAATTATATTGTGTACAAACATACCACTCTCCAACCCAATGCCATAGTTGTTGTAATAATACCTGTAGAGTAATGAGTAGAGCAATGATCATTAAAGCTGTGGCCACTGCAAGAATCTACATCTGTTAACTGACATCTCTCTCTCTCCCCCACCTTATCTTCACCAATAATCTAAACACATAAATGAATGGGTATGTTTTCCACCAAACCTACTGTTGGGACATGTGTCCTGTTGTTCTACAAATGTTGAAATGCATTCCAATTAATGTGCCCTGTTCAAATACTATAATTGGTGGTCTGTTGCTATCAATGTAACCTGCATGCCGGTGTAATGCCGACTGTGGTTCCATATATGCATGTGTTCTGTTTGATATGCAAATGTTCCAAATCTGTTGTTTTGTGTTAATGGGAATACTCATGCAAGCTGTTCTAACTAATCCTGGAATGTGTTTACCATAACTAACCAACATCTGTTCTAAAACTGCAACACCATAGCACATCAGGGAAGGCCGATCCCAGCAGATCCACCTCTCCCTCCTCACCTGGCCATGGCACTTGGCTCCAGCATGACTGGGACCCACCCCAGGACTTCCTAGTCTGCTGGTCTTGCACAACCATCAGATGGAACCACCTCAGGGGTTGGGGCTCATCCCCTCCCCAGATGCAGGTGCGGATAGGATCCTGTCACCTGAAGCTGGGTCTGGGGTCTGGTGCGTAGCCAGCTCTGCAAGGAATTGGGAGATCTGCTATGCCAGCTTGAGGGCTGCGTGGTGCAATTAGATGGTCAGCCTGCCCCTCCTGCTCAGCCCCCAGCACAGACACCTTTGGGGCTGTGGAGGTGCAGTGGTGACTGCCCATGGGTGGGGACCTCAGTCTCACTGTTTCCATTTGGGGGCTCATGGTCTTCCAATTACCAAACACCCCTCCATGTACAAGGTGTTTTCCCCCTACATGAGTCATATACCTCCCCTGTATGATGTCTTGTCTATCTTCCTACCCAACCTACCTCTCCAAATATACCTACTATCCTTCCACAACATCTCACTCTCATCTTAAAAAAAAAAAGGGCAATCTGTTCCCAAAAAAAATTTTCACCCCATACATAGCTGTCTATTTCGCATACGTGTCCATTGGACACATGTAATGCTGTCTAATTGGCTTCACAACACATTATTGTTGTCCACATCCCTCTCTCTCAGGGGTTTGAATGTCCAAATTTACCTCCAAATTCAGTATATATGTGCAGCAGTTTCTGTAGAAGAAATGGGCAGCTATGGACCTTCCCTACACCCATCCTGCACATCCTTATCTATGTTTCATATTATTTTATCCTTTTGTGCCCCCTTTTTCACCCCTTTCCCTTCACCCCATTTTTTTCTTTTCTTTTAAAGAAATTAGCACGGGGGTAAGTGGGAGTAAGTTGCAGTAAGTGGGATTAAGCCTGTTTGCGTGGTGCTAGCCAATGCCTACACAGACTAAACACTGTTAAGGCTAACTATCTGTAAACATATTTAACTGGACATTAGCAGTGCTTACTGCCACGCAAACCAACACAAACCCACTTACAACTGCTTAAAAGTGCCTTAATCACTCTGTATCCAACAGCCCTTGTTCTACGCAGCAACAAAAAAATCAGCAGTTGCAAGTCAGGAACTCAGGACCCTACACACCATAGCAATTTACCACTAAACCATCCAAGCTGCATACAGGCTTGATGTTTCTTCAGACATATCATGAAGCACAGTCATTCAACTCAACACAGGAAAAATGTATATATATATATATATATATATATATATATATATATATATATATATATATATATATATATATATATATATATATATATATATATATATATATATAGGTTCATAGATTCATAGGTAGGTACTAGGCTATAGGCCCGAGAGCCTACGTAAGCCTAGCCAACCAGGTTCCCTGGCTTACGCCACCCAAGAAAGTTATTTTCCTGTGCCACTGTCAAGCAGATACACAGAAGTGATCCCCAGGGTGTATTTCTTATTTCCCATCCACTCATCAAGATTTTTTTGAAGAGTGCTAATGAAGAACTTTGCTTGACATAGATGGGTAGCCTGTTCCATAGTATGGGAAGTCTCTGGGACAGGAATCTATCCCTGCAGCATGTCCTGTTTATTGTGGTGACAAGGTTTAGGGCCCTAGACCGTGTAGCTCGGAGGGATTGGGATTTCTTTAGGTGTGGCATGTCCAACAGCTCTGGATTTGACATAGCTTTATATGTTAGGCAGAGATCACCTTGGAGTAGGCGATATGCTATGAAGTAAAGCTGGAGTTTTTTGAGATGGTCAGTGTAGGGCATCTGTTTGAGGCCAGTAAACCTCTTTGTGAGGGACTTCTGTGGCCTTTCCATCTGCTGCAGATGTCTTGTGAGGTACATTCCAAAAGGGGCATTGTACTCTATAATGGGTCTAATGAGTGTCGAGTAGAGGGGAACAATGACCTCTTTTTTCATAGGTTCATAGGTTTATAGGTTAGTACTAAACTAACTGCCCTTGCAAGCCATTTTAAGCCTAGCCAATTATCCCTTGTGAGACTCAAACCATGCACCTTGTGTTTGCAAGGCAAACACCTTAACCATTAGGCCACCCTCCCAACATTTTCCTGGATGAGAACCATTTTATGATGAGGTGTGCCACGTAGAAGGACTTCCCGACTACTGTGGCGCTGTGACTATCAAAGGACAGGCTACTGTCCACCTGGGTCCAAAGGTCTCTTATCATACATTCTGTGTTAAGTAGACTGCTGTCTATGTAGTAGTTCATGGGTACAGACTTTTTACCATAGAAGATGACAATGCACTTTTTGGCATTGAGCTTGAGGCCATGGCTCTGACACCAGGCATCTGTCTCAGCGAGGTCCTTCTGTAGGATTTCCACATCATTTGGGGACTCGACTATGGTTTCTAGTTTGCAGCCATCTGCGAACTTCAGTAGCCAGAGGCCTTCTGTGTTAGCCTGTATTCCAGAGAAGTAGATACCAAACAGGAGAGGTACCAGGACTGAACCCTGTGGTACTCCACTTGTCACAGGTTTGAGGTCAGATTTGGAGTATGCAACTTTTACAGTGTGGGTTCTGTCAGTGAGACAGCTGGCAAACCATCTTGTGATTTAGGGAGCTATACCTAGTTTAGTGAGTTTAGCTATAATTCCAGAATGAGGGGATGGTGTCGAAAGCCTTGGTGATGTCAAGAAGGGCTGTGTGAACCACCTTACCCTTGTCTATGGCTTTGGTGACTGCCTCAAAGAAGACGATCAGGTTTAGGAGGCATGATCTGCCTTTCCCAAACCAGAACTGGGTGGGATCCAGAGTTTGGAGGTTACCAATGTCTTTGTTTATGAGTTCCATGATGATACGTTCCATGGTCTTGCAGACCAGGCTCATCAGGCTAATAGTGCAATAGTTCTCAGGATCAGTGGTGGCTCCCCCTTTGTGGAGTGGGATAACTGTTGCTGTATGTCATTCAGTGGGCAGAAAGCCTGATGTGAGGCTATGATTGAACATGGTGCTTAGGTGGGGAGCCCGTTTGTTCTGAAGTTCATGTAAAATGCAGTCTGGGAAGTTGTCCGGGCCCATGGATGTAGTGTTTTTGGCTTTAGAGAGTGCAGCTTTTACCTGCGTAGTTGTGATATATACACACACACACACACACACACACACACACACACACACACACACACACACACACACATATATATATATATATATATATATATATATATATATATATATATATATGGGTCTATTTTCTTTACTCAAACCTTACTTCCGCAAAATGACTTCTGCGAAAGTGCATTTTGTCGAAAATGCACTTTCACAGACAAATAAAAAAACATAAACATAAAAAAAAAAACAACACATTAAACACTGATATGCAGGGGGGCAAGCCCCCTGCACCCCCTACTTTAATATTCTCACTCCGAGATCGAACTACAGTGGGGAAAAGGGAATATTCCCTTGTCCCCACTGTACTACCATCTCAACAAGAGTTTCTTTAGTTGTACATCAACAGTATACGTTGATGTACAACTAACAGTACATGCTAATGGCATGTTTTTTTTTGTTTTGTTTTCTTTAGCAAAAGTGCATATTCGACAAAATGCACTTTTGCTAAAGTAATTTTGACAAAAATACGGTTCGATGAACCATTCTGTCGATAAAACAACAAGGACCCATATACATATGCATATATATATATATATATATATATATATATATATATATATATATATATGTATATATATACATATATATATATATATATATATATATATATATATATATATATATATACACACACGCACACATATATATATATATATATATATATATATATATATATATATATATATATATATATATGCATACATGTCCCAAAATGCCCATACAAGCATATGCTGCTGACAGACCACCCACAACTGGGGCAGCATGCACAGTTGGATACAAAATCAGCCATGAAACTCACATCTGCCCCCTCCCCACACAGTCCAAATAAATAAATGAACAGTACACTGCTACAAAATCATGATAGGCCATACACAATGGCGAGACATACAACAACCTCTTAGCAGAACAAATAAAATGCCTGAACATAGCAAAGAAAAATACAACCAGCCAGTAACTCACACATTTTTATTATACTCTGATTTCTTCTCCAAAGCCTTCAAGGAGTAAATCATTACCAGAAATACATGTCTTAATCACAAGAAGCAGTTAACACCTAATTACATAATTGAATACACAGCCTCCAGGATAAAATATCACAGTCAATATTAATACATTGAGTCTGCACATAACAATTGTCCTTTTATGAATGTTTCATCAAACTGAGAAACAGACGTTTTCAGAAACAGTACCTTGGGACTCACTACGGACCCCATGGAGAGATTTATTCAAATGTACAGCTATAGAACTGTCATATTTCTTATCAGTGATATGTCTCATATGTTCTAACAGCCTAGTTTTAAAACATGTGTTACTGTCTTCCACATAAAATATGTTACAAGGGCATCTAAGAGCATTCTCTATACACTGACCTCTTGAATGTACAGACTTCAACATGTTTCCCAGCCTTTCCCCTCAGCAGGAATTACAGCAGCAAATAATGAAAGACCAGTATACCTATCAACCTACTACTGTATGACATCTGGACAAAGACTGACATAATTGGTGGACAGAAGGCCAAATACATGGCCATACATGATATATTCCTGTTATACACTGAGAAAGCTGCTGGTGTTACAGGGTTTGTTGTAATATATCTTTTCGGAGGGATATAAAGTCAGAAAACAAATATATGTTACCATTTACATAATGCAATCATCAGAGTATGCGACTGATTTGCCAAGGACAACACCTGTCTGGGGAACAGCCCATACATAACAGGCTAATCTGTGGCTGTTATGTGGATGGCCCTAAAGTTAAGAGCTATGCAGAGACAGAACTTTGTCAGACTGAAATCCATGCAGAAGTAGCACGTGCAGACAAACCCGGTTAAACTAGCAGTATTCCAAACATATAACAGCAATACTCACATTCTGCCCCTCAATCTTGAACCTTCTCCACCATTTAGTTGACTTGTCTCCACAAGTCTTGTTGTAAGAGGTAGTAGCTCACACAACTCCAGGATGTCATCCTCACAAGTAAGTGAAAGGGCCAACGCCCACATGGAGTACTCACTTATAGGAGGGTGTTGCCATGACACTGGCTATTGGAAGAACTACACAGCTGCTCTGCATGCAGTTAGCAAGTGGAAAACCCAAATATGTGCCCAGGCCATCACCTGGTCATGAGCATCACCTACAAAAGCCATGCTGCCACCTATTCAAACCAGCTCTATCCCTGTAGAGCACAAAGAGAGAGAAATAATGAATGAAGCATACAGTGGAAAAGAGAAGAAAGAAAAAAGTAAGTGGAACATGTAAACAAGTAATTGAATGTAATACTTGGTCTGTAATAATGGGAAATCTGATTTGGAGGAATATATGTCCCAACAAGACTTGCTGTACTAATGCCCTGCTAAACAGCTGCTATGGCCACAGCATCTGGCCCTTTCTGCTGGTGGAGATCTCACAGACATACCTCTCAACTGTACAGATCTTCACAGAATGTCCGCATTTTACCATCATATATTTGGTCTGTTCCTCCTGAGATCTGTACTTTTCTGGCAAATAGCTGAGGATTGAAGTCATCAAGTAATGGCAAACACTTGAGTTTAAGACTCCACATCCTTAGGAATATTCACCATAATGCAAAATGTATCATTCTATGAGCTTCCTATGCTTGTAACAGGAATATTTAAAGTCTGTCTCTATTTATCCCCCCATCATTTTAGGTTATGTCCTGGTGTGATGCAATGACAGGTTACGAGGTAGGATCACAGCTCAGAAGCCTGTCTCACCCTGGGAAAGGACAGCTCATATATGACAACCATAGGGGTGTCTGTCAAACAGTTGTGACTATTCCACTGCTAAGCCAGTTAATGGGATGTTTTCCATATCCATGTTACCTGTGATTATGAGTATGACACATGTTTGCCTTGTAAAGCTAAGAGTCCTGTAGAGGGCATGTGCATAGTAAAGTACTGTTAAAGACATGTGTTGAACTGCATGTGATATATTGAATTAATAACATTCAACTGTACAGTGTTCTGCTGGACATTAAGCACACTTGTGACTGTTATCTGTAGTCACATACACATATACTTGTGTTATGTCAGCCAAACCATTGGCAGGTCTGTGAGCAATGAGATTGTAACATAATAGCCTACTTATGACTGTTGGACATTTTCCAGGTTATCACAGTGATGTCAAACCCTACTGTGCAATCAACATACTAATGCATGGTGCAGCTATATTAATACAGTATCAATACTGATGCCCCTTTTGATACCCATTTACATGTGCCATTTTTCAGACATACTGCAGTAACAGTTTGAGAAGTATGATTGAGCAGCAAGACTGTAAATACACTGTTCCATATTAACATACAACAGAAATGTATACCAGGTATCCCCTGAGTACATCTATGTATGCATATGTTCAGCTGGAAGGCACAAACCTATTCACATGGGTTTCAAACACTCAGGTACATAGGTTGTGCATGTTGCACACATATGTAATATCAGTGTCAGTGCATATAACAAACATAAATGTGTATAGCTACTGGTTGTTGCATTGCCCTGACAATGGTATTAATCAGAGAAGTGTCCACCTGTGTTATGACCCTCTGTCCATGCCTACCACTACTAGCTATATCAGCACCTATATACATGGATATCACAAGTGTACACACCCCTGTTGGAATGCCAGGTATGTGCGCTGTATGAGAATCAGACCACAGAAGATCATTT
Organism: Protopterus annectens; assembly: GCF_019279795.1. Lineage (NCBI taxonomy): Eukaryota > Metazoa > Chordata > Ceratodontiformes > Protopteridae > Protopterus > Protopterus annectens. The sequence goes on along the minus strand of NC_056732.1, from coordinate 1,212,515,801 downwards.
CATAATGTTCATCATCTTTATGTGACCCCTAACCCTTACAATTCCATTGAAATACAAACAAAGGTGTTTCTAGGAAGGTGAGCAAATATTGCCATGTGAAGATCTGACATGATGTTAGAGTCCAGACCAAGATAGATGAATGCTGTAACCATCTCAAGAGGTACATACACAGCATATCAGTTTAAGGGTGTGCACGCTCATTCAACTGGCTTATTGAACTGGGTATTATTTCAATATGTTTACGCAGACCAGATTGTTATGTTTTCAACTGAATTGTACAGGCTATAGGTCACACTACTGGTGGGAATTGTTATGAAGTGAGTTATTGTGGTTGCATGTTCCAATTGCACAAATACCAGACAGTGTATCAGGGGTGTGTACCCTTTATATCCACTGTAGCTATATGGACACAGCAGTACCTGACCTGTATATTCAGCCTCCACCAAGGTAGAGAACCCCCTTTGGTGGACAGCAGCAATACACAAACCACATAATAGGTTGCTACATTGGCTGTACAGGGACACATAGGAGCAGGCGACAACTTGGAAGCAAATCCATCTATATCTGACCAAGCATGTAAGTTCACAGGTGACTTCCTGTAAGGCTAACTATGACTATGAATCAGACATATCCACACCACCAAGGACAATTGTAACCATGTCTCCACATATGTTATAAGTCTCAAAGGAAACAACATAATTCACCCTGTACTGGGGGTGCAGAACATCTCATACACACATGCCATGGATATAAGCAACCTGCATCACACAAGTTAGGTGGGAACATCACCACCCTGTCAACCCCAATTGTATAGGAAGATATGCACATCAACCACACTCCTCCCCTCAGCAAAGGTGTTCCTGTCACATACTAATTAGGACCACAATATGACAGTCCAGACCTCTTCCAGCCTTTAATGTGACCCGTAACAGGACCAAAATAAACCCAAAACATGGTACAACAGCACATTGTAGAGCACAAACCCAGTAGATAGCAGGAACAATGAAGAGTCAAACTCCAACGTGAAAAGTACAAAAGGTTTAATGAATGTTTAAGTGCTTTCACGGCACCATGGTGGCACGGTGTCTGATGAAGCGGCTTTGTGGTGCCATGAAAGTGCTTACACATTCATTAAACCTTTTGTACTTTTCACGTTGGAGTTTGACTCTTCGTTGTTCCTGCCATCTACTGGTTTTGTGGTCTACATAACAGGAACAGTTCACTTGTAAAACCAATCATCTGGACTCATGTATTTCACCTACAAGGCTAGCCACTTGTGAAGGCAGCAGACGTCGTATCAGCATGATGTTTCAGTCAGGTATGATACCTCATGCTGCCATATGTGTCAGTACACTCACTGTGTCCTATTTGGCTATAATATCATATACATGGGCATTGTTAAGGCAAACAGACCACGTCCGACCACGTATAGGTTGCAAACATATGGATATTCCAGACACATCTGTACAGAGGACTGTACAAAGTTTTAACCTGCTGCATGTGAGGCAGATGTTGTTACCATACTATATAAAGGAATGGCAGCAGGAGGTGGTCACCAGCCATGTATGGTATACACATCAAAATGGTATAAGCCACATCAGATATGATCCTCACACACACACAAACAGTTGCCAGCATTAGGATTAGAACTCCTGCCTATCTAGGTATTTCTAATATAGTGTTACTCACTTATCAAACACGCCACAGTGGTTATATGTTTCCACCTCTTCCAAAGGTACTTCTAAGGTGGATGAAGCCAACAGCTCTACTAAATTGGAGTGAAAGGAAGTGTAAAGGGTAGTACACAGGTTAAAATGGTATAAGCCAGACAGTACATGATTCACACATGCACACACACAAACATACACACACACACACACACACACACACACACACACACACACACACACACACACACACACACACACACACACACACACACACACACACACTTGCCCGTATTGGGTTTAGAACTCCTGCCTATCTAGGTATGTCTACTATAGTGTTACACATAGATTACTGAAATTTCACATGGCCAAAGCTGCTGATAACTGCAAAGCTGTGATAAAGTATTACAGGTGGCAGACAGTCTACCTTCTGTTCTACCCATACATCATACTAGTTCTTGCTTTCTTGCACTTCAACTAGCATTATGGCTTGGCACTTCACCAGGTTATTGTTTCAAGAAGTGTGGCACACTTGGGAGCCATCAGCAGTACTCCTTCATCACAGATGTAGCCCCAGTACTTACTAGTTATGTCCACACCTCCTGGCATTTTTGAAGAGTGGTTATCTGAGCTTTCACCCATTAACCTGGTGCACTTGTCCATTCTGAAGCAGTGTTGCAACTGCCTCATATACACAGACAACCTTTCTCTCTAAACTCCAAACACTCAGACCTGTGAGGTTCACCCCTATATCACTCAATGTGGACATATGCACTCTCCAGCAAAGACTGAACTAGCAGGTAAAGAGGATAAGATCAACACCTCCACCACACCATGTGGAACACATATCTTACCATGTCACCCACTTTGACAGCCATGCCCACCTTCCCAGAGGCACTCAATGGACATTTACCCAAACAACGCAGTCTAGCAAGGCAGACACCCACTCAGACACCATGACATGGCACATGCCAAAGGGCACATATTTAACATACACAGTGTGCCCCTCAACCTAAGCTCCTAATGCTAACCCCTTTGAACAATACAGTGATCTTTGGTAACTCAATACTAAGACACACACATATCCCACTCACTAAGTTGAATATGGAGCAGGTAACAGCCAACTATCTATCACATGCCAGCATCCGACACATGACACAGCCAGTCATGGCACTCCACAACAACTACGAGTATCACTCTGTATCCATCTGGGTGTGAATGACTTGGGACACATCTCTCTGGACTACATGACATGAGACATGGTTGAACTCTCTGATTATGTGGTCCAGGCAGGTGTGACAGTAGTGCTGGACAGTGAACCACTGTCACCCAGAATGATGCTGCGGTACTATCAACAGATGATTGACTGCAACATTGGCTTACATGTTATGTGTCATTCTCAGGGGATCCAGTACCTCTCTGCTTGGGATGACATGATTGACAGAACCCAATCATATCAATATTAATTTCAAAGTCCATACACTTTATAACTTCTGAAATATCTCTGATTATTAATAAATATTTTCAATATATACATTATTTATCAATATTTTAATGTGCTTTATATATTAAATTAATCCCAAATAAATGATTATTTATGCCCTTTTATACAGAATTTAAAGTGACATGCTAAAGTGCTAAAGTGCATCACAAATATTCAACATGACAAAATAAAGTGAATTATACAACACTTTAAATCTAAATACTTATAATTACTCTAAATACCTATAATGCATTTTTCTTTCCCAACATTAAATAACATTAAGAATTCATTTTTATACATACCCATTGTTGTTGTTGTGTCTTTCAGCTTTTCCCGGTTAGGGGTCGCCACAGCGGAACTCTGGTCCGCTAATGATTGGCAGTAGATTTTTACGTGCTGAGTTGCCAGCCCTGACACACAACCTTCAACGAAGCTACGCCCATTCACGCATGTCTCCACACAGAAGATGCTTTAGCTGAGAATCGAACAGGACAATGTCTTACTGTGAGGCGACAATGCTACCGCAGTATTGTGATGCATCCAAAATTCTCTATATCATAACTTTTGATTATATAAAAAAACATTATTCATTCTGCCTTAAAAAATTTAACATTCAAATGTTGTTCCAATATCATTATAACTAATCAAATATTGAGATTATTTTCCAAGTTCCTACCTCAGGGACATAATGTATGAAAATTAATTATCATTCTACTCTCAAGTTTGTTCAGTTTCAGAAGTTATAAAGTGTATGTATGGATTCTGAAATGCATATTGATATGATTGTTATATTGAGTAACTTCACTCAGTTTGTTCTTATGAATTGCCTACAAATGGGTTACTAATAATTTGATTTAATTGTATAATGGAATTAATTAAGTTCACTAACTAAAGTTAAAGGGTATATATATATATATATATATATATATATATATATATATATATATATATATATATATATACATATATATATATATATATATATATATATATATATATATATATATATATAGATATATATATGTATATATAGATATATATATATATATATATATATATATATATATATATATATATATATACATATATATATGTTCATAGGTAGGTACTAGGCTATTGGCCTAGGGCCTATATAAGCCTAGCCAAAAAGGTACCCTGGCTTTTGCCACCCAATAAAATTATTTTCCTGTGCCCCTGTCAAGCAGAGCCACAAAAGTGATCCCTGGGGTGAATTTCCTATCTCCCATCCAATCATTTTTCTTGAAGAGTGCTAATGAGGAGCTTTGTTTGATATTGATAGATAGTTTGTTCCAGAGTATGAGAAGTCTATGGGACAGGAATCTATCTCTCCAGCATGTCCTGTTTATTGTGGTGACAAGGTTTAGGTCCCTAGAGCATGTACATTGGAGGGATTTGGATTTCTTTAATTGGAACATGCCCAACAGCTCTGGGTTTGATACAGCTTTGTATGTTAGGCAGAGATCGCCCCTGAATAGGCGATATGCGAAAGAGTAAAGCTGGAATTTTTTGAGACGGTCTGTGTAGGGCATCTGTTTGAGGCTGTTAATCCTCTTTGTGAGCTATTTCTGCGGCCTTTCCTGTTGTAGATGTCTTGTGAGGTACATATTAAAAGGAGCATTGTACTCTATAATGGGTCTAATGAGTGATGAGTAGAGGGGAACAATGACCTCTTTTTGTCTGGATGAGAAACCTTTTGTGATGAGGTGTGCCATGTAGAAGGATTTCCTGACTACTGTGGTGACGTGATTATCAAAGGAGAGACTACTGTCCACCTGTGTCCTAAGGTCTCTTATCACACTTTCAGTGTTAAGTAGACTATCACCTATATGGTAGTTCATGGGTACAGAGTTTTTACCAAAAGGGATGACAATGCACTTTTTGGCATTGAGCTTGAGGCCATGGCTTTGACACCAGGCATCTGTCTCAGTGAGGCCCTTTTTATAGGATGTCCACATAGTTAGGAGTTTTGATTATGGCTCTTAGTTTGCAGTCATCTGTGAACTTTGTTAGCCAAAGACCTTCTGTGTTAGCCTGTACTTTGGTGAAGTAGATACCAAAAAGGAGAGGACCCAGGACTGAACCCTGTGGTACTCCACTTGTCACTGGTCTGAAGTTGGATTTAGAGTCTGCTATTTTCACAGTGTGGGTTCTGTCAGTGAGCCAGTTGGCAACCCATCTTGTGACATAGGGATTAATACCTAGTTTAGTGAGTTTATCTATAATTCCAGAATGGGGGATGGTATTGAAAACCTTGGCGAGATCTAGATAGGCTGTGTGAGCCACCTTACCCTTATCTATGGCTTTGGTGACCACTTTAAAGAGGTCTATCAGGTTTCGGAGACATGATCTGCCTTTTACAAACCCGAACTGGGTAGGGTCCAGAGTTTGGAGATTACCAGTGTCGTTGTTTATAAGTTCCATGATGATACATTCCATAGCCTTGCAGACCAGGCTCATCAGGCTGATGGGGCGGTAGTTCCCAGGGTCCGTGATGGCTCCACCTTTGTGGAGTAGGATAACTGTTGCTGTGCACTATTCAGTGGGCACAAAGCCTGAGGTGAGGTTATGATTGAACATGATACTTAGGTGGGGTGCCAGTTCGTTCTGGAGTTCGTGTAGAATGCAGCCTGGGATGTTGTCAGTTCCCATGGATGCTGTGTTCTTGGCTTTGGAGAGTGTGTTTTTTACCTTGCAGCCATGATTACAGGAACTTTGCATTCTTCCCATATAGAGATGGGCCCTTTAGGTGGTGAGAGAGGGGTAAAATTAGCACTGAACCTGTCTGCCAGGATGTTGGCAATATCAGTTGGTTCTGTATATTTAGTGCCATTGTGCTGTAACTCAGGGCAGATTTGAGTGTTGCCATTAAGATTCTTGACATAGCTATAGACTGCTTTGTGGTTGTCTTTAGAATCAGTGGCAATTTTGTTTTCGTAACTAGCTTTGGAGGATTTTAAGAGGGATTCCAGCTTCTTACTGAGGCTGACCACGGAGTTCCTCCAATCATGGGATTTTACTCTTTTTTTGCAACAGTTTCTTTCTTCTGTTGTAGAGTTTGTTTATGGCAGGGGATCACCAGATTGGCTTCCTTTTTTTGGAGGATAGCATCTTGGTTCTGTTAGGGATTGCACAATCTATGCACTCATGTAAGTGCTTATAAAGTGCATTTTTATAGGATTCAGCAGTCGTACCTCTATTGTCCGTCAGCATGGGTGTCATGAAGTTTGCCACTTCTGTCTTAAGAAGTGTGAAGTTGGCTTTAGATACATTTTTTTACTGTGGTTTCCCTAATGGGGGATGGGGTGGGGGTGGGATGTCTAGGGTGATTAGCTTGTGGTAGGATCTGACCAACGAGGAACTGACCTCTGGTGTGGAACACAGGTTGCCCATGTTGGTAATGACCAGGTCTAGGATATTGTTGCCCTTGGTGGGGGTGTGGATAAGTTGATCCAAGGCATTGGAATTTATGAATTCCAGAAAACATTGAGCACAAGAGTTGGTACATGAGTAGTTTTCCCAGTTAATGGTGGGGTAGTTGAAATCGCTCATTATTAGGGTGTTAAGTTGTACCCTAATATTTTCCAGTGTATCAAGAAATGACAAGTGGGAATCCTGGGGCATGGTGGGGGATCTGTAGCAAGCTACAATTTGGATTGCGGTCTTGCCCAGAGTTAGTTGCACTTGGATAATCTCAGATGCATTATGCTGAGCAACTAACCTGGAGGTGTGGATATCCTTAATGAATGTGGACATGCCTCCGACTTTAGTGTTTCAGTCCAGGTTAGGTAGCCAAAAGGTGTGGTATGAATTATAGCCTGGTAATGCAGGGGTGCTCTCTGGATCCTTGAACCAGGTCTCTGTCACTGCACAGATGTCGATGTTCTCCATTTTAAGGAGTGCCTTGAGTGAGTCCATTTTGAGGTTTAGACTTCAAGCATTAAGTAGCATTACCCTCAGATTTTGCTTGCTTGTACCTGTTATGGTGGTGAATTTGTCATCTGAACCTTGTCTAAAAAAAGCACTATAGGGGTGGCAAGAGCCTTAGCCAGTATCTGGAATCCCAAGGGCGACAGGTGCAGGCCATCTCTGGCAAAGCATCGTGGTTTGTCGATCATGTCATCCCAAGCAGACAGATACTGGATCCCCTTAGAATGACACCCGAAGCTTAGCCAATTGTTGAAGTCAATCATTTTGTCCTTGTACTGTAGTATCATTCTGGGTGATGGCAGGATGTTACTCAGGGCTAGGGTCATACCTGACTGGGCTACAAGATCAGACAGCTCCTCCATGTCTCTTTTCATGTAGTCCAGGGAGGTATGTCTCAGGTCATTCACACCAACATGGACAATGGCAGATTCATATTTGTACTTGTTGTGGAGTGACCTGAGTGTGTGTGTTATGTGGCAGATCCTGGCACCTGACAGGCAGCTGACAGTAACTTTCTCCTTGTTTAGCCTGGTGAGTGGAACATCAGTGTACCTGATTTATAGAGTCACCTATGACTAGAGTGTTGGGTATGTTGTTATGCCTTATGGGCTTTGGCTGAGTGGCACACTGAGTTTGTGGCCTATGTGTCATTTGTGTTGTGTTGTCATTAATTCATCAGAATTAATGACAGACTCATGGCAATCAGACTCCAGTGTAATGATAGGACAGTATTCATAATCTCAGCCTATGCCCCACAGCAGGGTTGTGATAGTGAGGAAAAGAGTGCATTCAGACAGCAGTTGCAGGACCTACTAGATAAAGCAGGACAACATGAATTGGTGTTGATAATGGGTGACTTAAATGCACATATCGGGACAGACAGAACAGGATATGAGGACTGCCTGGGTCCACATGGGTGGAGCAATAGGAATAAAGAAGGAGAAGCCATTCTAGACCTCTGTCTGGCAAATGGCTTGATAGTAGCCAACACATGGTTCAGAAAGAGAGACAGTCACAAGATCACATACAAGAGTAGCCAGCATGCAACTCAGGTAGACTTCCTCCTAGTAAGGAAAAGGCACTGGGGTAGAATCCATGATTGCAAAGTCATCCCCAGTGAAACAGTCGGTTCACAGCATAAACCAGTAGTTGCCACAATCAGCTGCAAGCAGTGGTCAGAGAAGGCTCTAAGGTCAACAGAGACCAGGCTGAAGACCTGGAAGTTGACTGGAGAGAAAGTACAGCAGTTCAAGGAATTACTCAGGGCTCTAGCACCCCAAGAAGAGGAGGAAATAGGTGGAGTTGAAGAAGAGTGGCAGCACCTAAAAACAGCATGTGTTAGGACTACAGAAAATATATGTGGCCGAGCCAGGTATGGAAATAAAGTACATAAGGAAAGCTGGTGGTGGAATGCAGAAGTGCAGGAAGTAATCAAAAGAAAGAAGGAGTGCAGGAAGAAGTGGGAGATTGAAAAGACTGACCAAGCTAGGAAGGACTACTGGTTGGCTAACAAAGAAACTAAGAAAGAAGTTACAATAGCAAAGAATAGGGCATCAGAGGCACTCTATCAGCTTCTGGAAAGTGACTCAGTAAGGGGCACAAAGAAACTATACCAGGTTGCAAGGCAAAGACAGAAAGATAAAGAAGATAGTCAGACACCCTTCATAAGGAATTCCAGCAACAACCTGCTTACCAGCCCACAGGACATCAAAGGCAGATGGAAGGAGTATTTCCAGCAGCTTTTGAATGAAGAAAACCCCACAGAAGCAGTAATGCCCCAGAAACAGCCTACAATGAGAGTAGAAGAGGAGCCCAGCTTAGAAGAAGTAAGAGCAGCACTAAGGAAAATGAAGTCAGGGAAAGCAGCAGGCTCAGATGAGGTCACAGCAGATATGATAAAGATGCTGTGTGAGCTAGGGGAGAAATGGCTCCTGAGGGTACTAATTGCAGTGTGGAGAGAAAGGCGTATTCCAGATGACTGGAAAATAAGCATACTTATGCCAGTGTACAAGAACAAAGGGGACATCCACAAATGTGGACAGTACAGAGGCATCAAACTCCTACCACATTGCATGAAAGTTCTGGAGAGGGTGATTGATAAACGGATACGCAGAACTGTAGAATGTAAGATAGGAGATGAACAGTTCGGATTCAGATCAGGATGCAGCACAATTGACCCGATGTTTGCATTGAGATAGATACTTGAGAAGAAACTAGAGAAGAGGAGAGAGTCAAAATGGGCTTTCCTAGACTTGGAGAAAGCATATGACAAGGTCCCAAGAAAGATGATCTGGGCAGTACTGTGGTGGTTTGAAGTCCCATAAACATTGGTAGAATTAGTACAGGCTATGTACAAGGACCCAGTGACTCAAGTACGAACAGTGTTTGACCTCACTGAGGGGTTCCCAGTGGGAGTGGGTGTACACCAGGGTTCAGCTCTGAGCCCACTGCTGTTCATACTGGTAATGGACTACATCAGCAAACAGGTTGGAGGGGTCAGAGCAACAAAGCTGCTGTACTCAGATGATGTGGCAGTACAGGCAGACTCTGATCTAGAACTTCAGCAAAGGATAGGAGAATGGAATGCAAATCTGAAGGCACATGGGATGAAACTAAGCACAGATAAGACAGTGGTAATGGCAGCAGATTGGGGAAATCAGAAGAAGCTGAGACTAGAGATAGATGGGAAGATAGTGGAACAGGTAAACAGCTTCAAGTATCTGGCAGGGTTGGTTGAGGATAAGGGTAGTCTGAATGAAGAGGTCAAAGCTAGAATCAGAGGGGCTGCAGCCAACTGGCATAGAGTATCAGGTGTAGTATATGACAGAAGAATGCCAAAGAAGCTGAAAAGTAAGGTGTACAAGACAGTGGTGCGACCAGTACTACTGTATGGTACAGAAACCTGGGAAGTAAAGGTAGAACAGTTGAAGAAGCTAGAGGTGATGGAAATGAAGTGCCTGAGAAAGGTGGTAGGATGCACACTGTGGGACAAGCGAAGAAATGAGGACATAAGAGCAGAAGCCAAAGTAGCTCCAATTGCAGAAAAGATCAAAGAAAACAGATTACGATGGTATAGGCACATGTGTAGAAAAGCAGAAGACAATCTGGTGAGGGAGATTTGGGACAGACAGGAAGAAGGTAAGAGGAAGCGAGGGCATCCAGCAAAGAGGTGGATGGATTGTGTGAAAGAAGATCTGCGACAGTCAGGCATGAGTGTTGAAGAAGGCAGGAGAATGGCACTGAATCGAGAGAGTTGGCGACAGTTAATACGATACCCCAACCCCATGTAAATGGGAAAAAGGGGATGATGATGATGATGATGATGATGATTGGGGGTGGAGGTTGCTTGCATTTCTGCTTTAGAGATCCCTGTTGCTTGGATATATTTTTATTGAGAGCCTCCGTGAAGGTAGGTGTGTGTTTTGTGTTTCTATGTGTGTTTTGGTGGTGTAGGTTTTGAGGGAGTATGTGGTGAGTGTGGTGCAAGTGTTTACCTTCTTCTCTTCACTGTCTTGTCCAGTCTTGGGTGAAGAGAGCTTTGCTTCCAGTATAGGCAGAATGATACTGAAAAAATGTTCCAACAGAAGGCAAGAAGCCGAGGTACCAGAACGTTGTTCAATAAAGAAGTTTTGTCCTGCCTGTGGTATTCCTGTTCCTGTTTCATTGTGTTTCTGCTGTTCAGATTTTGTAGTTTGGTATCGTTTATGTTTGGATATAGTGTGCACAGAAATCCCTGGTCTGTTACACAGTGATTGCATATGCCTCGCAGATTATAGGACTGAGGATTGTACATAGGTATATGGTGATTTTCAACATGTTTTGTAGAATGGAGAATGGTACATGTTGTGGTTTGGACACACCTCCGATTGCTAATAACCACAGCCACAGCCACAGGGGATATTTATCAGCCAAACACACTGGGATTACTATTTACAGACACACACACACACACACACACACACACACACACACACACACACACACACACACACACACACACACACACACACACACACACACACACACACACACACACACACACACACGCACACACATACACACACACATTTGCCAGTACTGAGATCCATAGGTTCTTTGCTTCATAGGTGTGCAGTAGGTGAATGGGCCTGAAGGCTCTACAAGGCTAGCCCAAGGGAATATCCTGGAATTAGGCCACATGAAAAATAGTCCCCCAGTTTGGCTCAGCAGTATAGTCACTGGAGTAATCCCCAGGGGTGAGTATTGTATTCCCCATCCACTCATCCAGATTTCTATTGTGGGTGGCCAGTGATGTGCACTGCTTCACATGTATGTGATTTATATTTCATAACATGAAGAGTGTCTGGGTTGTGCACATATCCCACATGCGTGTTCTTTGAAGGGTGGAAGTTTGCTTGAAGTGTCTGGGGCATGTTGTGTGGTTAGACTGGTATCTTCAAATGTAGCATTCCTGACCTCATTTGGTGAGACCTGGCTATGTCACTGAGGTAGTGATTGCACCTGCATTGACAGTATGATATGGGTATTCATTGGAGTTATTGGTGTCTGTCCATACAGGGCATGTGTATAAGGCATGGTATTCCCTTTGTGGGGTACGTTTGCAGACTCTACAGTTGTTGCAGGCGTCCAATGGGGAATATGGCAAAAGGGCCACTGTACACATTGACTGGGCTACTGAAGGGATGGAACAGGGTGCCATTTCCTTTTACTTGCTGGATAACACACACTCAGTCAGGAGATTTAACACATCAAAATACTTACTGATGTCAGTGGCACTATTGTGGTCAACAGGCATGTAGTCCACTGCAATCACACCATGGGTACTTCCTGTGAGGCAATTTGCAGGAGAACTACTGATATAGTGGTTGATGCCTAGCCAAGTGTATTTTGCGTATGATTCTTGGGTGGAGAGTGGTCTCTGAGTATTAGAAGGATATGCCTATATTGTTCACTAATCCATACTGTTAGATAGTCATTGCACATGACTCTAGACATTTAGGGCTGTGGATTGTCTACTCCAACCTCTACAGTGTTTGACAACTATTGGCCTTGTAATGTGGACATTGGGACATATACTAGGTCCTCAATATAATAATTTAGCAAAATCCCACCCCAATGGATCCTGTTATTACACAATCACCCCACACCCACTCAGGATACTGATGACCCACACTTGCCATTACTGAGTTTCGAACCCCTACCTAGCTATGTATTGCTACTACAGTGTTACGCATTTATTGCGTGCTCCATGGAGCTTAGAGGAGGAATGCTGTCCCAATGTACTTCTAAGGTGAGGAACATCATCAGCCCTTGTAAATACTGGCATTTGGTGATGTAGTGGGGGAGAGATTTCATAAAATATTTTACCTTGCACACACATTTACATTTACTAGGAATGAGATTCAAACCTCTATTGAACTATGTTTTCGGATCATTATGTTACACATGCACCACTGACCTTACATGGTTTAGGGTTGCCAACAGGTACTTCTAAGGTGAATGATATCTGCAGGACTGCTAACGTCAGGCACTGAGTAGTGTACTGAGTGTAAATGGGGCCAAAATCTTCAAGGTACGGACATATATATGTACACATACGTACACATGCAAACACTTTCCAGGAATGAGATACCAACCCCTATCTATGTAGTTATTATTTATTTATTTATTTATTTATTATTTATGTATTTCCAGTTTGATTACCAGGGAGGTATAAGTTTAGAAGAAGTGGTAGAGATAAAGGTGGAAGGTACACTGTTAGTAGAGCATATATTATAGTTTCTGGAGTATTCATAGAGAGATAGTTGAACAGTAGTAAAAGTGGAGTTCACACATGGCAGGTGTGATTGCCATAGTTAAACAGCATCAGCTAATATAGGTAATTAGTAAAGTTTATTGTTCTCAGTTAGAGGGGATGAGATCGAGGACTATATACAGTATTTACATTATATACATTTAAAGTAAAAATGCAATATTAATAGTGTAATATTACATTAGAATCAAAGGGAGGCAGTTGTTTAGGAGGTCATTAGATTTAGATGGGGGCAGCTGTTTAGGAGAACAGCCTGGGGTGGAGGAATATGTAAAGAAGTTCCAAGAGGAAGTATACATAGAAGAGTCTTGGCAGGTTAAGTAGGGAGAATACAGTTACATTTCCAATGCTGGGCGAGGTAGGAATGAATCTGGGTTTTAAAGTATTCATAGTTTTCAGAGAGTCTAAGAGAAGAAGAGAGGGAGCTCCATTTTTTGGCTAAGGAAGAAGATAGGAGAAGGTGATCAGCAGAGCATTTAGGTTTGTATAGAGAGAGGAGATTCTGGTGGGCAGATCCTAGGGCTCTGTGAGGGGTGTAAAAGGGTAAGATATATGCTAAAGCAGGGCATGAAGTTGGTTTGAAAATTAATTTGTCGGCAGTAGTGAGTTGAAGGTAGTCGAGGTGATTGGGAAGTTCTAGCCACTTTAGCAGGTGGAGAGATGTGCAGTGGTGGGAGGAGTAGTTAGCTTTAGTTGCGAATTTAGAGATTTTGTTGTAACATGTTTCGAGTTTTGAAGAGATGGAAGAGGATAAGTTGGTAAGTAGGGGAACACCATAGAGCAGAGAAGGTAGTAAGTAGGTAGTGGCAAGAGTTTGTCTGGTAGATGAAGAGAGAAAATGGGAGTGTCTATATAGCATGCCAAGTTTCTGGTGTATTTTTTTTAATGTTTAGTTGAATATGTGTGTTGAATTTTAGGTGTTCATCTATGGTTACCCCATGAAGTTTAGCAGAAGAGACAATTTCTATAGAGGAGTTAGTATGGGTGATGATACTGAAAGACTGTTTGTCAAGGTGGAGGGTGTTTGAGGGGGACAAAAGTAGAATTTTGGATTTGTTAGCATTTAGGGAGAGATGATTTTGAAGCATCCAGTTTTCAGTAGTTGAAAAGGCCAATTGAGTTTTAGCTAGGAGGTCGGGGAGATTAGGAGCAGAGCAAACTAATGTTGAGTCTACGTATTACATTATTTTAGTGTTAGGAATGGCAGCATGAAAATCATTAATAAATACATTGAAGAGCATTGGGCCAAGTATAGATCCCTGGGTTACTACTACATTGTTTTGCATTTATCACACACGCCACAGAGACTACAGGTAGAACATTATTCAAACATACCTCTAAGGTGAATGACATCAGCAGCAGTGCTAAAAGAGAGGTAAGGAATGTGTAGTAAGTGGGAATGACCACAAAATCAGGTCTCGACCAAGAAACACACACTCCCGCACACAACACTCACATTTACACAGTTGCTAGAACCAGGATTAGAACTCCTACCTAATTAGTTAGCTACACTATAGTATTACACAATTATTGCAAGCAGCTCAGAACTTTTATGTAAAAAAGTTGTCCAAAGGTATCTTTGAAGGTGAGTGACATCAGCAGCAGTGCTAAAAGAGGGGTAAGAGAAGTGCAGTAAGTGTGAATGACCACAAAATCAGGTCTCTACAAAGACACACTCTCTCATACACAAACACTCACATCTACACAGCTGCTAGGATGAGAATTAGAACTCCCACCTGACTAGTTTGCTATACCACAGTATTACACAGTTATCACTAGCACCACGGAAATTATACATTGGAGAGCTGCCCAGAGGTATGTTTGAAGGTGAGTGACATCAGCAGCAGTGCTAAAGGAGGGGTAAGAGAAGTGTAGTAAGTGTGAATGACCACAAAATCAGGTCTTTTGAAGGACATGCCCACTCTCTTATACAATCACTCACATTTGCACAGCTACCAAGACCAGGACTGAAACTCCTACCAAACTAGTTTGCTACAATGTAGTATTACACAGTTATCACAAGCACCACAGAGCTTTCATGTTGAAGAGCTGTCCAAAGTTATCATTGAAGGTGAGTGACATCAGCAGCAGTGCTGAAGGAGGGATAAGTGAAGTTTAGTGAGTGTGAATGGCCTCAATCACATTAATCTAGAAACACACACACACACACACACACACACACACACACACACACACACACACACTCACACACAAATTTACATTAGACAGGACTGAGATTACAACTGCTACATGGATATCTATTTATACTGTAGTGTTACACAGTTATCACAAGCACCACTGAGACTATAGGGCTGAGGGCTAACCAAAGGTATTTCTACAGTGAATGACATCAGCACATCATGTGATATAGGCCAATGGGATGTGTACTGGGTGGGAAAGGCCTCATAATAGGATTCTGTCTGTTGCTGTCTGTCTTTCTCTTCATCTCGTCTCTGTGTGTGTATGTTTGACATATTATATTATGTTGGCCTTAGATATGTGTGAGTATTTCTATCCAATGTGTGTGTGTGAAGTACCAATGGTGTACAATTTGGTGTGTGTATATAGACAGCTGTGAATAATCGATATCTGTAGCCCACTATGTTGTGAGACATGGGCTTCATTTCTCTAAGTGTAGGAGCATGCCCAGTATGACCTTCTATATTGAGTGTGTGCATCCATTCCAGGGAGGGTTGGATTCAAGTTCAGGGTTTTGTGTGCTACAGCTACACCAAGCAAACTGTTTCTGCAGGATATCTGTAGATAGGTTGCCAATATGGAGGCACAATGGGGATAACATATGGGGGATACTGTAACTATTGTTGTCGGTGCTGCTTGTGTGACATGTTTGGTTGTAGCATAGATTTTTCTGACATATGTACTGTTTTACACTGTGATGTATCGTGTCATCAATTATTGACAATTATCATTCTTGGCTCACAGTTATTTACCAGGGAAATACAAGATGAATGAAGCTGAGACCAATATTCTGAGGCATATAGACTACACATTCTGGCACACACCTGCCATTGTGGAGGGATAGCTAAAGAAAATAGACTGGTTCTGTGTAAATGGTCCAGCACCTTGTTAGTATGCTGGCTGGGGATCCTCTCCTTGTGTTTTTCTCAACTTCATGGAATGGCCATATCCTGCTGGGGCCATACCTCTCAGCTGTACAGATACGCCCAGGTTATCCAGAGGCAGGAATCGTATATCTGGTCAGTTTACCTTCACATTGTGGTTTACAAGTGGTTTTGTGGTTATTCATTCATGGGTTTGCAGTCAGGGAGTAGTATGGGCGGACATTAGAGTTTCAGACTTCACACACTCCATGACATCCATGCTTCTACACCCCCCCCCTCTGTTATTCTCTCCTCTTCCTAACATTACATAAGCAATATCTCAGAGGTATCTATACAGTTGGGCCTTTATCCCCGAAGTATTTATGGCCTGATCGAAAGTCCTTGCAGTAGGACATGGGGAGGCATGCTTCTGGCATTTGTCAACATGGGCTTGCATTTGTTTTATGTTTACTGTGTTAGGTTGTTACTTGAGACCCCCTGACATTCTGTACATTGGCATTATGGGTGAGGCATGGGCCTTTGCCAGAGGACAGTAGGCCATTTGAGAGTGCTGCAGGCCATCTGTTACTGCATTTCTATGTGTAATTGTGGAGGGGTGCTGCACACCTGCGTACTTTAAACATTTGAAATGACTGTACTGGTATTTTGGTTACTCTGTTGGCTTCCATTTCATATTGTATTGTGACCTATCATGCAGACAGGAGGCATATCAGTAGAGTACACATGTTAGATCTTAATGGCATATATTTCAGTTTCAGATTTCTTACTCTTCAGAACTAGAATACAACTGCCAGACCTGTTGTAGTATGATGTTTTTGTAGGTCTGGTGGGGGGCTGTTCACCATTGCCATCATTTGGGGCCCTTATCCCAGCCTTTCTTTATGGTAATCAATACCTGCCCTGCTGGGTGAGGCTGGTGGTGGGTATGTGACCCTCATTGACATCCATGTGTGTGACCTACTGACACCCGCAGTTATTTGGGTCATCACATGTACTGCAGTGGGGGTTGTCACCTTGTTTGGTTCTGCCTAGTATGTTGACACCAGCATTTGTTATAAATTTCCTGCTGTCCCATATAGCTGTCTGCTGCTATCTCATTCAGCCACCCAATTACCTTGCATGCTTGCATCCATATCATGCATACAAATATGAGAACATACTACTCCATTCAGTAACTGATAGGAAGGGTGACTTACCTTGTTGCTAGGTCAGTATTGAGGATGGTGCTGGAGGGCACCATGTTGTATGTTGTATGTTGGATGCAGATAGTAAACTCCTTATACATGGTAAAGCTCAGATAGTGTCATGTTTGGCATTCCTTTTACTGTATGTGCAAGTCATAGAGAGGTATCAGTCCCTGGGTCCCTAGACTGTCAGTGTGTGTGCTATGTGTTGCCTCTTTGTCAAGGCATGGGCATACTGGGCATGCCTCCTTCTGCTTACAGGGGCAGGCTCAGGATGTTCCTCCTCTGAGTCCATCTGTGCCTGTGCTGGCCTTGGCAATGGTGGGGGGCTGTGTGGCCCTGACCCATGCTTGTCCTGCTGCAGCAGTTTCTACAGGATTATATTGTGCAGCATGGCACATACTATAAATATTTCTGTACATGTAGCTGGAGAGCATTGTAAGGCTTCCCCGGATATGTCAAGGCAGAGGAACCGTGACTTGAGCATCCCAAACACATGCTTTACAATGATCCTGGTTTGTGTGTGTGCCTCATTATGGTGTTCTTGTTCAAGTGTGTGTTCATTTCTGATGGGTGTTATCAGCCATGGCTCCAGTGCATAGCCAGCATTCCCCACTAGATGCCCATATAGGATGTCCCCCCTGGCAAATGCATGATACAGCTGCGAGCAATACCAGATGTGGGAGTTGTGATAGCTTCGAGGTCGGCCAGCACACGTATTCATGACAATGCCCTGGGCATCGCACATGACCTGGCAGTTGATGGAGGGGAAGCCCTTGCGGTTTATGTAGACCCTACCTCGCTCACAGTGTGGTGCTTAGGTGTGAATGTACATGCAGGCTATTGCACCAACTACCTCAGGGTATTCTGCTATATGGTGGAAGAGACGCAAACATCTGGTCAACACCTCACGGGTGGTGGGGAAATATATGTGCTCATTGGCATGCTGTGTCATGGCATCCACGGAACTGGTGGAGTACCCTGGATGCTGATATCTGTGAGACCCCCATGATACCCCCAGTTGGTCTTTGGAAGGTACCTGTGGCTAATATTCTTAAGCCTACACATACCTTGGTATCCACTGGGATGGGTTCTCCTCTATTAGTTCTGTTTGTGAGGCATGGCCAGCACAGCTCAACGATTTACTGTAGAATGTTCCTCCCCCATATAGCGCTCTACTATCTCCAAATCATGTAGGCCCTGGTAGGTTACCCTGGGTATGCACATTCTTCTCCTCCTCCTCACTGTGGGTAGGTTGTCAGCATTCACCTCCTCACCACCCTCAGTCTCTAGCACATATTGATGGAGTAAAGCAGCAGCAGACTCTAACATTTTTAGTTAGTTCTGCCAGTTAAAAATCCCCCGTCTGTGTACACCGGTGGTGTAGAGTTTGCGTTAAAAACAGTCTGTAGTGTGTTTGCATAGTTTATAGTAGTGTGCTGGGCTGCTGCATGTGTAATTGGCTTATTCTGATACATTCCATCTGCCAGCTATGCTAGTTCTCCTTGATTGCCTTCCTATTGCTGTTTCCCCAAAAAACAGTCTGAAAGGTGTTTGCATAGTTTATATTAGTGTGCTGGGCTGCTGCATGTGTATTTGGCTGATTCTGGTACACTCCGCCTGCCAGCTATGCTAACTCTCCTTGATTGCTTTCCTACTTCTGTTTCCCCTTCCCAGTTCCTCCCTATTTAATCCCTATTTAAGCCCCGAGATGTGCTGCACATACCCAGTGCTCAAATGTAAACAGTGCTGCCATTTCCTCTTTTTTTTTTTTCTTTTTTCTTTTTTTTTTGTTTAAATCCCGGTGTGTAGCGAGCACACCATTTTAGGCTATGTACACAGTGCTCAGGCACATCTGACACACCCCGTTTCTTAGATGTGCTTAGCTAAGGGCAAACACAGGCCACAGAGCTCCAAAGAGCTTACAGCAAGCATGACACGCCCCCTTATAAAGTCATTCAGCTCTTAGACTTGCACTGTTGTATTGCTGCACCTACATGGTTAGGTACAAGTTGACACTTTGAAGAAATCTGTGATTCAGTATAACTCCATTCATTTGTATACCCCAGTATGTAGGTCATTAGTTACTGCACTAACACAGACCCTTTCCCCTTGACAACCACTGCTCCCTGTTATTGTTTACATTCTGCATGCCATTGACTGTAATTGCAAAATGCAGATTTAACTTAAAATTAAGTTTTCCCATTTTTTTCATTCTCGACGTGATCCCGTTTGCGCACCGCTGCCCTATGCTTTAGCGGCCGAGATCAGCCAAAAAAAAAGTTTAATTTTCATAATAATTAATCACTTTTCAATGCCAGTGGCCTAATATTTGGCCATTGGCATGTCTAATGTGCATAATACATGCTTTTCCATGAGCTGGCATGCCTCCATTTTTGTCAGTTGCAGAAACGTACTCAGTTATTTTCTGAATACATTTATGCACTGACACTGTTCTAGCATGAAGACCTGGCAGCTTGGTGGATTGCAAAACCCCCTTATTTGCATGTTTTTCACCAGCAAATGAGGTGATTTGCATATTTGCCATTTTTTCAAGTAAGAACAGTGTAGGGCCACTCGTGCATGTGAAAACGGCAGTTTTCTGAATCACTCAGTGGCCATTTTCCGTGCAGGAGCTCTTACACTGTTCTTGCATGGAAAATCGGCCTTCATGAATCCTGGGGATTATGTAAACAGATAATCTTATATAGCAACAACTTCTTCATAGGTTTGTACTAGGCTATCTGCCCAAAGGCATTTATAAGCCTAGCCGGAATGTTTATTTATTTTTATTTAACATTTGTTAACTGGGAAAGTCCAACTTGAAATGAGCCAATTTTCAGTGGAGGCCCAGGGAGAAATGCTCCAGATGCATGTCTTTGTAACATGGGAGGAAACTGGAGCACCCGGAGGAAACCCACACGAACACAGGGAGGACATGCAGACTCAACACAGAAGGCACCCCAGCTGAGAATTGAACAAGAGAACCTCTTGCTGTGAGGTGACAATCCTACCGCTCCATCACTGTGCCATCCAGAGGATTTCGCCACCCTCTTAGATTAGTTCCCTGTGCCTCTGTCCAGCAGAGCCACTGAAGTGATCCCCAGGGTAAACTTTCTATTTCCCATCCACATGTTAGTGAGGAGCTCTGCCTAACGTAGATTGGAATCTTGTTCCAGAGCATGGGAAGTCTCTGGGAATACAAAGCAAGATTCAAACAAAAGTTCATCTTTCATAGCGATAATAAGGATATTTGGTTTCCATCATGCTTTTATTGTGTAGATTACTCAATCTGGGTAAGTCAGACTATCCCGGTCAACAAATGTAAAATAAATACATAAATAAATAAATATGAAGAGTAAAGTAAATTATGGTTTATTTCATTATTGTTTTTGAATTGCTCAATTTGCATGATGAGCAAACCGGATAAGCTTTGTGTCAAATTCTACCCAATGTCATGCACATGCCTGAGTACTTGCAGTAAGTTCCACACACACATGGAAAGCCAATTATGTTAGGTTGGATAGAACTGTCATCCCATAATTTCAGCCATCTGAAGGCAGAGTCATTGGTAAGCATTTATTCTAAAGAGCAAACAGTGGGATGGAGGACTGCTATGTTTCACACCTTAAAGTGCCATTGGAAACATAATATCATACTGCCTATATTTTATTGTTTTCCTTTCATCACACAAATGAGTTTGCTGTTGTTGCCCTGTGCTACTGAAGGAACAGTGATGTAACCACTACAGTGACTTGACTCACTGCAAGCATAAACTCATTGGCCTGTGAGGGGATGAAATGCATTGCATGATCACCACCTCTGTACTGTATGTATAACCTAATGTACCTCTCCAAACATGCTGCCAATGCATGGCACCTTACAATTTTTCATTTCCCTCTTTCTTTATCTCCAGCACCTACTGAAAGGAAAAGGTATATACATAGGGATAGACTAAAGCACCTACACAAGAACTGGTGTAAGTATAGCTGCTGTTGTGAAGGATGTGTATATCTTCATAGTGACAGGTGTAGTGATTAAAAATAATGACATATACCTTTTATTAGTTTCATAGTTTCATAGTATAATACTAGGCTATCTGCCCTAGGGCATTTATAAGCCTAGTCAAAGTGTATGTGGCTTTCACCACCCCATGTAATGATACAAAAGTGTACAATTTAAATTAAATTTAGTTTACTGTGCCTCTGTCTAGCAATGACACGGAGATGACCCCCCGGGGTAAACCTACGATCACCCATCCATTTGTCCAGATTTCTCTTGAAGAGAGTCAGTGAGGGGCTCTGCCTAACATGGACAGGTATCCTGTTCCAGAGTGTGGTAAGTCTCTGGGTTATGAATCTGTCCCTCTAGCATGTCCTATTCATATTTGTGCTGAGGTTTAGATCTTTAGCTCTCGTGGCTATGATGGATTTGGATTTTTTGAGGTGGAGCATGTCCATTAATTCTGAATTGGACATGGCCTTGTACATAAGGCACAGATCACCTCTGAGCAGGCGGTATGCTACTGAATAGAGCTAGAGCTTTTTCAGTCTGGCAGCATATGACATATGCTGGAGACCCTTGATCCTCTTGGTAAGGTACTTTTGGGGTCTCTCCAGCTGCTGCAGGTGCCGGGTGAGGTACATACCAAATGGGGCATTGTACTCAATCATAGGCCTGATAAGAGAGGAATATAAGGGTACAATGACATCCTTTGATCTGGATGTGAATCCCTTCATGATAAGGTGGGCAAGGTATAAGGTCTTTCTAACCACTTTGGCGACGTGGGTGTCAAATGAGAGGTAACTGTCAACTTGGGTCCCCAGGTCTCTGATTACTTTTTCCATACTTAATGTAATTTGTGGGTCCTTTGTTTTTTCCAAAGGGGATGACTATACATTTTTTGGCATTTAGTTTAAGGCCATGACTCTGGCACCAGTCGTCTGTTTCTGTGAGGCCCTTCTGGAGGATGCATGTGTCAGCTGGTGTGTTGACTATGGCGCCTAGTTTGCAGTCGTCTGTGAACTTTGTCAGCCACAACCCCCCCCTATGTTTTCCTGCAGATCTGAGAAATAAATGCTGAACAAGAGGGGTCCCAAGACAGAGCCCTGTGGGACTCCACTTGTGACTGGCTTAGAGTCTGACATAGCTCCAGCTATTCTGACTTTGTGGGTTCTGTCCTTTAGCCAGTTTGCAACCCATCTTGTGACAAATGTGTTTACATTTAAGCTGTTGAGCTTGTCTATGATGCCTGAGTGGGGTATTGTGTCGAAGGCTTTTGCCAGATCCAGGTAGGCTGTATGAACTGCTTTGCCTTCATCGATGGCTCTAGTGACTGTTTCAAAAAAGTCCACCAGGTTTAAAAGACAGGATCTGCCTTTTACAAAGCCGAACTGGGTAGGGTCAATTGTCTGTAGGTCCCCGATGTCTTTGTTTATGAGTTCCATAATGATCCTTTCCATAGCTTTGCAGACCAGGCTGGTCAAGCTTATGGGCCGGTAGTTTCCAGGGTCTGTAGAGGTGCCACCTTTGTGGAGTGGGACCACTGTAGCTGTACGCCAGTGTTCAGGGACATATCCTGTAGCAAGGCTAAGATTAAACAGCGTTCTTATGCACAGGTTTAGCTCCTCTAGGAGTTCACGTAGCATGCAACCCGGGACACCATCAGGTCCCACGGATGCTGTATTTTTAGCTTTGCTGAGGGCAGCTCTCACCTGGACATCTGAGATTTCAGGGAGGTTGCATTCATCTGAGATATTTATTTCATCTTTTGGGGGAGAGGGAGGGGAGAAATTTGCACTGAACCTGTCTGCCAGTATGTTGGCAATATCCGTGGGTTCAGTGTATTTTTTGCCGTTATGAATTAACTCTGCATATCTGAGGGTTTCCGCCCAGGGTTCTAACATAACTGAAGAAGGCCTTGTGATTATCTTTAGTGTCCTTAGCGATTTTTCTCTCGAAGTTGGCCTTTGATGATTTTATTAGCGAACGTAGTTTTTTGCTAGTGCTGATCAGGGATGCCTTCCCTTGATGGGATTTTGCTCTGTCTTGCAGTAGCTTCCTTCTCTTGTTATAAAGTTTGTTTATGGCTGGGGTCCACCAGATAGGATGCCTGCCCTTGGTGGAAAGGGTCTTGGTTTTATTTGGGATTGCATGATCCATGCATTCATGGAGATCCCCGTAGAAAGCATTTGTGAAGGATTCAGCAGTGTGGAATGTGGTTTCCACTGGCCCAGGGAGCTTGAAGGATACCATTTCAGTCCTAAGGATTGTAAAGTCGGCTTTTGAGAAGTTTCTCACTGTGGTCTTTTGTGCTGGGGGTGGAGGTGGGATTTGAATATCTAGGGTTATTAGTTTATGGTCTGATCTCACTAGTGAGGGGTATACTTCCGGTGTTGAGCATTTTGTCCCCATGTTTGTGATGATCAGGTCAAGTATATTATTTCCCCTTGTAGAGGAGGTGACTAGTTGTTCCATTGCATTTGAGTTGATGAATTCCAGGAACCTTTGGGCTAGGGTGTTGGGGCTTGAGTAATGCACTCAGTCTATGTTTGGGTAGTTGAAGTCTCCCAATATGATGGTATTTGGTGAGACATTCATATCCTCCAGTGTCTTCAGGAAGGCTGAATGGAGTTCCTGAGATTGCGAGGGTGGTCTGTAGCATGCTACAAGTTGTATAGCAGTTTTGCCTATGGCTAGTTGCACATGGATGGTCTCCGATGCTTCGTGCATTGCCACTAACCTGGAGGTGTGGGTGTCTTTAATGAATATGGACACTCCCCCTCCTTTTGTGGTACGGCCCAGGTTTTGGGGCTGAAATGCATGATATGAGGTATAACCTGGTAGGGCTGGGGTGCTCTCAGGAGCCTTGAGCCAGGTTTCAGCTACTGCACAGACATCGATGCTCTCCATACTGAGGAGTGCTTCGAGAGCCTGCATCTTGAGATTTAGACTTCTGGCATTGAGCAGCATTACCCTTAGTTTTTTTCCTTTATTGTTTTCTAAGGTGGTGGGTTTGTCTTTTGAGCCTTGCCTAAAAAAGGCACTATGGGGGTGGCAAGAGCCTTAGCCAATATCCAGAAGCCCAGTGGTGACAGGTGCAAGCTGTCCCTTGCGAATCAGAGTGGCTTGTCCAGCATGTCATCCCAAGCAGACAGACATTGGATCCCCCTAGAATGACACCAGTAATTGAGACAATTATTGAAGCTGATCATCTTATCTTTGTATTGTGGCATCATTCTTGGTAAGGGCAAGATGCTGCTCAGGGTCAGGGTCATACCGGCCTGGGCTACATAATCAAAGAGCTCCTCTATGTCTCTCTTCATGTAGTCCAAGGAGGTACGTCTCAGGTCATTCATGCCGGCATGGACAATGACGGAGTCATATTTGTACTTGCTTTGGAGTGACCTGAGTGCTTGTGTTATGTGGCGGATCCTAGCTTCCGACAGGCAGCTCACCGTTACCCTCTCTTTGTTCAGCCTGATAAGGAAAACTACATCTATCAGCACTGACATACCTTCTTGAGTTAGTATGACTGTACATTGTCAGACATTTTTTTCTGCGTGACATCTCTTGTGTAGATGGGGAAGTAGCTTGTCATGTTAAAGTGTATATACAGTGAGACTTTGAAGACAGATGTGGGTTAATTTCCCCCCAAATAAAAGCTATGTTGTTGTCATGGTGCACCTGTATATATGTAGTCCTGTTAATTTCACTGTACGATTACAAGGCCTACATATGTCTTTGCCATAATTATTACTTGGCTGGGCACATCACAACAGTACACATATCTTTCTAATGTGTATCACCTGCACTTGACATTTTTATTGTGTGATCAGCATGTTTGTAATGAGTATGTACAGTTGCATTACTGTCAAAACTAAAATAACATCTCTAGACACATGTGCAGAGAAGCTATCCTGATAAATCATTCCTGCAGTTGTCATACACTTATATCAGACTGCCTGTGATAATGGCTTTTGGAATAGGCCCCCTCACTCCCAAATACAACTACAGAGACAAAATCTGAAGACAGAAATGTGAGTGTGAACATAGTTAAGAATGCAGCTTTAGGGCCTACTCTTATTTATTACTTTTTTATGTTCCCCCCATTTGTTATATGCAGCAGAATAAGTTGCTAAGATTTTGCCAGTGGTCATAAAAATTAGCTTAGCATAGGTGCAGATCAACAAGTGATACTAAAATATGGTAAACTTAGTACTTCCCTGTGAAGGCTTCTATGGCTCAATAAAGTTGAGATGTGTTGATTCTGTTCTGAGTGCACTTGGTACAGGGTTCTAATACGTAAGAAATCATTTGAGGGCATTCCATCTGTAGCAGGATACTGGTTAGGTACATGCCAAACTGGACATTAGATTTGGTGATGGGTCTGATAAGGGCTAAGTACAGCAGTACTACAACTTCCTTGGACCCTTGCCATCATCTAAAATGCTTGGTCAGAAATTAACTACATGCAAATAAAAGAATTAAAACAAAAGCAATGATTCAATTCCAGTTGGCTAACATACAAGGTACTCTGTTGATTACAGGGTCATTTGAACTGTCAGATGCTTGGCATGGGGAAAAGATATACAGTGTGAGTTCAAAGTTTAAGGATGTTTCTGTTCAAAATGTAAAGACTGAATATTTATGTAAAGAGTATGAACATTTATTTATTGACTGCAGCTGTCTGCCTGAAATTCATAATATTTATCTAAGTCCTGTACAGTTATTAATTAATACTCTGCTTCATGCAGTAGAAAATATTTTGTCAACCATGCAAGAAACAAAAGTCTTTCTGTATATGTGATGCTGACCTGAGATTTAGGCAAATTAGGTAATGTGATGTTGAAACATCTAAGTTGTGTTCTTTTAAAGCAACTGTTGATGTATGTAGATTTTTGAGATTTCTATTTTATATATCATTAACTCTTGAGATATTTCAAAGAAATGTCACAGAGTTAATGGAAGAACTTATGACTGGGTAGTACAACTGATGGTATACCAGAATGGAGTCAGTCAGCTGATAGCATACCAGAATGGAATCAGCCCAAAGCAAAGGACTATGTCAGACGGACTTAGTTACTTGGGTTAATGTAATATGGTTTGC
This sequence comes from Protopterus annectens, assembly GCF_019279795.1. Lineage (NCBI taxonomy): Eukaryota > Metazoa > Chordata > Ceratodontiformes > Protopteridae > Protopterus > Protopterus annectens. The sequence goes on along the minus strand of NC_056732.1, from coordinate 1,212,489,515 downwards.
GCTGGGCATGTGTGGTAGCATGAACTTGAGTGAATTTATGATTAACATTTTTCAATTTCTTCAATAGTGATCATTGTTAGAAATAGTTGAAGTAACACAGGCTCATTTATCTATATCTATATCTATATCTACATGTGCATTTGCATATGTATATGTTTGTGTGTGTGTGTGTGTGTGTGTGTGTGTGTGTGTGTGTGTGTGTGTGTGTGTGTATATATATATATATATATATATATATATATATATATGTGTATCTATATATATATATATATATATATATATATATATATATATATATATATATATATAGATAGATATGTGTGTGTGTGTGTGTGTGTGTGTGTGTGTGTGTGTGTGTATATATATATATATATATATATATATATATATATATATATATATATATATATATATATATTTATATATATATATATATATATATATATATATATATATATATATATATATATATATATATATATATATATATATATAAATATATATCTATATATCTTTGTGGGTCTACTCCCTTTAGTCGAGTAGCCCATATAGTGACCTCTGAAACATCGACTGCAAAAGATCAACAAGCCGAACACTGACATTTTATCATGCATATGCAAAGAAACAAACTTGGCCCACACAATTTTCAACAAAAACATAGATAAATACATAAAATGATAACAATATCAACAAACCTGCATTTTGAAGATGAAAACATCTTGTTGAAAAACATACACTTTCTGAATGTTTTTTTTTGAAAGGAGCAAGTTTGAAAAAAAAAAAAATATATATATATATATATATATATATATATATATATATATATATATATATTAATTTCAAGGTTGTACTTACACAAAAATGGGGAACATTCCCACAAAAAAGGGAATCACGTCCAGCACAACTCGCTGACAGTGATTCCCTGTGGAGGAACTCAGATTGTTGGCAAGTTGAAGCTCTTGCAGTCAAAGCTCGAGAGTTCATGTTTTGTTCACCTGTAGGATAGCCCACACAATAAGCTAGTTATGATCAGAGACCCAGTCATAATCATCTTTATCACTGGCAAATTTAGGCAGATAACACCAAAATTGACCCTTGTGTATACCACTGAAGATTTTGAATTCCTCATATAAAATGTTGTTAATATGTAAAGGAGTGCAGGCCCCTGCACATATGGCTGCACGGCTCCAAAAAACCAAATGCATTCAAAAAACTTGTAGAGCCAGCAAACAGTGACAGGCAAAAAGTAATTTATTGGTAGGAAGACAAAAAGCTGAAAATAAAGCAAACTGGTTTTGGCTGTCAAGCCTTCTTCAGTGCATTAAATTAATAAGACATACATGCACATATATATAGTGTAGCACCAACTGAAGTCCAGTCCAGTCTATTTTTTTCATAAGACTCTTAATAATATTTAATTTACGCTTGTCTTTTTATATGAGCAGTACGAGGCATATTTGTGAAGCACAGTAAATGTATAGACTAGTTTAATGGACTAACGGGAACACTCGATAATATATGGTGTTGTAATATGTATTGTGCTTCACAGAAAACATTATCCTGGGTATCTCAGGCGCCATTTTGTCTTACGAATGTGTGAAACTAAAATATCAATTATTTCACGCTATTTTTATGACATAGGGGGTCCGTGATATACTGTAAGGTCTTTTAGGTATGTCAGTTTGTTTTGAACCATTGGAATAAGGAACCAATATATACAGGGATACGGGTTTTTTTCCATCGAATCCCTTAGTCATTCATGACCTACGATTAAGGGATAGCTGTATGTTGCACTCAGTGTATGAAGGGATACAACTTGGGAATACCTCAGTAATTAAACTATAAACTGTACGGACACCCTAGACCTCAGTATAATAGGTGCTTTAGTTATGGACCTATGCAAACACTTATGGTTCTTGTGGTGTCCTGAAGATAGGTGCTGTCACTTTTGTTCTTAAGGAAGGCTTTACAATCTATGAGGCAAGCTTGATATAAACCATTACAGGCTTGTGAAGATGCTCTATGTGTCTTATTCACATTTTTGATTTATGTGTTTCCTGTAGGGCCCAGTTGTGAATGCTAGCATATCATGGTCAGTGATTTCTTACATGTGGACTGTGTATGGGGCAATTCTGGAACTTCTCACTATCTTTGGATAATTTTATATAGTACTTAGAAATAACTTTTATTTTGGGATGGGGATTCCTGTCCTGTCAGTCTCTTTTGATTTCTATATTACCTAGTCATTGTTTGGGTAACCTTCACATACCACATAATTAAGATATAAGGTTCAGGCCTTAAGTATTATTTCACTTATGTGGCATGGGACTTTTTCCTAAATAACAAACAAAATTATTATAAGGGGCTTTTTCAATATCTCCATAATAAATAGACGGATTGGATTACAGTTTTGAATATAATATATGATATTGATTGGCAACGTGGCATTACAATTCGGAAATGTGTATGGAACTCAGCACTGCATACTTATTTAAACAGGGGCTGACATTGTTCTATAGACTGTATAATTTTTTTTAGAGGCTCTTATGTGGACATAGCACTGCAAATACTTTTAAGGGAAAACTACCCAGTACAGTAGCTGTTATTGTTCACTTTTTTCAGCTATCTTTTTGTTTACAAATGACAGCAGGGGCCTTTTGGTCCTCATAATCTATGCAATGCAGTGATGGTGAATATCTAAATAATCTGACTGAGGGCCTGGCACTGTCTGTTCAAATTCAATTTATAGATACTTGATTACGGTTGCCATTCTTTTTCATATATAAGTCAACTCATTATTATAAGTATTGACAAATATTTTTTGGGTATTGATTCAATCTAGTATGGAACTTACGGATTAGCTGAAAGGCCTCTCATCTGATCAAGATGATCTAGCGGCTTTTGGCCTCACCAATTTGGGGGAACATAATGGTAAGGAAGTCCCTTTAATAACAAACAGATGTGAGGTCGCTTTTCACAAATTGAATAAAAGTATGAGGACATTAAGGGCCAATGTGTGACATGCTAAACTTTTTAAGGCTTATATAGCAAAAGATATATCACCTAGAGGGCTTAGAGTCCATGCACAACTATTAGTTTCTGAAGTGGACCCCATCTTATTAGAACAACGGGCTGCGGCACAGCACAAGACATTAATGGAATTTGTTAAGATTTTGGCCTCATATCACGATAGGATTATTGACAAGCACATTTTAGAGATTACAGATATGTGTAATGATATTGTCAAATTTGAAGGGCAGGATGGTTACCTAAACAATCTAAAGAGACTAGGGCAGGATCTCTTAACCCCAGAGCAAACATTAAAAGACAAGAAAATGAGCAAGTTCCACCGAGATCTCACTGACTGAGGGTGGGCATCCATTCTCAACTAACAAACATGTCAGATTTGATTCTTCCAATAGGAAGGTAACAAAAAGGAAAAGACCACGGTCTATCCTTAAAAAATCGAATACATCTAGTTGTGATGAATCAGGGGAAGAATCCTGTACGACCTTGGAGTCCAGTACACAAAACATCTCCGACTCACCAGTTTCCAAAAGGAGGAATTCTTCCACCCCTTTAGGGTCAAGTACAAACATTGTGGGAGGAAACACAGAGGTGGACAGCATGGTAGATCTGTTGAGGCTGATTGTACAGAAATAAATAATGTGTTGAATATATCATCAACTGAATTGTCCCCTACACAACTAAAAATCCTAAATAAAGGTTTCAACTTCATACCTGGTTTCTTTGTTCCTGAAGACACATTTGCTAAAGATGTCTCTTCTGTAGATTACTGAACTTGAAATTATTTTTTCAGACAACAGCTGACTCAGAATCTAACTCCAGATTCAGGTATCATAAATCAAACTTTACTCCACCCATGCATCCTAATGTGTCTATGTTTTACAACTCCATTCTTAAAGATCTACACTTTAACTTTAGGGATATTCGGGCCAAGCACAATAATGTGTCCCATAAGGAGATGGACATGATTTGGGAATTGGCAGATAACAAGGAATTGGTAATATTGTCTGGTGGAGCTATTGTGGTTCAAGATTGGTCTCTATACAACTCTGAAGTTATGAGACAATTGTCAGACAATAGGTATTATACACATATCGTGATAGACCCTACACCAGGTTTTAAGAGACAAATAGATGAGTTTTTGCAATCAGCCAGAGAGGAGGGAATCATAACAGATGATATTCAGTATCATCTCACAGTATCTGATGCTTGCAGTCGCTGTATATATTTTTTACCTAAAATTCACAAAAGTCTACGAAATCCACCTGGCCGACCTATTGTCTCAGGTAGAGGCTCAATCACAGAACCACTATCCCAGTTCCTAACATTACTTCTTAACCCTTTGCTTAAATGTGTTAGAGCTAGAATTCAGGACACTACTGAGTTTCTTCGGATTATATCAGATATGCAGTTAGAAAGATGGTGGTATTTGTGTACTTTGGATGTTTCTGCATTATATACCAACATCCCCCATTGGGCAGGTTTGGATGCCTTAGAATATTGGTTGATCAAGTCTGAATTATATCCCCCAGGTTTCAATACATTATTGCTCTGTTTGGCTGAGCATGTATTAACCAGACATTTTATATTCTATGGGAATAATTGTTATTTACAGACTAAAGGTACTGCTATGGGGGCCTCGTTTACTCTGATATATGCTGAGCTCTTCATGGCTTACATCGAGGAACAGATCATTTATGACAGAGCCCATAATATATACATGAATGAGATCAACATATGGAGGAGATACCTGGAAGATTTCTGGTTGGTATGGAGGTCTGATATGACATATCTCAAGGAGTTTGTTACATATTTGAATGAGAACAAATGGGGCATTCAGTTTATGATCACATATGACATTGACCAAATTACTTTTTTGGATGTATTAATAACTAGGAATGCAGACCATACATTGACAACTGAGGTTTATCAGAAATACCCTGAATACAACTCCTTGCTCCATGCCTACAGCTTTCACCCCCCCCCCCATATATGCAGAAACATCCCAAAGTCAAAATTCCTATGCCTGAAGAGGATTTGTTCTGATACTGCAACTTATCATACATATGAATCTGATTTGATTAACAGGTTCAGTGATCGAGGATATAAGAAAGGGGACATCGCTCAAGGCCGATGTTGTGCTACAAATCAAAATAGCGAGACCCTACTTCAGTATAGGGATAAAAAACTAAGCCAGAAATCCCAATTCAGATTGGTGATCACCTATGGGAGAAATACAGATGACCTCATCAACAGTGTCCGCAGACATTGGAACATCCTATTGGCTGACACCAAGTTTAGTACCTTGTTAGAGGACACGTGTCATTTTTCCTATTGAAGAGGGAAGAATATTGGTTCATTTTTGAACCATTATAAGCAAGTGAACAGATCTGTAATAGCCCTAGACAAATAACTTTAGAAGGAGGGGCCTTGGCATGGATGTTTCCCATGCGGACACTGTACCCATTGTAAGAACATGTCTAAGACCAAAGAATTTACTGGCAAAAATATTGGACAGGTATTCTCCATAAAGTTTTTTGCGAATTGCCAGTCTGAATGGGTGATTTATATGGCTTCTTGCAACTGTTCAACCTTCTATGTGGGACAAACATCCAGGTGTGTCAAATTCAGAATATCAGAACATTTGAGTGATATCAGAACTGGTAAATTAACAACTGCGCTTTATAAACACACACAAAAACACCTCAAAGCCACATTTAGATTCACAGTGATTGATAGGATACAACACAACAGTAATAATAAATCAGGATGGCACCAGTTATTAAATAAAATGGAGAAAAAATGGATTATCAAATTGGGTGCCCTTTTTCCCCCAGGTTTGAATGAATACCTTTAATGAAGGATGCAATTTACACTTATGGACTTCAGGTGGTGCTACACTATATATATGTGCATGTATGTCTTATTAATTTAATGCACTGAAGAAGGCTTGACAGCCGAAACTGGTTTGCTTTATTTTCAGCTTTTTGTCTTCCTACCAATAAATTACTTTTTGCCTGTCACTGTTTGCTGGCTCTATAAGTTTTTTGAAGTTGTTAATATGTACCCATGAGCTTTTACTGCACAACCATTCAGCCACCCACCTAATCACATACCCATTAAAGTGACAAGAACATTTAATGCTGAGTCATGAGAGACAGTGTTAAAAGTTCTGAATATATAAAGGAAAACCATAACTACTGTAATATTATAACTCTGGGATTTAGTTAATTCCAAATTAAAAGGATATTAGGTTAGTAGCATAAAATTTCCTCTTCAAAAGCAATCTGAGTTCATGTCAAAGAGTGAGCTTAATTAAGATTCTTCCATCAATTGTAGTAAAACACATTCATGTTTTCCATGTCAAACAAGTTAGACTAAAAGCTTAATAATAATCAATGCTAGTCTTACATCTCCCCTTCTGTACAGGAATTATTACCAGCACCAAGAAAATATCAGTCTGGGACAGGAATGTGACATAAAGGAACCTGAGCAGGAGAGAACATAAGGGTGTGTATAAATAATTGGGAACTGATGACGTATCAACAATAAAACATGAGCAAATGAGAACAAACTAAGTAAGGAATATTTTATTAGACTAAAATTAATACAGAAAACAGCCCTGACATCTGGGAACAACATCCAAGCTATAAACATATTTGCTCTGCTGTTCTAACTTTTTGTTTAGGGGTGACTGATTGGCCCTAATAGGTATTGGATCAGCTGGAGAGGAAAACAAGAAAAATGCTTCATGCTTATCAAATGATATATAAAAATCAGTGTATGCCAAGATTATGTATTCTTCATTCTGAGGAGGTATGGGCCTCCTCAAAATTGATTAAATGTATAAGTCTGTAATTATAGGACTGCATACATATCAGCTGACTTCACCAGATCCAGACATAATGAAAGGTTTAAAATACGAGGAGCAGAAGACTAATATGACTTCCATGCTTACTTTAGAGAAGCATATTGGTGTCAAGTGGGAACAGAAATTAAACCAGAAGTAGATAAAAATCAGGCGGCAACTGAATATGTCAGAAAACAAAAGAAAGAATATAAGAGGAAGGACAAAATGAGAAGACAAGAAATGTGGAAAAGACATAAATATAGTTGCATGTACAGAAAACTCCTGAAACATTCCCATGTTGTTTAGGATCTGATGCAGGAATGATTAAGTAGAGCTGAATTTAAAATAGATAAAATGTTAATATTGAAGGTATAGGATAGTGGACTATGTACACATTGGTTTACAAAATCCATTGAGCATGTATGAGAAACAGACAGATGCAGGTTCTGTAAAGCTGGATGTTATACACTAATGGCAGAGGGCCTGCATACAGAAAGGCATAATAATGTGGCAAGACTGTTGCACTGGGGATTGTACAAACATTACAATACTGAAGTAGCTAAGAAGCATTGGAAACATGATCCACAGTGCATTATAGAGAATGATGAAGTTTATATCACATGGGATCACTCATTGCCAACAGTTCAGAAAATAGATGCGAGAAAACTAGATATAATAGTGCATGAAAAGAAGACAAAAGTGGAACAGATTATTGAAAATGCTGCATCCAGTGACTAAAGTGTCTTACATACAGAGGGACACAAAGTCATAAAATAGCAGGATTTGCTTGCATAAATGAGGGCAATGTGGAAGAAAGATACCCAGAGAGTTCCAACAGCTGGAGCAATAGGTCTCATACAAATATTTACAGTTTTATTTAGATATACTACTGATACATGTAATTCTGTATGAAATGCAGAAGGAGTCAATTCTGGGCACACTGCAGGTGCTGCAAAGAGCACTTTTGTCTAACATCAAAGACTGAACTGGAGAAAGTGAAACCATATGAGCTTTCTTCCAAATCTTTTATATGAACACAAATTAAAGCATTTGCTGGAACAAATAAATCTAAACTAGAGTTAGTTGTTCTTTATTGCTCCATAGTATTTATCTATCTGACTGTCTGACTATCTATCTATCTATCTATCTATTTATCTATCTATCTATCTTTAAAGCTTCTTCTACCTTAGTCTAAGAAAAAGGGGGAAACGAATCTAAGGAATTTCTGTGAAACAGAAAAGCATTTTTGTTTGAAAAATTGCCAGAACGTTTTGCCTAAACACAAGACAATCAGCAACATCTTTGCTATCAGTCACATTTCTGTCCATGAATTTAAATGACCTATTTGAGCAGCTTTTACTGGGCATTTGCTTACTTTTCTATCAGTAGTGAAATTAGCTAGACTAAATTCAGACTTTTTATTAGCTTTCCTTGTGGATTCCTTAAGTTCAAGACACTTGATCTGTATCTCATTTCCTTGTACCTGAGGAGCATGTGCTCATATTGTTCCAGCAGCTTCTTTTCCTTCTTAAAAGTCTCATTAAATATTTGTTCCACCATTGAGGTTAATTCTTTATTTTGTGTGCATGGTTTTTTACTTAAAGAAATGTAGGAGTTTTCTAATGCACTCAGTTTTAAATAAAATAAATTCCAATTGTCTTTTATGCTTGAGTTTTTCATTTGATCATCCCAATTAAATTGATACAGTTCATTGCTGATAGGATCATAATCACCTGACTAATACATTTTATTTTGATGGATTATTTCAGCTAGTTTTAGTAGCTTGCATAATGGATAGTTACACAACCATTGTCAGAGTTTAACAGAGGAGAAATTGCACAGAATTTTTCAACCTATAGTTCCTCTGGGTATAAGATTATGGCTGGGATTCAGAAAGGTATACTACAAGCGATACACTCTAATGTTTATGAGAAACTGCTTATGGCAGTCCTTTCTGATTTTGAAACAGGTCCACTGCAGGGATTCAGCATGATTGGATGAATCACCATGGTGTACTGTCTCCATCACCATACTAGACACTAATGAGGCATTCAGGAGAGTGATTGTGCTAATTAGTCATGTGCTTTCCCCCAGAAATGCCTGCGATTAGTGTTGCCACACAGAGAAGCAATTCAGAGAATCACTTAGCTGCATAAATTAGCAGTGCTAACATCACTGAAATGTTGTATATCTCCACTGTAGTCATTGAGGGGAACTGTGTAAAAAATAAAATAAAGGGAGTATCTACAGAGACCTAGTAGTGGGACTTGTGTGTCATTTGTATCTGTGTGCAGCATGTGTAAATGTCTACAAGTCTATGACTGGTCTCAAGTGAGAGCAAGTGATTGCGCATGTGTGTGTGTGTGTGTGTGTGCGCATGTGTGTGTGTGTGTGTGTGTGTGTGTGTGTGTGTGTGTGTGTGTGTGTGTGTGTGTGTGTGTGTGTGTGTGTGTGTGTGCATGCATGTGTGTCTGCCTGGGTGGTCAAAATAAGAAGCTTAGTTAAGGAGTATTTAGAGTGTATGTGTGTGTGTGTGTGTGTGTGTGTGTGTGTGTGTGTGTGTGTGTGTGTGCTAATATGTGTGCATAAGTTTATTAGTTTTAGGTATGTAAAAATACTTTATAATCTTTTCAAACTTTTGACAAATTAATTTGTTACCCAGGTGACATAAATGATATTTGTTTTTTGCAAAGTAGGATTTCTTCTCCAGTATGCATTGCCATAGAAAAAGTCCATAGTACCAAACTAATATTTGCCTTCTTATTTTGCTGTACTACTCACTAGTATAATTAAACACAATTTTACAATGTTTTGGGGAGGAAAAGATGCTTAACAGCATTAGTTTTGTGCCATTGCTGCCACATATTGTGCTAATTTGTTTAATTTAATCCAATATGCATTCATGAGGAGTGTGACCAATGTTGTTGTTTGTTGCAATGACATTAACTAGTGAAAATGTTTTTTGCTTTGAATAAGGTATTTAATCCCATACTAATATGACCAATGTCATTATTTCCTACAGAGATAAATACTGGTGAAAATTTGTTTTTTTGCCCTTAATAAAGTATCTAACCTCATTGTAATATGTCATAATTTGCAGCTCCTAATAACAGTGATTGTTATTTGCTTCAATTCAAGTAAGGGAGGTAATTTCTCATTCCATTTAACACTTGATGTCAGTTCACAAGTATTCTATATCAGATGTTGTATTTAAAGAATGTTTTTTATAGGTTCATAGATGAAAATTAGGCTAACTACCTTAAAGGGTTATTTTAATCTTAGCCAATAAACCAGGATTGGATGCAAACCCTGCACCTTATACTTATGAAGTGAAATCCCAAAATTCGCAAATGGCTGATTTCCATGCAGAAACAGTGTAGGAGCTCCTGCATGGCAAATGGCCACCGAGCGATCCAGGAAAGTACTGTTTTCACGTGCACAAGCAGCCCTACACTGTCCCTGCACAGAAAGCCATGCAGGATACAAATCAACTCATTTGCTGGTAAAAAAACATGCAAATTAGGTGATTTTGCAATCCATGAAGCTGGCTCCATGGAACTCCAAGGAACAGTGTCAGAGCAGTGTCAGAGCAGTAAGCTATTCAGTTTGTAACTGAATACATTTCTGCATCTGAACAAACAGGCAGGACAGCTTGTGGAAAGCATGTATTACAGTCAAACACACATGCCAATGGCCAAATATAAGGTCATTGGCATTAATAACAGTTTTGTTTTTTTTAATTACATTTTTTTTTGGCCGATCATGGCCGTTTAAGCTTAGGGCAGCGGCGCGCAAATGGGATCATGCCGAAAATAAAAAAAAAAAAAGAGAAATGCCAATTTTAAGTTAATTCTGCATTTTGCCATTATAGTCAATGGCATGCAGAATGTAAACAATACCAGGGAACATTGGTTGTCAAAGGGAAAGGGTCCATTTAAGTGCCGTAACTAACGACTTACACACTGAGGTATGCAAATGAGGGGAGTTATACTAAATCACAGATTTCCTCAAAGTGTCAGCTTGTACCTAACCGTGTAGGTGCAGCAATACAACAGTGGAAGTGTAACAGCTGAATGACTTTATAAGGGGGTGTGTCATGCTTGCTGTAAGTGCATTGGAGCTCTGTGGCCCGTGTTTGCCCTTAGCTAAGCACAGCTAAGGAAGTGGGTGTGTCAGATGTGCCTGAGCACTGTGTATATAGACTAAACAGATAAAGGGTAAGAAGCCTGAAACTGAAATATATGTCATTAAAATCTAACATGTGTTCTCTACTAATATGCCTCTTGTCTGCATGATAGGTCACAATAAAATATGAAATGGAAACCAACAGAGTAACCAAAATACCAGTACAGTCATTTCAAATGTTAAGGTCTGCAGGTGTGCAGCCCCCCACAATCCCATGTAGAAATGCAGTAACAAATGGCCTGCAGCACTCTCAAATGGCCTACAGTCCCCTGGTAATGGCCCATAACTCACCCATAGTGCCAATGTATGGAATGTCAGGGGGTCCCAACTAAAAACCTAACACAGTAAACAGAAAAAAATGCAAGGCCATGTTGACAAATGCCAGTAGCATTCCTACCCATGTCTTACTGCAAGGACTGTTAATCAGGCCATAAATACTACTGGGATAAAGGCCTAACTATAGGGATACCTCTGAGATATTGCTTACATAATACTAGGTGGAGGAGAGAATAACGGAGGGGGGGGCATGTTAAAGCATGGATGTCATGGAGTGTGTGAAGTCTGAAACTCTAATGTCCACCCATACTACTCCTGACTGCAAACCCATGAACGAATAGCCATAAAACAACTTGCAAACCACAATGTGAAGGTAAACTGACCAGACATATGAGTTCTGCCTCTGGATAACCTGGGTGTATCTGTACAGCTGAGAAGTATGGCTCCAGCAGGATATGGCCATTTCATGAGGTTGAGAAAAGCACAAGGAGGGGAACCCCAGCCAGCATACTAACAAGGCGCTGCACCATTTACACAGAACCGCAGTCTATTGTCTGCAGCTACCCCTCCACAATGACAGGTGTGTACCAGAATGTGTAGTCTCTATGACACAGAATATTGGTCTCAGTTTAATTCATCTTGTATTTCCCTGGTAAATAACTGTGAGCAAAGAATGATAACTGTCAGTAGATGATGACATGACACATCACAGTGTAAAACAGTACATATTTCAGAATATCTATGCTACAACCAAACATGTCACACAAGCAGCAGAGACAGCAATAGTTACAGTATATCCTGTATGTTAAGCCCATTGTGTCTCCATATTGGCAACCTACCTACAGATATCCTGCAGAAACAGTTTGCTAGGTGTCGCTGTAGCACAAAAAACCTTGAATTGGAGTCCAACCCTCCCTGGAATGGATGCACTCACTCAATATAGAAGGTCATACTGGGCATGCTCCTGAAGCCCATGTCTCACAACACAGTGGCTTAACTACATATATCGGTTATTCACCGCTGTCTGTGCCAAATTGTACACCATTGATACTTCACACACACACACACACACACACACACACACACACACACACACACACACACACACACACACACACATTGGATAGGAATACACACACATATCTAAGGCCAACATAATATAGTATGTCAAACATACACACACAGATATGTGGAGAAGAGAAAGACAGACAGTGACAGAGAGAATCCCATTATGAGGCCTGTCCAACCCAGTACACATCCCATCGGCCTATTTCACATGATGTGCTGATGTCATTCAATGCAGAAATACCTTTGGTTATCCCTCAACCCTATAATATCAGTGGTGCTTGTGATAACTGTGTAATACTACAGTACAAATAGATAACCATGTAGCAGTTGTAATCTTAGTCTTGTCAAATGTAAAGTTGTGTGTGAGTGTGCCTGTGTGTGTTTCTAGATGAATGTGGTCAAGGCCATTCACACTCACTAAACCTCCTTTATTCCTCCTTCAGCACTTCTGCTGATGTCACTCACCTTCAAAGATACCTTTGGGCAGCTCTCTAGCATATAAGCTCTGTGGCACTTGCGATAACGGCATAGTACACTAATGTAACAAATTAGTTAGGTAGGAGTTCCAATCCTACTCCTGGCAACTATGTAAATGTGAGAGAGTGTGTGTATCCTTGTAAAATCCTGATTGTGTGGTAATTCACACTTTACTTACCCCTCCTTTAGTACAGCTGCTGATGTCACTCACCTTCAAAGATACCTTTGGAGAACTCTCCAACATATAAGCTCCATGGCACTTGCGATAACTGTATAATGCTATAGTGTAGTAAACTAGTTAGGCAGGAGTTCCAATCCTCTTTCTGATAACTGTGTAAATGTGAAAGAGAGTATGTGTGTCCTTGTAGAGACCTGATTTTGTGGTCATTCACACTTACAACATTTCCCTTACCCCTCCTTTAGTACTGCTGCTGATGTCACTCACCTTCAAAGATATCTTTGCACAAATCTCTAACATGTAAGCTCCATGGAGCATGCGATAAATGTGGAACAATGTAATAGGAATGACTATATAGGTATGGGATTGAATCTAATCCCTGGCAAGTGTTTGTGTGGGTATGTATGTCTGTATCCCAAGAATGTTGGCCCCATTTACACCCAGTACACATCATGCAGATATCATCCACCATAGAAGTACCTGTTGGCAACTCTAAACCATATAAGGTCAGTGGTGCATGTGGTAAATGTGTGATATAATGCTCCGAAGAGATAGTTAGATAGAGGTTTGATCCTCACCCTGGCAAATGTAAATGTGTGTATGGTAAAAAAATTGTTGGAATCTCTCACCCACTACATCACCCAATGTCAGTATTTACAAGGGCTGGTAATGTTCCTCACCTTAGAAGTACCTTGGGACAACATCCATCCTATAAGCTCCATGGTGTGTGTGATAAATGAGGTACAATGTAGAAGCAATATATAGCTAGGTAGGAATTTGAAACTCAGCACTGGCAAGTGTGTGGGTGTGTCTGTCATCAGTATCCCATGTGGGGGTCGGTGTCATTGTGTAATAACAGGATCCAGTGGGGGGTGGGTTTTGCTAATTATTATGTTGAGGACCTAGTATATGTCACAATATCCACATTACAATGCCAACAGTTGTCAAACACCATAGAGGTTGGTGTAGACAATCCACAGCCCTAAATGTCTAGTGTCATGTGCAATGACTACGTGACAGTATCAATTAGTGAACAATATAGGCAACCCTTCTATTACTCAGAGACCACTCTCCACCAATGTATCATACACAAACACACTTGGCTAGGCAACAACCACTATATCAGTAGTTCCCCTCCATATTGCCTTACAGAAAGTACCCATGGTGTGATTGCAGTGGACTACATGCCTGTTGACAACAACAGTGCCACCGCCATCAGAAAGTACTTTGATGTGTTACATCTTCAGACTGTGTGTTATCCAGCAAGTAAAAGGACATGCACCCTGTTCCATCCCCTCAGTAGCCCAATCAATGTGTACAGTGGCCCTTTTGCCATGTTCTCCACTGGATGCCTGTAACAACTGCACAGTCTGCAAATGTACCCCACAAAGGGAATACCGTGCCTTATACACATGCATTGTATGGACAGACGCCAGTAACTCCACTGAACACTTGTATCATACAGTCAATGTAGGTGTAATCACTACCTCAGTTACATAGCCAGGTCTCACGAAATTAGGTCAGGAATGCTACATCAGAAGATACCAATCTGTCCATACAACATGTCCCAGAGACCACAAGCACACTTCCACTCATCAAAGAACATGCATGTGGGACATGTGCACAACCCAGACACTGTCCATGTTATGGAATATAGATCACATACATGGGAAACAGTGCACATCACTGACCACTCACACTAGAACTCTGGATGAGTGGATGGGGAATACAATACCCACCCCTGGGGACCACTCCAGTGACTGTACTCCTGAGCCATACTGGGGAATATTATCATGTGGCCTGATGCCAGGGTATTCCATTGGGCTAGCCTTGTAGAGCCTTCATGCTCATTCTCCTACTATACACCTATGAAGCAATAAACCTATGGATTTCAGTACTGGCAAGTGTGTGTGTGTGTGTGTGTGTGTGTGTGTGTGTGTGTGTGTGTGTGTGTGTGTGTGTGTGTGTGTGTGTGTGTGTGTGTGTGTCTGTGTGTGAATAGTAATCCCAGTGTGTTTGGTTGATGAATATCCCCTGTGGCTATGATTATTAACAATTGGAGGTGTGTCCAAACCAAAACATCTACCATTCTCCATTCTACAACAGATGTTGTACATCAACATCTAACTATGTACAACCCGCAGCCCTATAATCTGTGAGGCATATGCAATCGCTGTATTACAGACCAGGGATTACCATGCACATACTTTACCTGTAATACCACAATAGTGTAGCAGTTAGAGCATATGCTTTGTATGTAATCATTCACGGTTTGAGCCTCACCAAAGCCATTTTCATTTTAAATGGATGGGAATTAGGAAATTCACCGCGGGGATCACTTCTGTGGCCCTGCTCAATAAGGCACAGGAAAATAACTTTCTTGGGTGGTGAAAGCCAGGGAACCTTGTTGGCTAGGCTTACATAGGCCCTAGGGCTGATAACCTAGTACCTACCTACCCTGCCTATGACATGGTGGACATGTCACCACACTGCCATACCCTGTGGCCTTGCTGCAGGGCCACACCCTGGTGACACAGATGCCTAGAACGGAAATGGGATACAGCATGTGAGAACACATTCACTCAGCACTTCACTTGTGGGGGGAGAGAGAGGTAAAGCTGGCACTGAATGTGTTGCCAAGACTGTGGCTAATATCTGTAGTCTCAGGATAGGTATTAGCTTTGTGCAGTAACTCACAGCACTTGTGTTAATGCTGTGGAGGTTGTTGATGTAACTATCAAAGGTTGTTGTGACTGTCATCAGTGTCTGCTGCATCTCTGCTGCCATAGATGCCTGTCAGGGATTCCATGACGGATCCAACGTTGTTTCTGAGGCTAATAAGGGAGTTCAACAGTCATGGGACACCACATTTCTCTACAACAGTGTCTTCCTTCTGATGTATACTTTAGTAATGGTAGGGGACCATCAGATTGTCTCCCAGTATTTAGAGGACAGTGTCTGGGTTCTATTGGCTCTAGCTAGTACCATGCATTCCTGTACCTGTTTGTACAGTGCCTATATGTATGATTCCACAGTCATGCAGCTACTTCCCATTGCCATGGGTGCAGTGAAGACATCCACCCCTGTTTTCATGGCTGCAAATTCAGCTTTGGATAGGTTTTTGCCAGGTGGTTATCTTTGTGGGGGCTTGTGGCTAACATGTTGAGTTACATGTTGATTACAGCCTGTGTGAATCTCACCATGCAGGGACTGACATCTGGGGATGAGCAACGGTCCATATTTAAGTGGTCAACACAGGTCAAGGTTGTTGCATCCTCTTCCAGGGGTCAGTACTCCCTGGTCTAATGCAATGGAAATGATGAATCCCAGAAGTGTTGGGCCACTGTATTGGCAATTGGCTACATGCCCCAGGTGAAGGAGGGGTAGTTGAAGACTCATACTACCTCAGTGCTGCATTGGACCATCAGAGATGACAGGGTGTTGAGGAATGTGCATTGACAGTCTAGGGACATAGATGTAGACCCATAGCAGGCTATGGTCTGGATTGCACTATTACCCCAAGGCAGTTGTACCGGAAGTATCTCCAGTGCATTATGATAGGATACTAGTCTGGAAGTTTTCCTATCCATAATGAATATGGAGACAACACCACCTGTGGAGGTGTGGTGTGGTCCATGTTTAGGGGCTGACAGCTGTGGAATGCATCATAGCCTGATACTGCAGGTCTGATGTCTGCTGCTGTGAACCACCTCTCCATTACAGCAGACATGTGTCCTCCACTCTGAATGCTATGAGTGACTGCATTCTGACAGTTAGATGTCCACTTTTGAGTAGCATTACCCTCAGATTCCATATATGTGTAGCTGTTATGGTGGTAATAACATTAGCAACACTGCCTAATAAGGCAACATAGGGGTGGCAAGACACTTAGCCAGTACCTGGCAACCCACCAGTGACAGATGTAGGACATCTATGGCAAGTCATTGGGTTCTGTCAATCATGCCATCCCAAGCAGAGAGGTTCTGGATCCCCTGAGAAGGACACATAACATGTAAGCCAATGTTGCAGTCAACCATCTGTTGATAGTACTGCAGCATCATTCTGGGTGACAGCATTACACTGCCCAGAGCTACTGTCACACCTGCCTGGACTGCATAATCAGATAGTTCTACCATGTCTCCTGTCATGTAGTCCAGGGAGATGTGTCCCAAGTCATTCATACCCACATGGATATGGAGTGATACCCGTAGTTGTTGTGAAGTGACATGTCTGTCTGTGTCATGTGTTAGATTCTGGCATGTGGTTGATATTTGACTGTTACCTGCTCTGTATTCAACTTAGTGAGTGGGATATGTGTGCCTCAGTATTGAGTTATCCATGATCACTGTATTGTGCAAGGTGGTTAGCCTTAGGGGCTTAGGTTGGGAGCACAATGTGTAGGTTAAATATGTGTCCTTTGGCATGTACCATGTCACGGTGTCTGAGTGGGAGAGTGCCTTGCTGGTCTGTGGTGTTTTGGTTGATGTCCATTGAGTGCCTCTGGGAAGGTGGGTGTGTGGCTTTTTACTGTATGTCATGACTGTCAAAGTGGGTGTCATGGTGAGCTACATGTTCCACATGGTGTGGTGCAGGTGTTGATCTTATCTTCTTGACCTGCTAGTCCAGTCTTTGCTGGAGAGTGCATATATCCACATTCAGTGATATATGGGTAACCCTCAGAGGTCTGAGTGTTTGGTGTTTAGAGGGGAGTGTTGTCTGTGTACATGTGGCAGTTGCAACAGTGCCCTAGAATGGAAACGTGCACCAGATTAATGAGTGAAAGCACAGATAACTGCCCTTCAAACATGCCAGGAGGGGTGGACATAACTAGTAAGTACTGGGGCATCATCTGTGATGAAGGAGTACTGCTGATGGCTCACAGATGTGCCACACTTCTTGATACAATAACCTGGTGAAGTGCCAAGCCATAAGCCTAGTTGAAGTGCAAGACAGAAATAACTAGCATGATATACAAGTGAAGCAGAAGGCAGACTGTCTGCCACCTCTAATACTTTACCACAACTGTGCAGTTAGCAGCTCTAGCCATGTGAAAATTCATTAAGCTCTGTAGCACGTGCGGTAACTGCGTAACACTATAGTAAACATACCTAGATAGGCAGAAGTTCTAATCCCAATACTGGCAAGTGTTTGTGTGTGTGAATCATGTACTGTCTGGCTCATACCATTTTTGACCTGTGTACTACCCTTTACACTTCCCTTCACTCCAATTTAGTTGAACTGTTGATGTCATCCACCTCAGAAGTACCTTTGGTAAAGTTGGAACTGTATAAGCTTTGTGGGTTGTCTGATAACTGCGTAGCACTATAATAGGAGTATCTAGATAGGCAGGAGTTCTAATCCAAGTACTATCAAGTGTGTGCGTGTATGTGTGTGTGTGAATCATGCACTGTTTGACACATACTATTTTTGACATGTATACTACCCTTTACACTTTCCTTCACTCCATTTTAGTATACCTATTGATGCCATCCACCTTAGAAGTACCTTTGGAAGAGGTGGAAATGTGTAAGCTCTGTGATGCATCTGATAACTGCATAGCACTACAGTAGGAATACCTAGATAATGTATAAGCTCTGTGGTGTGTCTAATAACTGCGTACCACTATAGTAGGAATACCTAGATAGGCAGGAGTTCTAATCCCAATATTGACACGTGTGTATGTATGTGTGTGTGAATCATGTATTGTTTGGCTTATTACTATTTTTGACCTGTGTACTACCCTTTACACTTCCTTTCACTCCAATTAATTAGGCCTGTTGATGTCATCCACCTTAGAGGTACTTTTGGAAGAGGTGGAAATATATAAACTCTGTGGTGCATCTGATAACTGTATAGCACTGTAGTACGACTATCAAGATAGGCAGGAGTTCTAATGCCAATATTAGCAAGTGTGTGTGTGTGTGTGTGTGTGTGTGTGTGTGTGTGTGTGTGTGTGTGTGTGTGTGTGTGTGTGTGTGTGTGAATCATGTACTGTCTGGCTCATGCCAGTTTTGACCTATATACTACCCTTTACACTTCCCTTCATCCCATTTTAGTAGACATGTTGATGTCATCCACCTTAGAAGTACCTTTGGAAAAGGAGGAAACGTATAAGCTCTGTAGCACATCTGATAACTGTGCAGCACTATAGTAGGAATACCTAGATAGGCAGGGGTTATAATCCTTAGGCTGGCAACTGTTAGTTCATGTGTGTGTGAGGATCATATAATGTGTGGCTTATACCATTTTGATGTGTATACCATACACGGCTGGTGACCACCTCCCGCTGCCATTACTTTATATAGTGTGGTAACAGCATCTACCTCACATGCAGCAGGTTAAACCATTGTACAGTCTTCTGCACAGATGTGTCTGGGATATCCATATGTTTGAAACCTATACGTGGTCAGAAGTGGTAAGTGTGCCGTAAATATGCCTATGTATGTGATATTATAGCCAAATAGGCCACAGTGAGTGCACTGACATACATGGCAGCATGAGGTATCATACCTGACTGAAACATCATGCTGATAGGATGTCTGCCACCCACACAGGTGGCCAGCCTTGTAGGTGCAATACATGAGTCCAGATGCTTGGTTTTACAAGTGAACTGTGCCTGTTATGGGTCACATTAAAGGCTGGAAGAGGTGTGGACTGTCATATTGTGGTCCTAATTAGTATGTAACAGGAACACCTTGCATTTTAAGAGGGGTGTGTACACAATTTATATCCACTGTATACCAGTAATGTGTCACACATGACCTTACCTTAGGTCATTTGTTCAGCACAATTTGCTGGCCTCTGTCCAGATGTCTTGGCACTGTCAAGTTGTGAGGTATGCTACAGGAATGTTGAGTTCATGTCAGATTGCCCCCAGTGGTGAACACTGTGACGCAATACAGTTAACCCCAGCACAAGTGAACATGCACAACAAGCAATACAGCTATTACATAAATCAATATAGCTATCACTGATGGTTGTGAGCATGGTAAACTGTATGTGCTTCACATGCCTGGGGTATTGCCAGGCAACAACAGAATAATGTCATACTCACTAGCTTCAGGTTGCTGTCCCATATGCAGACCAGCGGGTCCTAGGTAGTTGTGAGAGGGAGTTATTGTCAGCAGACACACATGTGGCCTTCATACAGTATGAATGCAGCATGTCTGCACATCTGCAGTACTAACTGCAATAATACACAATGTCCTGTCCTCACCATAGCTGTGCACCTCTGTGCATTAGTAAACCCCATCCACAACTGCAATTGGATCTGACACATGCATGTAGATACAATACAGATGCATGCATGTCTGATACATTAGTTTACTAATCTCCACTGGGCCATTACCTGCACACTCCTCATGCAGTGTGTGTGTGCAGCCCACCTCCACAATGCTTCCCTCAGCATCATGGCTTGTGCATTTGGTGTGTGGCCCAAGTGTGGTGAGGAGCTCCTTGGTGGGTGTCAGTGGGGGCTGGATGGGTGAGCCCCCACCTGTGGCGAGCCGGTCTTTCACTACAGCAGCAGTCAATTGATGGGCATGGCATTTGAGGTCATTGGCCCAATACTGCACATGCTCATAAGTTCTGCTATGCAAGCCAACATAATTTACCCTGTGGACCACAGTGTTCCACAGGGCAGTCCTTTCCCGCACATCTTCTGCTCACCGTCCAAATGACAGGGCATAATGTCCAGTCACATATTGGGTGATGTTGTCTGTTTTCCCAACAGATAATGCTGGTAGGCGAGCACTCTGCATGTTACCTGGAATCCATAAACAGGAAAAAGGTCACAGGACCTCAAACGGTTGACAAAATGCACATCAACAGTGGATATTACTTGCAAATAATCCACACGACACCGAAACCCTCCAACCTATCATGGCTATAGCACCTTGCAACACACGCCTGCCCCTGAGATAGCGTATTCCCCCCAATGTTGGACACTTGATTGCATAATCCTTTAACCTCCATTTATTTCTGTGTAGACAGTTGACAGTGAGCATCTTCCATGTGGATAATATGTGGATGATGGCAGTTCTGTGTTTGACTGAGGTGTGTGATTAACATACCTGAGATCATGTAGGAGGCAGATACTGATATTATTATGCCCCATGGAGATATGCTGTTGTTGCCATCAGTAGTCAATATCTACATGCTCACCATTGCTGAGGGGAGGAGTGTGGTTGATGTGCAGATCTTCATGTACAACTTGGGTGGACAGGGTGGTGATGTTCCCACCTAACCTATGTGATGCAGGTTGCCTATATCCATGGTATGTGTGTATGAGGTGTTCTTTATCCCCAGTACAGGGTGAATTGTGTTGTTTCATCTGAGACTTGCAACATATGTGGAGACACGGTTGCAATTGTCCTTGGTGGTGTGGATATGTCTGATTCACAGTCATAGTCAGCCTTACAGGAAGTCACTGTGAACTTACATGCTTGCTCAGATATAGGTGGACTTGCTTCAAAGTTGTTGCCTGCACCTATGTGTTCCTATCCAGCCAATGTAGCAATCTATCATGTGGTTTGTGTACTGCTACTGTCCAACAAAGTGGATTACTCTACATTGGTGGAGGCTGGCTATACAGGTCAGCTACTGCTATGTCCATATAGCTACAGTGGATATGAAGGGTACATACCTCAATACACTACCTGGTATTTGTGTAATTGGAACATGACACCACAATAACTCATTTCATAACAATTCCCACCTGTGGTGTGACCTTTAGCCTGTACAATTCAATTGAAAACATAACAATCAGGTCTTTGAAAACATATGGAAATAATATTCAGTACAGTAAGCCAGTTGAATGAGTGTGCACACCCTTAAACTAATGTGTTGTGTATGCATCTCTTGAGATGGTTACAGCATTCATCCGTCTTGGTCTGAACTCTATCATCATGGCACGTCTTCACTTGGCAATAGTTGGTCACCTTCGTAGAAACACCTTTGATTGTATTTCAAGGGAATTGTACAGGCTAGGGGTCACATAAAGATGATAAACATTATGAAATGATCGTCTGTGGTCTGATTGCCATATAGCACACATACCTGGCATTCTAACAGGGGTGTGTACATGTGTGATATCTACTGTATATAACTGTGGATACAGCTGGTAGTGGTAGACATGGACAGGGGGTCATAACACAGGTGGACACTTCTCTGATTAATACCTGAATATCATGCCTACTCTAGTACCCATATCAGTGTCAGGGCACTGCAACAACCAGTAGCTGTACACATTTCTATCTGTTGTATACACTGACACTGATATTACACACATGTGCAACATGCACAACCTATGTACCTAAATGCTTGAGACCCACATGATTTAGTATTGTGCCTTCCAGCTGAACATCAGCATACATACATGTGATCAGGGGATACCTTGTATACATTTCTGTTGTATTTTAGTATGGCACACTGTAGTTACAGACTTGCCGCTCAATCATATATCTCAACCTGTTACAGCAGCACGTCTGGACAATGGCACACATAAATGGGTGTCAAAGGGGACATCAGTATTGATACTGTATTAACAAAGCTGCACCATACATTAGTACTTTGATTGCACAGTAGGGTTTGACATCAATGTGATAACCTGGAAGATGTCCAACAGTCAAAAGTAGGCTATTATGTTACAATGTCATTGCTCAAAGACCTGCCAATAGTTTGGCTGCCATAACACAGGTATATGTGTATGTGACTACAGATATCAGTCACAAATGTGATTATTGTCCAGCAGAACACTGTACAGTTGAATGTTATTAATTCAGGATATCACATTCAGTTCAACACACGTCTGAAACAGTACTTTACTATAAACATGCCCTCTATAGGTCTCTTAGCTTTACAAGACAAACAAGTGTCATACTCATAATCACAGGTAACATGGATATGGAAAACATCCCATTAACTGGCCTAGGAATGGGACAGTCACAACTGTTTGACAGACACCCCAGCGGTTGTCATATATGAGCTGTCCTTTCCCAGGGTGAGTCAGGCTCCTGAGCTGTGATCCCACCTCACAACCTTTCAGAGCATCACATCTGGACAATGCCTAAAATGATGGGGCGGTAAATAGGGACAGACTTGAAATATTCCTGTTACAAACATAGGATGGTCATAGAATTATACATTTAGCATTATGGTGAATATTCTTAGGGATGTTGAGTATTAAACTTAAGTGTCTGTCATTATCTGATGAATTCAATTCTCAGCTATTTGCCAGAAAAGTACAGATCTCAGGAGGAACAGACAAAAATACATGATGGTAAAATGTGTACATTCTGTGAAGATCTGTACAGTTGAGAGATATGTCTGTGATATCTCCCACTGCAGAGAAGGCCAGATGCTATGGCCATAGCAACTGTTTAGCAGGACATTAGTACATCATGTCTTGTATTAGTACAGCATGTCTTGTTGGGAAATATATTCGTCCAAATCATATTTCCCATTATTACAGACCAGGTACTACATTCAGTTACTTGCCTACATGTTCCACTTACCTTTTTTCTTTCTTCTCTTTTCCACTTTATGTTTCATTTGTTATTTCTCTCTCTTTCTCTGTGCACTACAGGGATAGAGTTGGTTTGAATAGGTGGCAGCATGGCTTTTGTAGGTGATGCTCATGATCTGGTGATGGCCTGCGCACCTATTGGGGTTCCTCACTTGCTAATTGCATGCAGAGCAGCTGTGTAGTTCTTCCAATAGCCATTGTCATGGCAACACACTCCTATAAATGAGTACTCCATGTGGGCGTTGGCCCTTTCTCTTACTTGTGAAGATGACATCTTGGAGTTTTATGAGCTGCTACCTCTTACAACAAGACTTGTGGAGACAAGCCAACTAAATGGTGGGGAAGGTTCAAGACTTAGGGGCAGAATGTGAGTATTGCTGTTATATGTTTGGAATATTGCTAGTTTAACATGGTTTGTCTGCACATGCTACTTCTGCATGTGTTTCAGTCTGACAAAGTTCTGTCTCTGCATAGCTCTCAACTGTAGGGCCATCCACATAATGGCCACAGGTTAGCCTGTTACGTATGGGCTGTTCCCCAGACAGGTATTGTCCTTGGCAAATCAGTAGCATACTCTGGTGATTGTATTATGTAGATGGCAAAATCCATTTGTTTTTCTGACTTTATATCCCTCACTAAAGATGTTACAACAAACCCTGTAACACCAGCAACTTTTCAGTGTATAACAGCAATATTTCATGTGTGGCCATGTATTTGGGTTTCTGTCCACTAACTATATCAGGCTTTGTCCAGATGTCATACAATAGTAGGTGGATAGGTATACTGGTCTATCATTCTTTAGTGCTGTCATTTTTGCTGAGGGAAATGGCTGGGAAACATGTTGAAGTCTGTACATTCAAGAGGTTAGTGTGAAGAGAATGCTCCTAGATGGCACTGTAACATATTTTATGTGGGGGACAGTAACACATGTTTTAAAACTAGGCTGTTAGAACATGTCAGATGTATTACTGATAAGAAATATGTCAGTTCTATAGCTGTACATTTTAATAAATCTCACCATGGGGACAGTAGTGGGTCTCAGGGTACTGTTTCTGAAAATGTCTGTTCCTCAGTGTGATGAAACATTCATAAAAGTACAATTGATATGTACAGACTCAATGTAGTAATATTAACTGTGATACTTGATCTCATAGTGGGTTAAATGACAAATGTAATTGGAGGCTGTGTATTCAGTTATGTAATTAGCTGTTAATTGCTTCTTGTGATTAAGGCATGTATTTCTGGTAATGTTTACTCCTTGAAGGCTTTGGCCAAGACATCAGAGTATAATAAACATGTGTGAATTACTGGCTGGTTGTATTTTCCTTTGCTATGTTCAGACATTTTATTTGTTTTGCTAAGAGGTTGTATGTCTGGCCATTGTGTATGGCTTATCATGATTTTGTAGCAGTGTACTGTTCACTTATTTATTTGGACTCTGGGGGGAGCAGATGTGAGTATCATAGGTTCATAGGTAGGTACTAGGCTATTGGCCCAATGGCTTAAGTAAAACTAGCAAACAATGTTCCCTGGCCTACGCCACCCAAGAAAGTTATTTTCCTGTGCCCCTGTCGAGCAGAGCCACAGAAGTGATCCCCGGGGTGTATATTCTATTTCCTATCCATTCATTAAAATTTTTCTTGAAGAGTGCTAATGAGGAACTTTGCTTGACATAGATGGGTAGCTTGTTGCAGAGTATGGGAAGTCTCTGGGACAGGAATCTATCTCTCCAGGATGTCCTGTTTATTGTGGTGACAAGGTTTAGGTCCCTAGAGCATGCAGCTCAGAGGGATTGGGATTTCTTTAGGTGTAACATGTCCAACAGCTCTGGGTTTGACATAGCTTTATATATTAGGCAGAGATCACCTCAGAATAGCTGACACGCAATGGAGTAAAGCTGGAGTTTTTTGAGACGGTCAGTGTAGGACATCCATTTGAGGCCAGTAATCCTCTTTGTTAGGTACTTCTGTGGCTTTTCCAGCTGCTGCAGATGTCTTGTGAGGTACATTCCAAAAAGGGCATTGTACTCTATAATGGGTCTAATGAGTGTCGAGTAGAGAGGAACAATGACCTCTTTTTTCCTGGATGAGAACCCTTTTGTGATGAGGTGTGCCACATAGAAGGATTTCTTGACTACTGTGGCAATGTGATTATCAAAGGAGAGACTACTGTCCACCTGGGTCCCAAGGTGTCTTATCACACATTTGGCGTTAAGCAGACTGACGCCTATGTGGTAGTTCATGGATACAGAGTTTTTACCAAAGGGGATGACAATGCACTTTATGGCATTGAGCTTGAGGTCATGGCTCTGACACCAGTCATCTGTCTCAGTGAGGCTCTTCTGTAGGATGTCCACATCATTTGGAGACTTGACTATGGCTCCTAGTTTGCAGTCATCTGTGAACTTCATTAGCCAAAGGCCTACTGTGTTAGCCTGTACTTCAGGGAAGTAGATACCAAACAGGAGAGGTCCCCAGACTGAACCCTGTGGTACTCCACTTATCACTGGTTTGAAGCCAGATTTGGAGTCTAACTTTTACAGTGTGGGTTCTGTCAGTGAGCCAGTTGGCAACCCATCTTGTGACATAGGGATTTATACCTAGTTCAGTGAGTTTAGCTATAATTCTAGAATGGGGGATGGCAGTGAAAGCCTTGGCAAGATCAAGATAGGCTGTGTGAACCTCCTTGCCCTCGTCTACGGCTTTGGTGACTTCCTCAAAGAAGTCGATCAGGTTCAGGAGGCATGATCTGCCTTTCACAAACCCAAACTTGGTGGGGTCCAGAGTTTGGAGGTTACCATTCTCTTTGTTTATGAGTTCCACGATGATACATTCCATGGCCTTGCAGGCCAGGCTCGTCAGGTTAATAGGGTGATAGTTCCTGGGATCTGTGGTGGGTCCCCCTTTGGGGAGTGGGATAACTGTTGCTGTTCACTGTTCAGTGGGCACAAAGTCTGATGTGCGGCTATGATTGAATATGGTGCTTAGGTGGGGAGCCAGTTCATTCTTAAAACACAGCCTGGGATGTTGTCCGGTCACATGGATGCTGTGTTTTTGGCTTTAGAGAGTGCAGCTTTTACCTGCATAGTTGTGATTACAGGGACTCTGCATTCTTCCTGTATATATATGGGTGAAAGGGGGGTAAACTTAGCACTGAACCTATCTGTCAGGATGTTGGCAATATCAGTTGTTTCTGTAATTTTCTTGCCATTGTGCTGTAACTTAGAGCAGATCCGGGTGTTGCCATTGAGATTCTTTACATAGCTATAGAATGCTTTGTGGTTGTCCTTACAATCAGTGGTGAATTTGTTTTTGTAGCTAGCTCTGGAGGATCTTATAAGGGATTTCAGCTTCTTACTGAGGCTGACCAGGGAAATCCTCCACTCATGGGATTTTACTCTCTTTTGCAACAGTTTCTTCCATCTGTTGTAGAGTTTGTTTATGGCAAACACCAGACTGGCTTTTTTTTTTTTTTTGGAGGATAGCGTCTTGGTTCTGTTTGGGATAGCACGATCCATGCACTAGTGTAAGTGCTTATAGAGTCCATTTGTGTAGCATTCAGCAGTTGTAACTGTATTGTCCATCTGCATGGGTGTCATGAAGTTCGCCACTTATTTCTTAAGAAGCATGAAGTTGGCTTTGGAGAATTTTTTTACCGTGGTTTCCTTAATGGGGGGTGGGGGTGGGATGTGGATATCTTGGGTGATTAGCTTATAGTCGGATCTGACCAATGAGGAGTTGACTTCGGGTGTGGAACATCGGTCACTCATGTTGGCAATGACTAGGTCTAGGATGTTGTTGCCCCTGGTGGGGGTGTGGATAAGTTGATCCAGGGCATTGGAATTTATGAATTCGAGAAAGCGTTGGGTGAAGGAGTTGGTACATGAGTAGTTTTCCCAGTTAATGGTGGGATAGTTGAAATCGCCAATTATTAGGGTATTTGGTTGAACCCTAATATTTTCCATATATCATAGGTTCATAGGTTGGTACTACGCTATTGGCCCTAGGGCCTATATAAGCCTAGCAATAACAATTCCCTGGCTATTTTCTTCCCACACTATTTACTTCCATGGACCCCTGTCTAGCAGGGTGACTGACATGATACCCCCTTTCACCCATCCAATCATCAAGGTTCCTTTTGAAGAGGGCCAAAGAGGCGCTCTGCTTGACATGTATGGGCAGTCTATTCCAGAGTCTGGGGAGTCTCTGGGTCAGGAACCTATCCCTCCAGCATGTTTTGTTTATTGTGATGACAAGATTTAGATCCCAGGAGCGTGTGGCTCTAAGAGATTGGGATTTCTTTAAGTGTAGCATGTCCAACAGCTCTGGGTTTGACATGGCCTTGTATGTTAAGCAGAGATTGCCTCGGAGTAGACGATATGCGACAGAGTATAGCTGAAGTTTTTTAAGGCGGTCAGCATAGGGCATCTGCTTTAGGCCTGTGATTCTTTTAGTGAGGTATTTCTGTGGCATTTTCAGTTGTTGCAGATGTCTTGAGAGGTACATACCAAATGGGGTGTTGTATTCTATAATGGGTCTAATGAGGGATGAGTACAGTGGGACAATGACCTCCTCTTTTCACTAAGAAAAAGCACTTAGTGATGAGGTGTGCCACATAGAAGGATTTCCTGACTGTTGTGGTGATGTGGTTATTGAAGGTGAGACCACTGTCCACCTGTGTCCCTAAGTCTCCTATCACACTTTCGGTGTTTAGTGTACTGCCACCTATGTGATAATTCGTGGGTACATGTTTTTTCCCAAAGGGGATAACTATACATTTCTTGCCATTGAGCTTGAGCCCATGGCTCTGGCACCAAGCATCAGTTTCTGTAAGGCCCTTTTGTAGAGTATCCACATCATTTGGGGATTCAGTAATGGCTCCCAGCTTGCAGTCATCTGCGAACTGTGTTAGCCAGAGTCCCTTAGTGTTGGCCTGTACTTCAGAGAAGTAGATGCCAAACAAAAGAGGTCCCAGGACTGAACCCTGAGGTACTCCACTTGTCACTTGTCTGGAGCTGGATTTGGAGTCAGCTACTTTTACAGTGTGGGTTCTGTCAGTAAGCCAGTTGGCAACCCATCTATTGACGTACGGATTAATGCCCAGCTTAGTAAGTTTGTCTATGATTCCAGAGTGGGGGATGGTGTCAAAGGCCTTGGCGAGGTCCAGATAGGCTGTGTGGACTGCCT
Source organism: Protopterus annectens (assembly GCF_019279795.1). Lineage (NCBI taxonomy): Eukaryota > Metazoa > Chordata > Ceratodontiformes > Protopteridae > Protopterus > Protopterus annectens. The sequence goes on along the minus strand of NC_056732.1, from coordinate 1,212,460,743 downwards.
TACCCACGTACACGGCTCTGGAAACTGATGTGAAGAAGTCAACAAGGTTCAGGAGACAAGAAAATAGGAGTGGGAATCCTGGGGCATGGTGGGAGATCTGCAGCAAGCTACAATTTGGATTGCAGTTTTGCCCAGAGTTAGTTGCACTTGGATAACCTCGGATGCGTTATGCTGAGCAACTAGCCTTGAGGTGTGGATATCCTTAATGAATATGGACACACCTCCGCCTTTGGTGTTCTGGTCCAGGTTAGATGGCCAAAAAGTGTAGTATGAGTTACAGTCTGGTAATGCAGGGGTGCTCTCTGGAGCCTTGAACCAGGTCTCAGTCACTGCACAGATATCGATGTTCTCCATTTTAAGGAGTGCCTCGAGGGAGTGTATTTTGAGATTTAGACTTCTAGCATTGAGTAGCATTACCCTCAGTTTTTACTTGTCTGTTCCTGTTACAGTGGTGAATTTGTCATTTGAACCTTGCCTAAAAAAGGCACTATATGGGGTGGCAAGAGCATTAGCCAGTATCCAGAATCCCAGGAGTGAGAGGTGCAGGCCATCTCTGACAAAGCATCATGGTCTGTTAACCATGTCGTCCCAGGCAGACAGATACTGGATACCCTTAAAATGACACCAGAAGCTTAGCCAATTGTTGAAGTCAATCATTTTGCCCTTGTACTGCGGTATCATTCTGGGTGATGGCAGCATGCTACTCATGGCTAGTTTCATGCCTGCCTGGGCTACAAGACCAGAGAGCTCTTCCATGTCTCTTTTCATGTAGTCCAGGGAGGTACATCTCAGTTCGTTCACACCAACATGGACAATGACAGAGTCATATTTGTACTTGTGGAGTGACCTGAGTGCGTGGGTTATGTGGCAGATCCTGGCACCTGACAGGCAACTGACAGTAACCTTCTCCTTGTTTAGCCTGATGAGTGGGACATTAGTGTGCCTGACTATATAGTCACCTATGACTAGAGTGTTGGGTACTTTGTTTCGCTTTATGGGCTGTGGTTGAGTGGCACTCTGGGTCTGTGGGCTATGTGTCATTTGGGTTGTGTTGGTGGTGGAGGTTGCTTGCGTTTCTGCTTTAGATTGACAGGGATTGTGTAAACATGCATTTAATGGGTGACGTCATGACTCATAGTGATATGTCTCTGACATACCTCTCCACTGACAAACTGTCACAGACTGACCACACATCTGCCTGTTATGTTTTGTGTGTTCACCAGACGGTTGGTGTCCTTGGTAAATCAGTTGTGGGCTCTGGGGAATGCAGTCAGTAAATATTCACATCTACTGGTATTACCAATGTCATATTCCTCATAAAGGATATTACAACAAACCCAGTGACATCTACAACTGTCTCCGTGTATGACAGCAATATGTCCACTCTACCCCTGTGTTTGTGCCTCTTTTCCCATCTAGTGATATATGGGTTGATGCCAAGCTTAGTGAGTGGGGAATGTTATCAAAGGCTTTGGCCAGATCATTGAAGGCTGTATGTGTCACCTTGCCTTCATCTACAACTCAGCTGACTGATGCCAAGAAGTTGACCAGGTTGAATGAGCAGGTATGACCTACCCTTCACAAAGGTAAACTGTGTGGGATCCTGAGTCTGCAGATTCATATATCCCTGTTTATTAGGTGCATGATGATGCATTCCATAGCTTTGCATAACAGTCCTGTCAGGCAGTTGGGGTGGTATTTCCCAGCGCCTCTAGTTACACTTCGTTTGTGGAGAGGGGTGACCGTAGCAGTGCACAATTCAGCAGGGACAAAGCCTGAGGTGAGACTGTGCTTGAACAGGGCACACAGGTAAAGTGCCAGGTCACTCTGTAGTTCATGTTGAACACAGTCAAGAATATTCTTAGGTCCCACAGAAGCTGTATTCTTGACCTTGGACAGTGGTGTTGTAACTTGTGCTGCAGTAATACTGGGTGCATTGTGGTGTACTGCTATTGTGATTGTTCCTTTGTTGGGGGAGTGAGGACTAATAATTGCACTTAGGATGCCAGCAAGTATATTGGCATTATTTGTTGGCTCAGTCTGGGATGTACCATTGTCTAGTAGCTCAGAACAATTCTTTGTATTGCCATGGAGATTCGTTACATAATTGTATGAAGCCTTGTGGTGGTCTTTACTATGTGCTCCAATTCTGTTCTCACAGCTAACTTTGTAGTATTTGATGAGGGATCTCAACTATTCATTGAGGGTGATAAGGGTTTATTTCCTGTCTTGGGACTTCACCTTCTTCTGTATCGGTTCCCTCCTTCTGTTATACAATTTCTTTATGACAGGGGACCACCAGATCAGCTTACTTTTTTTTGGAGTCAGGGTCCTGGTTGTATTGGGTAAGGTGGTAACCATGCATTTGTGTACGTGTTCATAGTGCATTGTTGTTTGATTCAGCTGTCATGCAACTAGTCTCCATTTGCATGGTTGCCATGAGGTTAGCCACATCTGATTTTATGAGGCCAAAGTTAGCTTTGGAAAGGCTTTTCATGGGGATTACCTGTGCGGGGGGGGGGGGGGTAAGAGGGATGTAGATTTCCAAAGGTGATTAATTTGTGTTCAGATATAACAAGGGAGGAGTTGACTATTGGTGTTGAGCAACAGTTGCCCATGTTAGGAAGGACCAGGTCAATGTGATGGGCATATGCATCGGTACATGAGTAGCTTTCCCAGTTAATGGTAGGGTAGTTAAAATCAACCAGTATGATAGTGTTAGCTTGGACACTAATATTCTCCAGGCTATTTATGGACATTAAGTGTGAGTCTTGGGACACCTATGGGGACTTATAGCAAACTACAACCTGAACCACTGTCTTACACAATGTCAGCTACGCCTGCAGGATCTGTAATGCATAATGTTGGTCTACCACTCTGGAGGTGTGTGCATCCTTTATAAATATGAAAATACTACCACCTTTGAGCTTCAGTCCACGTTCTGCAGCCAGAAGTTGTGGAATTAATTATAGGCTGGTACTGCATGGGTGATTCCTGCTGCCTTTACCAGGTCACTGATATAGCACAAATGTCATTGTTTCCCATTTTAAGGAATACTTCCAGTGAGTGAATTTCCAGATTTAGAATTCAAGTGTGCAGCAGCATGATCCTTTGATTGCATGTCTTTGTAGCTGTCATACATTTCTGTATATTTATGTAGATATATATATATATATATATATATATATATATATATATATATATATATATTTATATATGTGTGTATTTCTTCACGTTTCTATATATATGTATGTATGCATATATGTGGATATGAATGTGGATGTATATCTCTGTCGCTCTCATAGGTTCATAGGTTCATAGGTTCATACTAGGCTATCTGCCCTAGGGCATTTATAAGCCTAGCCAGAATGTGTTTGGCTTTCGCCACCCATTTTAAATTAATTTTGCTATGCCCTTTTTTGAAGTTAGTATACTGTGCCTCTGTCTAACAGTGACACAGAAGTGATACCCGGGGTAAACCTACGATCTCCCATCCACTCATCAAGATTCCTCTTGAAGAGAGTCAATGAGGGACTCTGCCTAACCTGGACTGGGATTTTATTCCAGAGTGAAGGGAGCCTCTGGGTTACGAATCTGTCCCTCCAGCATGTCCTATTTATTTCAGTGCTGAGGTTCAAGTCTCTCGTGCGTGTAGCTCGATGGGATTTGGATTTTCTGAGGTGCAGCATGTCCATTAATTCCGGGTTGGACATGGCTTTATACGTCAGGCACAGATCGCCTCTGAACAGGCGGTATGCCACTGAGTAGAGCTGGAGTTTCTTTAACCAGGCAGCATATGGCATCTGTTTGAGCCCTTTGATCCTCTTGGTGAGGTACTTTTGGGGTCTTTCCAGTTGTTGCAGGTGTCTGGTAAGGTACATCCCAAAAGAGGGCATTGTACTCAATTATGGGCCTGATGAGGGATGAGTAAAGAGGCACGATGACCTCCCCTGATCTAGATGTGAATCCCTTCATGATTAGGTGGGCTATATAAAATGTTTTCCTAACCACTTTGGCCACATGGTTGTCAAATGAGAGATTGCTATCAACTTGGGTCCCCAGGTCCATAATTACTTCTTCTGTACTTAATGGATTACCACCTATGTGGTAATTTGTGGGCACTTTGTTTTTGCCAAAGGGGATGACTCTACACTTTTTGGCATTTGGCTTGAGGCCATGGCTCTGGCACCAGTTGTCTGTTTCTATGAGGCCCTTTTGGAGGATGCTTATGTCGGCTGGAGAGTCGATTATGGCACCCAGTTTGCAGTCATCTGCATACTTGGCCAGCCACAGTCCTTCCATGTTGGCCTGTACCTCCGAGAAATATATACCGAACAAGAGAGGTCCCAGGACTGAGCCTTGTGGGACGCCACTTGTAACTGGTTTGGAGTCTGACATGGCTCCAGCAATTCTAACCATGTGGGTTCTGTCCTTGAGCCAGTTTGCAACCCATCTAGTGACATAGGGGTTTATATTTAAGCTGGTGAGCTTATCTATAATGCCCGAGTGGGGTATTGTATCGAAGGCTTTTGCAAGGTCCAGGTAGGCTGTGTGGACCACCTTCCCCTCGTCAATGGCCTTGGTGACTGTTTCAAAGAAATCAACCAGGTTTAAGAGGCAGGATCTGCCCTTAACAAAGCCGAACTGGGTAGGATCCAGTGTCCGTAGGTCCCCAATATCTTTATTTATGAGGGCCATGATGATCCTTTCCATAGCTTTGCAGACCAAGCTAGTCAGTTTCCAGGATCCGTTGAGTCACCACCTTTGTGGAGAGGGACCACAGTTGCTGTACGCCACTCTTTGGGTACATATCCTGTAGTAAGGCTGAGATTGAACAGTAGTTTTATGTTTGGGTTTTGCTCTTCTTGGAGTTCATGTAGGACGCAGCCCGGGACACCATCTGGTCCCATTGATGCTGTGTTTTTTGCTTTGGAGAGGGCGGCTCTTACCTGAGCATCTGAGATGTCAGGAGGGCAGCACTCTGCTGGGATAGATATTTGCCCTTTTGGTGGAGGGGGGGGGAGAAGTTTGCGCTGAACCTGTCAGCTAGGATGTTGACAATGTCTGTGGGTTCGGTGTATTTTTTGTCATTTTGGACTAATTCTGAGCATATCTGGGAATTACCACCCAGGTTCCTAACATAACTAAATAAAGCCTTGTGATTATCCTTAGTGTCCTGTGCAATTTTTCTCTCGAAGCTGGCCTTAGACGATTTTATGAGTGCCCATAGTTTTTTGCTAATACTGATCAGAGATGCCTTCCCTTTTTGGAATTTTGCTCTATCATTTAGTAGCTTCCTCCTTCTATTGTATAGTTTGTTTATGGCTGGAGTCCACCAGACAGGACGTCTGCCTTTGGAGGATTGGGTCTTGGTTTTATTTGGGATCGCATGATCCATGCATTCCTGAAGGTGTTCATAGAATGCGTTTATAAAGGATTCTGCGGTCTGGGCCGTATTTTCCACAGGCCCGGGGGCTTTGAAGGATTCCACCTCGGATTTGAGGAGTGTGAAATTTGCTTTAGAGAAGTTTTTCACTGTGGTTTTCTGGGCAGGGGGTGGTGTCGGGGTGTGACTATCTAGTGAGATTAGTTTATGGTCTGATCTTACCAGTGAGGGATACACTTCTGGTCTGGAGCATAGGGTGCCCATGTTGGTGATGATCAGGTCCAGTATGTTTTCCCCTCTTGTGGGAGTGGTAACAAGTTGTTCCATAGCATTTGAGTTTATAAATTCTAGGAACCTTTGGGCTAGGGTGTTGGAGCAAGAGTAATGCTCCCAGTCTGTTTGGGTAGTTGAAGTCGCCCAATATAATGGTGTTATATATAATATAATATATATATATATATATATATATATATATATATATATATATATATATATATAAACATGTATCATGTATAGATTTGCCCACATATATGCATCTCCATACATATCTACATGTATATATAGACTACCTGACTGATTCTACAGACTCGTTTCCCTGCTGTTGGATGACTGTACTAACTGATATGTTTGGAATGTCATCACTATTTTGTAGGGCTCAGATGGTGTAATGGTATATTGCTTTGATCATAGTTTACAATGCCCTGGGTCCAGAAATTGGCAGGCCTTATTATTTTGCTGCAAGGTAGAACAATTCTGCTAAGGAGGAAGGGATAAGGGCAATAATTGCTAGTTTGGGTCTCTTCACCACTATTTACACAGCCTTTGGTCAGATTTGCTGCAGTAAGAGGTTCAGAGTGTAGATCCAATATCTGACTGCACTACATACTTATATATATATACATACACATATATAAATACATTTCCCTACTGTTGAATGACTGTGCTGCATGATATGTTTAAAAAAACATCAGACATACCTACAATTCAGATGGCTTAGTGGTAAATTGCTGTGGCTATGGTGTACAGGGTCCTGGGTTCAAGACTTGCTAGTGCTGATAATTTTGTTGCTGGGCAGAACAAGGGGTATTGGATATAGAGTGATTAAGGAACTTTTAAGCAGTGATAAGCTGGTTTGTTTGGGTTTGTGCAGTGGTAAGCAATGCTAACTTCTGGTTAAATGTGCTTACAGACAGTTAAAAGTGCTTAATCTATGTAGGCATTGCTTAGCACCACACAAACAGGCTTAATCCCACTTACTAATGCTTAAAAGAGCTTGCTCCTGCTTATCCTCCTGCACTAATTTCTTTAAAAGAAAAGAAAAAAGGAGTGATGGGAAAGTGGTGAAAAAGGGGGCACACAGAGGGAAAGACAATAGGGAAAGCAGCTAGGGATGTGCAGGACGGGTGTAGAGAAGGTCCATAGCTGTCTATTTCTTCTACAGCAACTTCTGTGCATACACACTGAATTTGGAGGTATATTTGGACACTCAAACCCCTGAGGGAGGGGTGAGGACAACACTAATGTGTTGTGAAGCCAATTGGACCAGATTACATGTGTCCAATGGACACGTGTTTGAAATGGACAGCTATGTATGGGGCATGATTTTTTTTTTTTTTGGGGGGAACAGATTGCTCTTTTTTTTAAGATGAGAGTGGGATGCTGGGGAAGGATAGCAGGTATATTTGGGGAGGTATGTTGGGTAGGAAGACAGACAAGACAGCGTATAGTTGCGGTATATGACATATGTGGGGGGGTAAACACCTTGGAGGGGGTTGGGTGTTTGGAAATCAGAAGCCCATGAGCCCCCAAATGGAAACAGTGGGACTGACCTTGTAATTACAACATTCTTATACAGACATTCCTAGACATATTTTTTATGTAGCACAGTGTGGGAAACAGTGGTTAACACAACATTAGTATTCAGATATCATATCTTAGTGAATGCAACAGTTCAAGCCATACAATACCAGAGTAAACACAACCAGTCCAGGATTTAAAACTTTATTGTCAGGCAGTTACAGCTCTCTTACCTGGAGGACCTGTGAGGTGAATGTTTGCTAACACTACCTGACTGTTTCTACACATATTCACAAAATCTTAGTTGAAATTATGCATACAGCTTACTACCACTCCTGGGATTTGAACCATGGCTGTGTCTGCTAAAAGTGCAACAATTTGTGTTTCATCAGAGTGAGATATTGAGAAACTGCTGTTTTTTCCTTCAATGTTTTCTGTCCAGGTTTCTCTTGGTTGTTCATTCTGACCTTGTAATTACAACATTCTTATACTGATATTCTTAGACATATCAGGCAGTTACAATTTTATTTAAATATGACCTATATGGGACTATTACTGTCATATTGTCTGGTTTATTCAATACAAACCATACACATTTTTTATATTGCCAGGTGACATTCTACTCCTTTATATTTATTTGGTAAGACTACGACAAGCAGGATTGTTACTCACCAGCCTCGCAACACAGCCTTTGCAACCTACTGGCATGGGCTTCCTAGTTCACAGCCCACTTAGCTGGAGCTGTAATGAAAACAGAGAAACATTTAGGCATACCTATCCATCGCATACACAGGCTGGACTTTGGTAAACAGTTATTGCTATGAATACTTACACACTGCTGGGACATCTCCCCTCTGTCTTGCTTCTTGGACCCACTGTTCCAAGAGGTCCGTTTAAAGTCGGCATAGTGGTGCCGAACCTGCTCACCAGTCTGAGGGATACCATTGGCACTGGTGAGATCATGGGCGAGACTTTCCCAGGCTTCCGCTTTGTACTGGGAGCCCTGTTACTGGTCCTGCAGCAGTTTCATATCATGTTTTTTTACCAGGAGTCCTACCATGACTTTGGACTCCTGCATGCCCCAGCGCTGCACCCAAAAGTGCATGCCCCCTCCGACACCTGCCAAACTGCCTACAGTGGGGAGCTACAACCAGTTGTGAGCTGTATTCCCACCTGCAGGGTTTAAATACTGCTGATTTCCTGCCCTTTGCCATGATTTGGATGGTTTTGAATATGCTGAGATAAGCTAAGCTATGGACAAGCCTGCTTAGCTACGGTTGGCAGTGCTTAAAGGGGCAGGTTCAGCACTGCTTACCAATGGGCAAATCCACTTAGCTGGGCTACTCATTGCTTAGCTTTCATATGCACACAATGCTTACACCTGGTTAGCATAGCTGTGCAATGCTTAGCACTGCTTATGTTTTATTTTATTGGACTACCACCTGTATGGGATTGATTCATCATTCATTGCATATTATAAATTTGTTTACCTTCCCTGACATCCCCCAATGTGCTGTAATTACATTTATTCTTGTGTGACTATACTGTATGGGGCACTTTTGTTTATATGGGGGTTTCACTACTTTATTACACTGACACCTCACATCTGAGCCTAATACACTACTCTGTTTGAGAAATATAAGTTACTGCCTATATAAATATACAAATAAAGTAATATTGTAATGATAACACATACAAAATGGAAATGGTTTTGGTGAAGCTCAAACCGTGAATGATGACATGCAAGGCATATGCTCTAACCTCTACACTATTGCGCTAATGCTTATGGTGGATGTCTATTGATATTTAATTATCAAGCCATTTCAGCTGGGCTAAGCATAGTTAAGCAACGGGCACACCCTCACAGCTATGCTTAAACTGTATTCCAGACAGGAAAAAAAATTAGAACCTTATATGTCCATATTTTTGCCTTATATTTTTGGTCCATTTTTGTGGCTTTCTGGCTAATTAGTGACACATCTTGGTGATTGCAGTTAGATACTGCTGAAAGACATTTGAGCTTCTGACTTCATACCCTTCAACAAATCATGCTAATGCATAACCTGTTATTCTCTCAACTTTCTATAAGTCTGTATGAGCCAGACCTGTTTGCTTTCTCTAGATTTCTTACTTGAAGGGGTTGGGAGGTATTCTGCAGACACTATTTACATTGCCGTATGGCATTTATGGAGTGCAGGGGGCATGTTTATTGTGAGAGCACTGCTCTGAGACACACCCCCTGCACTCACACACAGACGAGTGTCCATGTAAGAGCTGAGCAGTGCACTTTCATTAATATGCAAGGTGTGTTGCTGCTCTACATGGAAACGAACTTCTCCATGCAAGAATAATCTTATTCTTGCACGGAGATTCATGAATCCAACCTCAGGTTTTAATCATTACGCCAAACCCACCTTAGTGCATGGATTTAACACATTAATTTCCTTCAAATTAATGTTAATGGAACTTTATATCCTTCATTACTGTCATACAGCAAATTTAGTATCTAAGTATCATGTCCCCTCAATTGCTCTATACCTACATTTTTAGTATTTAACAGTGCTAACAACACTAAATGAATAACAAGCTATCTGTATAGATTAATTAGTTCTTGTGTTGCCCATATCCTTACTTGGATAGGAGGAAGCTTCTCTGTTCACCAGTGAGAGGAGGAGTGGTCTCAGCCCAGTAACTTGTAGCTTATTGGCCGTTTTGGGCCGTTTCCTATCTCTTTGAAACTCCCTGCCTTAAAACCTGCTTTAGTGCAGTTTTGCATGATTTTGCGCATCGCGCAACATCGTGCAATGTCACGCAGCGCCGTTTAAGCAGTTTTTAACTATTCCTGGCTCCACAAAGTCTGGTCTTCAATTTTTCCCTTAGAACTAGTCAAACTTGCAAAAATAAGCACTCAACCTTCATTCTATAGCCTAGCACTTGCTCAAATTCCTCAGTAAGCACTAACTAAGTTTAGCACTACACCCCCGTATATTATACAGAAGTACAAGGCTCCCTATTCGTCCATTTCAGACAATCAATAAATCATTTTTTTAAACCATCCAGGCATGTCCAAATCACAGTTTCAGGTATACTCTCCAGTCCAGTTGGTGAATCTGGGAATCCTGAGGCAATGTTACAATTGCCTTATGTACACAGACAACCCTCTCCTCCTTCCAACAAACACAAATATATGTGAGAGATGCAACTATACAGCCAAACTGGTGGCCGGGCTCTCTCAACCCAAGACTGGCACAGTCAGTCTGGAGGTGAAGGAAGACACTCGCACCACACAACCAGTCTCACATAGACAAATCGCACCAGCAAACAAGACACATAAACTCACAAAAACATACATGGAGGCTCTAAATAAAAATCTGCCAAAACAACAGAGACCTCCAAAGCAAACATCCAAGCAACCACTATCACACAACAACCTTCATGTATCACATACTTCACAAAGTCAGTATGCCACGCAATCACAGCCCCCAAGGCTAATTAACACACCTAATACACTAGTAATTGGAGACTCTATTATCAGGCACACTGACGTCCCACTCACCAGACTGAACAAGGAGAAGGTCACTGTAAGCTGCCTGTAGGGTGCCAGGATCCGCCACATAACACAAGCATTCAGGTCACTCCACAGCAGGTACAAATATGACTCTGTCATTGTCCATATTGGTGTGAATGACCTGAGACGTACCTCCCTGGACTACATGAAAAGAGACATAGAGGAGCTCTCTGATCAAGTAGCCCAGGCCGGTATGACCCTGACCCTGAGTAGCATCTTACCCTCACCAAGAATGATGCCACAGTATAAAGACAAAATGATCAATTTTAACAACTGGCTAACCTATTGGTGTCATTCTAAGGGGATCCAGTGTCTGTCAGCCTGGGATGACATGCTCGACAAGCCACATTGCTTCGCCAGGGACGGCTTGCACCTGTCACCCTTAGGCTTTTGAATACTGGCAAAGGCTGTTGCCACCTCCATAATGCCTTTTTTAGGCAAGGCTCAAAAGACAAACCAACCTCCATAGACAATACCAGAAACAAAAAACTAAGGGTAATGCTACTCAATGCCAGAAGTCTAAACCTCAAGATGCATGCACTCAAGGCACTCCTCAGTATGGAGAAAATCGATATCTGTGCAGTAAAGGAAACCTGGTTCAAGGCTCCAGAGAGCACCCCAGCATTACCAGGACTCAACTCAACTCATACCATTCTTTTTGGCTCCAGAACTCAGACCGAAATACTAAAGGCGGGGGAGTATCCATCTTCATCAAGGATACCCACACCTCCAGGTTAGTGGCACTGCATGAGGCAGCGGAGACCATCAATGTGCAACTAACAGTTGGTAAAACTGCTTTTCAGTTTGTAGCCTGCTACAGATCACCCACCTTGACTCAGGACCCCCACTCGGCATTCTTGAGAACATTGGAAAATATGAAGGTCTCACCAAACACCATGATATTGGGGGACTTCAACTACCCAAACATTGACTGGGAAAACTACTCAAGCCCCAGATCTTTTGCCCAACGGTTCCTTGAGTTTATAAACTCAAATGCCTTGGAACAACTGGTCACCACTCCCACAAGAGGGGCAACATATTGGACTTGGTCATCACCAACATGGGGGCTAAATGTTCTATACCAGAGGTAAACCCCTCGTTGGTAAGATCAGACCATAAACTAATCACAATGGACATCCACATCCCAACCCCACCCCCAGCCAAGGAAACCACTGTGAAAAATTTCTCAAAAGCAAACTTCACACTTCACAAGACCGAGGTGGAAAGGTTCAAAGCCCCCGGGCATATGGAAAATGCTACCCAAACCACAGAATCCTTTACAATTGCACTCTATGAGCACCTACAGGAATGCATGGATCGTGCCATCCCAAGTAAAACCAAGACTCACTCCTCCAAAAACAGGAGACCAGTCTGGTGGATCCCAGACATAAATAAGCTATACAACAGAAGGAGGAAACTATTACATGAAAAGGCAAAATCCCAAAAAGGGAAGGCATCCCTGATCAGTACTAGCAAGAAACTTCGATCCTTCATAAAATCATCAAAGGCTAGCTTTGAAAGAAAAATCGCTAAGGACTCTAAAGATAATCACAAAGCGTTCTTTAACTACGTCAAGAATCTGGGTGGCAATTCTCAGATATGCTCTGAGCTGGTGCAAAATGGCACAAAATACACTGAACCCACTGACATTGCCAACATCCCGTCGGACAGGTTCAGTTCAAACTTTACCCCCCCCCTTCACCCCTAAAAGAGCCAGTGTCTATCCCAGAAGAATGCAATCCCCCAGACATCACAGACACACAGGTGAAAGCAGCCCTCTCCAAAGTAAAAAACACAGCATCAATGGGACCGGATGGTATCCCGGGCTGTGTCTTACACGAGCTCCAAAATTAACTAAACCCTCACATAAATTCACTGTTCCAACTCAGCCTTACCACAGTTTATGTACCCAAGGAATGGCGTACAGCAACAGTGATCCCGCTTCACAAAGGTGGCACCACAACGGATCCTGGGAACTATCGCCCTATAAGCCTGACTAGCCTGGTCTGCAAGGCTATGGAGCGCATCATCATGGATCTCATGAACAAAGACATTGGGAACCTCCAAACACTGGACCCTACCCAATTTGGCTTTGTTAAAGGCAGATCTTGCCTCTTAAACCTAGTTGACTTCTTCAAACCAGTTCCCAAAGCCATAGATGAGGAAAAGGTAGTCCACACAGCCTACCTGGACCTCGCAAAGGCCTTCAACACAATACCCCACTCTGGCACCATAAATAAGCTTACTAGCTTAAATATTAACCCATATGTCACAAGATGGGTTGCAAACTGGCTCAGGGATAGAACTCACATGGTCAGAGTTGCTGGTGCCATGTCCGAATCTAAACTGGTTACAAGTGGTGTCCCACAGGGCTCAGTCCTGGGACCCCTCTTTTTGGTATTTACTTCTCTGAGGTACAGGCAAACATGGGAGGACTGTGGCTTACCAAGTTCACAGACGATTGCAAACTGGGAGTCATAGTAGACTCTCCAGCTGACACAAGCATCCTCCAGAAGGGCCTTATGGAGACAGATACCTGGTGTCAGAACCATGGCCTCAAGCTAAATGCCAAAAAGTGCATAGTCATCCCCTTTGGGAAAAACAAAGTGCCCACAAACTACCACATAGGAGGAAATCAACTAAGTACCGAAGAAGTAATTAGGGATCCGTGGACCCAAGTAGATAGTAGCCTCTCCTTTGACAATTACATTGCCAAAGTGGTTAGAAAAACCTTCTATATAGCTCACCTAATCACAAAAGGGTTCACATCTAGATCAAGAGAAGTCATTGTGCCCCTCTACTCATCACTCATCAGGCCCATTTGGGATGTACCTTACCCGACACCTACAACAACTGGAAAGACCTCAAAAATACCTCACCAAGAGGATCGTGGGCCTCAAACAGATGCCCTATGCAGCTCGACTAAAGAAGCTCCATATCTACTCAGTTGCTTACCGCCTACTCAGAGGCGATCTCTGCCTGACATTCAAGGCTATGTCTAACCCGGAACTGTTGGACATGCTCCACCTCAAGAAAACCAGTTCCATTAAAACTACATGCTCCAGGGATTTAAACCTTAGCACAACAATAAACAGGACATGCTGGAGGGATATGTTCATATCCCAAAGGCTTCCCTTGCTCTGGAATAGAATCCCAGTCCATGTTAGACAGAGCCCCTCTCTGACCCTCTTCAAGAGAAATCTTGATGAGTGGATGGGTAATTGTAAATTTACACCTGGGATCACTTCCTTGGCCCTGCTGGAGAGAGGCTTAGGAATCTAGTCTAAAAGGGAGGCGAAAGCCAACATTCTGGCTAGGCTTATAAATGCCCTAGGGCAGATAGCCTAGTACCTACCTATGAACCTATGAACCTATGAGACTGCATCCTCATCAGAGTCCAGGAAATTTCTTTTCCTACTCCTGGATGGTAAGAGTACACTGTTGTTAGGGAGGTTTCACCTATAGCAGGGTTTAATACTTCATGGTCAATGTCCACATCTGCTAATGGATTTAGTTAATAGATGATGGAAAGATTAACAGATCAGTTTTACTCTGTCTATGAAAAAAACATCTTTGCATTTAAGTTGTTTCCTAGTAACCTCATAATATTTAATAACATACTATAATACATAATAACATTTGTTATACACCAAACCATTATGATTAAAAACTGACAGATAAGACAACATATTACATTTTAACAACTTTTCAAATAGACCCTGTCAATATGGTCATTTATACAGTAAGAATCAAATTGTTTCATTTTCTGTAGAGTAGTGTATGAAGTCTTGTTCAGACAGTTTCAAAAGCCAGATAGTGGTATAAACTAATAGAAATACTTAGCTAGCAGCAATATATATGTATTAGTTAATATACACAGAATGAATATGCAGAGATACTCTTGAAATTAATAACTGAACCAAGTGCATCCTTATTTATAAAGATAGCTAGTCCATAAGAGCACCAGTACAGGACTGTTTAGAACAGAAAATGCGTTTATAATTATAATCAATGTTTTACCTTGGACTGAAAGTATACTCCACTACACAGTTCTTTGCTAATTGACATAAAATTTCCACTCTTCTTGAGTCTGCTCAAAATGGGCATTCCTTTAAGTGAAAATGAGTGCTTTTAAATTAGCTCAGACTGCTGTCAATAACATTAAAACCCCCAAAGAGGAAGTAAAACACCATATACACAACATAAGTACTGCAAAAGACATGAGGGAGGAATAAAACAATAAAATAATTAGAAAACCACACAGAACATTCTTTATTCGGATAATCTTGCACTGCTTAGTGTGATGGTTAAGATGCTTACCTCCTACACATAGAATGCAGTGTTTGATGCTCATCTTTGGAAAAAGAACTGAATAGGCTTAAAAAGGTCAACAAGGGCAGTTAGGCTAGTACTTAACTTAGCAAAAAGCCTTTAATCTTAAGGTGGGATTCTTTCTAGTGAATAACAAGTCTTGTCACTACAGTCATGACAATTCCAAGCTTTAACTTCACAAAATAAAAATGTGGTTAAAAGACTCACACTTGCTGCTAACTCCTAGCAAAAAAAAAAAAAAAACAAGCTACTGTATTCTGCCTTGACACCATACCTAAACAAACATCTGCACATAACATAACTTCTCTAAATGTTACCTCGGTCAAGAAAGTTGCATGCACTAATCTATTGCATGCTACCACAGTCTGTAAATTAAAATTACATAAATGTAGTGTTATGTCAAGAACAAAAAAAGGCATGTATTATACAAGTCTCAACCCTGACTTACCAAATTATCATAACTTACCACAGGTCAAACAATGCTTCTTCTCATGTGATTATACAGATCTTCTATCTTTACCAAATTCTATAATAATAATAATTCAAAATTTTATTCTAGCTCTACATACAAAACATCCACTGCATATCACTAAATAAATTTAATTGGTTAAACCTACAACCTCTCATCACTTTACCACAACTAAAAATCATAATTATCATTTTCTACCAGCCACAAAAGTATCTGAGCTTAACCCAGCTATTTCCAAAGAGAACCCCCTTTTAGGTCTCTTAATCCCTGTCAAAACATTGATTATGGTTATTAACTCTACCTCTAACATGTCTGCTTTGCAAAACTCTGCAACATCATTCCCACAGACATGTCATGTCATGCAAAAATTAAACTGTTCTTCAACAAACTAAAAATGTACTTATTTACCAAGTTTTCTTTGCTTATCCTCTTAAATGTGGGTTACAAGCAAGCACTGCCCATACTAAAGGCTGGGTAAAATAAATATCCAGACTATGAAAAGTAACTTTGCTTTGGAAGTAAAAAAAAAAAATCCTCTGTCATTCATCAGAAAAATATATACTTTATCAATTGTAATATTCCATGATTGCAATGCCATGCTTTCAAGCTGAAAACATCTGAAGTATGCTGCACTATAATATCTGATGTTACAATTGCCCCAGTGCCTATTGGATAAGGCACTAATCCCATAAGCTAGGGATTGTGGGTTTAAGTCCCATCTGGAGTGATGATACAGGTGAAAATTTTTACTTGGCCAGGTGTAAGCAACAACTGGAGTATCCTCAGAGATTCTCAAAAAGAATGGATGGTGTGGAAAACAAGTCCTACCTTAAAGCCTTGTCCTTAAATTTGGTCTTCAGCAGACTGCTGAGAGGAAGTCTATGTCTGGCCTAAAAAAGCATCCTCTGCTTCAGCCCTAATGGATCTGTTGCACATCAGTAAAACAAATAGCACCGGGATCACCCAATCCAATGACCTAATCCTTGTCTGCAAAAAACATAGGATATATTGGAGGGGCAGATATGTGTCTCAGAGACCCCCTTCTCTGGAACAGGCTTTCCATCCATGTGAATCAGAGTCTATCCTTGCACTTATTCAAGAGATATCTGGATCAGTGAATGCAAAATAATAAATACACCCCTGGTCTAAAGCATATGTCTCTATTAGAGAGAGAAATCATGTACATGTAATTTGTAAATGTAGATTGCAAATGCTTGTAAATATTCATACCTAATTATATAGATCCTCACAAAATCCTTGGACATCAATGACCACTTAAACTTTATTGGAAAGTATGGCTAGGCTTAGAAAGGCCCATTGAGTTGTAAGCCTAGTGTTCTGCTATATTATGGTACTATGAAGTACTCTGATCACTGATTAGATGCCTTGTTTACTCAGTTTTAGTGTATCTGCTCTTCTTATTTAAAAAGTGGCATGAAAGTGGTTGCAAAATAAGAAAAACATTTTTTTCTCTTTTGCAGCACATCTGGGCTAGTACAGTAACTACGTTTGCTGAATAATTATCCTGCAGCTTCTCATTAAAATCATTGGGAACATTAACCCAGAAAGGAGAAGCCATGCTATTTATTAGCATGAGTTCTTGATTCTGTCCCCCCCAGATATATCAATAGGACATAGCTAGACAACTCATGTTTTATTGCTGTGCAGTCTAAGCACTTGTGATAGTTTGCCCTTAGCAAGCAATATCAGTGCTTAACCAGTAGTCTCTAGTCATATGAAGGTGCAGTGCTAGCGTTGTTATCTCACAGTAAGAGGTTCTCAGGTTTGATTCCTGGCTGGGGTTTCTACTGTGTGGAGTCTGCATGTCCTCCCTGCATTCATGTGGGTTTCCTCCCATGTTTCAAAGACATGTGTTTGGACCATTTCTTCCTGAACATCTGCTGAAAATTGACTTTGTTCTAAGTTGGACTTTCCCAATAAATAAAATATGACATAGGGGCTACTAGTAGGTGGAACTGTAAAGATCTTCAGGGACAGTTTTGTCTTGCAGATATGTCTTTTATTTTACTCTCTGGCAAGAAACCAGACTGACCTCTAGGTAGTGGAAATGGTAGATACTTCCCTTTGTAGAATGGAGTTTTTTTGTACTGTTGCTGTGAATGATGTGGGAATGGTTGCTGAAGCATTAGCTTGATATACCATAATTTGGGTATTTTCCCACTTTTAGGAATCACTGGTAATTTGCAGAAGTAGCTATCTATTTGGGGGTAGTCAACTGATGAAAGCAAATGGTGATTATAGTGGTTATAGTAAAGTGATCATTACAGTTGCTTAGTCATAGTGATATGGAGATGGAGATCGAGCATAGTGTTTGAAAGCTCCAATGTAGAATACATTTTCTCCAATTGTTTTTTTCACTTCTTTTCTGGTAAGAAATTAGGCAAAACTGTGAAAACCAGTAACAGTGCATACTGCCCACAACACCACACAAATTTTATTTACTTTACATGGCAGTCTTTAATATTCAATGTAGTAGAAATGCATTGTTATTCTATGTTTTTTTTATCGCTTTCAACAGTCACCCATGAGAGTTGATCATCAGAAGTTATTGCATGTTTTGTGTGAATGGGGAGTAGGTTCTGTAGAAAGTAATGGACAATTATGTGATCACATCTGAATAATTATTTTGATGTTTTTAAGGGGTAGTAGTCATTAAACAGCAACTTGGCCATTATATTTATGTGATTCCTCCTGAGTAAAAGATAGTGTATCCTCTTAGAAAAGGCACTTCATGCATAGACAGTATGTTCATGCTTTCAACCCTTGTGTTTTTTATTAGAAGTCATGGAATACTTTTATTATAAAATGTCTTTGCGGAACTGATACATGGTCTGATATATATATAACAACTAATAAATCAAGCATTTCGGAAGGCTTTTATTGTTACAGTTTGACAGTATTCAGTTTCCACCTAGGAACTATCTGATCTCTGCTCAAAAGGTTGGGTAAAATGCATGCCCACAATATGCGAGCTAAGTTCTAATTGTTTCAGATGTAAAAGTCTTCTATATATCATCGAAAAAAATATCTACTTTTTCAATTATAATATGCCATAATTACAATGCCATGCTTTCAGATTGCAAAAGCTGTAAGGCTAAATCCCAAGGCTTGCTGTATTGGAAGATCTGAGGTTAGAACTACAATCCTAAATGTGTTTTGTATCTAAGTACTGTGTTGATTTTACCTTAAAGTTTCACACTCAAATGTCTTAGGTTGAGTGATATATAGTACCTGAAAGTGAGGCCTCAGAGGCTTTAGTTCATTTTCCTTTATTAACATAATCTGACATTTTTTGTGCAATATGCTATACCTTAGTTAAAGTATTGTAATGTGCAATACCCCATATCCTAGTGTGAGTGGTAATTAACACGAAAGGCTGCCACATTCATGCCACTACTATATGTGGTATCAAACTCATCTAATACTTGCCTATGGTCAGCAGTGTACCTATGTCAGGTGTTGCTGTTATAAATGTGGGGTAACTTAAGTGAGTATAGTATCTGTCATATCTAATTATGTAACATATGTGTATGACCTACGTTGTGTCTATGTTTATCTGTGCAGTTGTAACAAACTCTTAAAAAAAGAAACCCTGCTGATTTTAAAGTATGGTACTTTGGAGCCTCAGGGACTCAACAAAGAATGTAATTGGAAGTGATTTGAATTGCATGCTTGATTGATTAATTGTTTTGTGCAATATGCTGTATATAAGCAAACAGTGTTTTGTAGTGTTTTTACTCTTGGAAAGCTGTGCAAGCCAAGGCACTAAGTGCTTCATTAAATTTCCTTAATTCTTGGATCGGTAGTCTTGGTGGTATTTTATTATTGTAACATAAGCAGTTACCTGCAGGATCAAGAAAGTATTTCTGATTCTGATTTTGTAGTGTTGCACTCATGCTCAGGCCATTGAGTACAATAATAACCCAAAATACTTCTTTGTTGAGTTGACAATACATCAGAAGTAAAAATCCTCTGTCCCAAAAAAAAAAAAGACCTCAGATGTAAAATGCCATGGCTACAACAGCATAATTTCAAGCAGATAAACCTAGGATGTCAAACTTAGTCATATTCTGAACTAAATGCTCTGAGTTTAGAGTTGCAGTCTTTTGTATTTTTAGCTAAGTACCCTGTTGTTATAACTTCAAGTTTCTTAATGAAATCTCAATGGATCACAGAAATGTGACTTTTTAAAGGCTTTAGTTATTGTGATTTTATTGCCAAAGTTTGACATACTGCTTTTTATACTTAGTTTTCATCTGGCGCTGTAGTGAATCGATCCTCTGTAAAGTTAGTACAATAAATGTTTTAATGATATTTCAGAAATAGCTGTACTTGTTTCATTTGTAATATGTCATGCTACAATTGCCTACTTTTAAGTAGATAAAGCTGGTATGCCAAAGTTAAATGTATGCTGTATTGGAAGCTATGAAGTTAGAGTTGTAGTCTTAGATGTATTTTGTAGCTCAGCATCCTATTACTACCTGAAAGATTTATAGTGAAATGCAAAAGGGTAGGCAAAACATAGCATTTGAGCTACAGGCCCCGATGGCTTTAGTTATATGCCTTTCACTGCTGAGTTTTGCATATTACATTATACTCTGCTTTTCATTTTAGATGCTGTAGTGAATGTCTTCTCAGGATGCTGAGTACAGTATTGGCCTTTTAGTACAAAATAAGTAAAAATCCTATTTTTTTCTCCTGAATGCATTTTTTATTGCTGAACTTGTGATTCCCCTCACCAATATTAGACAAGTGCAGAAAACTGCATTATAAACAGACAGTTATGTGTGTCTTTACAGATGGAACTACCAGCTAAGCATGTTTTATAGCTGAGGGTTATGATATATTCTTACTGGAAATTTGGCAAAATTTATGTATTATTTATTTCTTTACATTTGTTTACCAGGAAAGTTTGTCTGGACAATAGTTAACCTCTTTTTAGTGGAGGACTGTGGATAAAAGATCTACATTAAAAACAACAATACAAAATTTAGACTACTATTTTAATGTAAATGTAAATATACTATAGAGATATTCTTGACATTATTGGGAATGAAGTACTGATTGCAAAAGCAATATAGCACTGAACATTAAGTAGGTGAAAGGGAAGATGATTTTATGAGAGAAATAACTACAAGTTACAATGTTATTAGATGTAATAGGAGGGTGGATTGGGGGTAAGACAGCACAGTTGATATAGGAGAAAAAGTGTCAAGGGAAGATATAGGGTTTAGAGATATGGGAGAAGTATGATGGGACTAGATTATAGATGATGAGACAGAAAGTTGTAGAGAAAAGGTCCATTACTCCTAGGTGCCACCAGTAATCTGTACAGCTATTTGAATGGTATGGGTTTGCATTTTTTCCACAAAAAGTGTATATTTTGCATGTATTTAAGTATCATTTGAATCATATTATTGGTGTGTTTGTTTGGAATGCAAACCAAAACTAATACTTTTCTTTAAAAAAAATGCATTTCTGATAATTGTATATGTTATCACAAAATATGCACATATTATATGCTGTGATAGGCATGTCCACATTTTAAATTCTGCTATTTTTCCAAAAAGCTATTAGGCTGCGGAAAAAAAATCTAAGTGGGATAATCAATAATTATTGTTCTACAAAGTTTGTAAGTCAATGTGAATTAAAGTTACAGTAGAATTCAGACCAGAATTCCTTTGTAAATCGACAGAGTGCAACATTTACAAGACAATGAGCTCAATACAGATGTGCTGCTTTCAGTTCTCTTCAGAGTAAAATTATTAGAAGCTGTCAAAAACATAAACTACATAATGTATGTTGAGATTTCAGATGTTAGCAGCATGTATCATTCTTTGTAAATGCTTTGGCTTAAATAGCTTTGTTTATTTATTTTTAATTAACATTTATGAAACATCTACCTGTTTGTCTTCAAATGCAGGAGCTAAGTATATTTAAATAGATTATTTTGTCAGTAACATTCCCTAAAATCTTCATGAATTAATGTTGAATCATTATGGAGATATAGATTTTGAAATGCAATGAACAAAAATAAACAATGCAGAATGCATTTTAGGGACTGTCCTTCTGAAAATGATCAGCAGTTAAGGTGTTAACTCAAGAGCATTGACAACTAATACTTTATCCTTCTCATTTTCTTAGCTTTTCCCCTTAAAAACGATTTTGCTTTTACTTTGATACATTTTCTTTATGTATACAACCATCATTTCAGTCTCATTTTTCATCCATTGCTACCTCCCCATTACACTGGAAATATTTATTAATATTCTTATATTACAATTCATGCCTATTCCCATTTCAGCTTTTTTGTTTTATTCATTTAGTGAAATCTGACTCTTCAAGAACACAAGAGCTTTAACATTCTTTGCCTGTCTGTCAAGAACTGCTTCTTTTTCTGGAAATTCATACTCATGGCTAAAGTTATGGTGTCCATTCATTTTAGTTGCTGGCACCTCCTTCTTATTTTGCCTTCAATCTTTCCAAGCATGAATGTCTTCTCTATTGAATCCTGTCTTGGAATCACGTGGGAAAGTATCTGAGTTTTACTTTGACTAGCAAGCATTCCAGTGAACAGTGTGAAGATATTTTCTTATATACTGACAAATGTGATCATGTTGCAGTTCACAGAAATCTCAAATGTTTTCTCAGTACCACGGTTAAAACACACTGATTTTCTGGTGCAGAGCCATGCTTATAGTTCAGCACTAAAAATCATATGTTACTACAGTAAAAAAACAAAGCTTTGACTATATAAAGCTTCCTTGACAATGTTGTATCTTTGCCCTTTAAAATCTTAATCAGATTTATCTAGTTTTCCTCCACTCCCCTCCCCCCAAAGAAAAACAATAGCATGGTTTAATTTCATAGCTGCAATCACCATCTGCAATGATATTTGATCCCAGGAAAATAAAATATGTCAGTGTCTCAATTTCGTCTTTGTGAATTTGTGAAGAACTGATAGAATGACATACACTTCATATAATTGTAAAATAAACTGGGATGTACATGTATATCAATATTATATGCATGTCAGTACGCTACGTTTCTCAATGTTGACCAACTAATATTAATTTACTGATTTTGTATTATACCCAATTTCTCTGAGCAAATGTAACTATATTAAATGTTAACCTATTTGCGGAGCTTTGTTTTCCCTGGGAATCTGGTAAGACAGGACCAAAAGCCCACTCAGAACACACACCCCAGGCAAAAATTGAACTAAAGAAAGACAGATAGATAGATAGATAGATAGATAGATAGATAGATAGATAGGTAGATAGATAGTCAGATAAGGTTTACTATCAAAATACCCAATGCAGATGCTCTGCAAACAGGCTATTGCACAGCAGATGGTCGACTGCCGTGTTTCCGACCATCTGTAATTCATATCAGTGAATACCGCTGTGTATTCACTGATATGAAGTCAATTTAAGAGCTATAGATCATGGTATACCATGGATTGGGACATTCATCCCTTTCCTCACTGTAGTGCAATCTCAGAACTGGAATATATAGTTAACAGGGGATGTGGGCCCTGCAAATACATGATGTAACTTTCGCACTGTATTTCTTGTGTTCAACATTAACATGGAATCTGTAGTTGTCGAGTATATGAGTCGATGTTGTCAGCACACTTTATTTCACTATTTGGGCATACCTTTCATGTTTATGACTGGGAATACAATTGTTTTTTAACATTTTAATAGTAAACCGACACGGTATACGGTGTTGGAGGGAAGCCTTCTAGCTTATCAGTGAGAGTGGTAAGCACTAGGTAACCTATCTACCACATAAGGAGTGGTTCTGGCCCAGAAATTGTAGTTATTGGCCATTTGGGCAGTTTTTCCATCTCTCTCAACTTTCTGATTTAAAAGCCGCATTTGCACTTGTTTCCCCCCTTTCCTGTAACTAGGTTAGCCCAGATACAGATTCTTAGTTTTAGCACTTGAATTTGCTCATTCGTGATCAGCACTTGTTCAGAACTTGTAAGCACTAAATAACCTACTAATTACTACAGCACTCAACCTTCCTCATTACCTAGAGAAAAACAGTTTTGGTACTTACTTTCCTCACTTGCTTAGAGAAAAACAGCTCTTGTACTCACTTTCCTCAATTATCTAGAGAAAAATAGTTTTTTTATTCAGGCATGTCCAAGGGTCACCTCCCAGTGTTTTTTCATGTCTATCTGATGAATCTGGGCATCTTAGGGCAATGTAGAAATTGCCTCATGTACACAGACAACCCTCTCCTCCTACAACCCAACACCACAACCTGTGAGAGATCACTTATCTAGCCAAACTGGAGGTAAAGCTCTCTCCAACCAAGACTGAACTTGACAGTCAAGAGGAGAAGGTATACACTTGCACCACACCACACTCATCACATAGTCTCACTAAATCTACACCACCAAAATCCACACAAAGAAACACAAAAGCATTTGTGGAGGCTCTCAATAATAATTTGCTCAAGCAACAGAGACCTCCAAAGCAGAAATGCAAGCAACCTCCACCCCTCCAACACAACCAAAATGACACAGAGCCGAGCCCACAGACTCAGTGTGCCACTCATCCACAGTCAATAAGGCAAAACAACATACCCAACACACTAGTCATAGGTGACTCTATAGTCAGGCACACTGATGTCCCACTCACCAGGCTAAACAAGGAGAAGGTTACTGTCAGCTGCCTGTCGGGTCTCAGGATCTGTCACATAACCCACAAACTCAGGTCACTCCACAACAAGTACAGATATGACTCTGTCATTGTCCATGTTGGTGTGAACGACCTGAGACATACATGAAAAGAGACATGGAAGTGCTCTCCGATCTTGTAGCCCAGGCAGATATGACCCTAGCCCTGAGTAGCATTCTGCCATCACCTAGAATTATGCCGCAGTACAAGGACAAAATGATTGACTTCAACAATTGGCTAAGCTTCTGGTGTCATTCTAAAGGGAACCAGTATCTGTCTGCCTGGGATGACATGGTTGACAGCCACGATGCTTTTCCAGAGATGGCCTGCACCTGTCACCCCTGGGATTCCGGATACTGGCTAAAGTTCTTGCCGCCCCTATAGTGCCTTTTTTAAGCAAGGTTCAAATGACAAATTCACCACCGTAACAGGAACAGGAGAGCAAAAACTGAGGGTGATGCTACTCAATACTAGAAGTCTAAATCTCAAAATGCACTCACTTGAGGCACTCCTTAAAATGGAGAACATCAATATCTGTGCAGTGACTGAAACCTGGTTCAAGGCTCCAGAGAACACCCCTGTACTACCAGGCTATAACTCATACCACACTTTTCAGCCATGTAACCTGGACAAGAACGCCAAAGGAGGAGGTATGTCCATATTTATTAAGGATATCCACACCTCCAGGTTAGTTGCTCAGCATAATGCAGCTGAGGTTATCCAAGTGCAACTAACTCTGGACAAAACTGAAATCCAAATTGCAGCTTGCTACAGATCACCCACCATGCCCCAGGATTCCCACTCCTCTTTTCTTGATGTACTGGAAAATATTAGGGTTCAACCAAACACCCTAATAATGGGCAATGTCAACTACCCCACCATTAACTCGGAAAACTACTCATGTACCAACTCCATCACTCAACGCTTTCTGGAATTCATAAACTCCAATGCCCTGGATCATCTTATCCACACCCCCACCAGGGGCAACAATATCCTAGAGCTAGCCATTAAGTGACTGGTGTTCCACACCTGAAGTGAACACCTCATTGGTCTGATCTGACCATAAGCTAATTACCCTAGATATCCACATTCTGCCCCCAACCCCCATTAAGGAAACCATGGTAAGTGGTGAACTTTATGACACCCATGCAGATGGACAATACAGTTAAGACAACTGAATCCTACACAATTGCACTTTGTAAGCACTTACATGAGTGCATGGATCATGATATCCCAAACAGAACCAAGACGCTATCCTCCAAAAAAAGGAAGCCAATCTGGTGGTCCCCTGCCATAAACAAACTGTACAACAGAAGTACGAAACTGTTGCAAAAGAGAGTAAAATCCCATGAGTGGAGGAGTTCCTTGGTCAGCCTCAGTAAGAAGCTGTGATCCCTGATAAAATCCTCCAAAGCTAGTTATGAAAACAAAATTGCCACTGATTCTAAAGACAACCACAAAGCATTCGATAGCTATGTCAAGAATCTCAATGGCAATACTCAGATTTGCTCTAAGTTACAGCACAATGGCACTAAATATACAGACCCAACTGATATTGCCAACATCCTGGCAGATAGATTCAGTGCTAACTTTAACCCCCTCTCACCTCCTAAAGAGCCCATCTCTATACCAGAAGAATGCAAAGTTTCTGTAATCACAGCTGCACAGGTAAAAACCACACTCTCCAAAGCCAAGAACACTGCACCCATGGGACCAGACAACATCCCAGGCTGCATTCTACATGAACTACAGAACGAACTGGAACCCCACCTAAGTACCATGTTCAATCATAGTCTCACCTCAGGCTTTGTGCCTGTGGAATGGCACACAGCGACAGTTATCCCACTCCACAAGGGGGGAGCCACCACGGACCCCGGTAACTACCGCCCCATTAGCCTGACGAGCCTGGTCTGCAAGGCCATGGAATGTATCATCATGGAAGTTATAAAAAAAGACATTGGTAATCTCCAAACTCTGGACCCCACCCAGTTCGGCATTGTAAAAGGCAGATCTTGTCTCCTAAACCTGATAGACTTCTTTGAAGCAGTCACCAAAGCCGTAGACAAGGGTAAGGTGGTTCACACAGCCTATCTTGATCTTGCCAAGGCTTTCGACACCATCCCCCACTCTGGAATTATAGATAAACTCACTAAACTAGGTATAAATGCCTATGTCACAAGATGGGTTGCCAACTGGCTCACTGACAGAACCCACACTGTGAAAGTAGCAGACTCCAAATCTGACTTCAGACCAGTGACAAGTGGAGTACCACAGGGTTCAGTCCTGGGTCCTCCCCTGTTTGGTATCTACTTCTCTGAAGTACAGGCTAACACAGAAGGTCTTTGGCTAATGAAGTTCACAGATGACTGCAAACTAGGAGCCCTAATCTAACCCCCTAATGATGTGGACATCCTACAAAAGGGCCTCACTGAGACAGATGCCTGGTGTCAAAGCCATGGCCTCAAGCTCAATGCCAAAAAGTAGATTGTCATCTCCTTTGGTAAAAACTCTGTACCCATGAACTACAACATAGGCAGTAGTATACTTAACACCAAAAGTGTGATAAGAGACCTTGGGAAACAGGTGGACAGTGGTCTCTCCTTTGATAATCACATCGCCACAGTAGTCACGAAATCCTTCTACTTGGCACACCTCATCACAAAAGGTTTCTCATCCAGAAAAAAAGAGGTCATTGTTCCCCTCTACTCATCACTCATTAGACCCATTATAGAGTACAACGCCCCTTTTGGTATGTACCTCACAAGACATCCACAACTGGAAAGGCTGAAGAAATACCTCACAAAGAGGATTACTGGCCTCAAACAGATGCCCTACGCAGACCGTCTCAAAAAACTCCAGCTTTACTCCATCGCATATCGCTTACTCAGAGGTGATCTCTGCCTAACATACAAAGCTATGTCAAACTCAGAGCTGTTGGACATGCTTCTCTTAAAGAAATCCCAGTACCTCCGAGCTACACACTCTAGGGACCTAAACCTTGTCACCACAATAAACAGAACATGAAAGAGGGATAGATTCCTGTCCCAGAGACTTCCCATACTCTGGATAAACTACCTATCTATATCAAACAAAGCTCCTCATTAGCACTCTTCAAGAAAAATCTTGATGATTGGATGGGAAATAGGAAATTCACACCAGGGATCATCTTTGTGGCTCTGCTCGAAAGTGGCACAGGAAAATAATTTTCTTGGGTGGCAAAAGCCAGGGTACCTTTTTTGGCTGAGCTTGTATAGGCCCCAGGGCCGATAGCCTAGTACCTACCTATGAACCTAGGATAAAAAGATAAAAAAATAAAGAAGAAGAAGATGGATACATAGACAGATGAAATGATAAACACAAATAAAGAAAACATCAATCATTGCATTACTACTATTTTAATTTATAAACTGTATTAACTATGTGGGTCAACAGACCCTTTTCAGCTACAACCCTGGCCAACTGGCATGCCACTAACAAACAAAAACAATACAATAATTGTAAGGTACACAAACAAATGCAGTAATACCAGTTCTAAGGTACAATACAGTTTTTTTTTTATGAGCAATACATTAAGTTCGGTGAACAATATTGTGTGGAGCTAAACAAGCAGTTATTTGTTTAGCATTTGTATATAATGCACAAAATAGGGATATATTGTATAGTGCAAGTAAAACCTGCTAGCATTCAAATGTGGAACTAGAACATGCTAGTATTAAGTATTTAGTTAGTAGAGTGAATGAGAGGACTGTGGAAATAAGACCATAGCAGTACAGAGCCTGGAGGGATTCAACTGTTGCCACTGTCTTTAAAGCAGGATCAAGTAAATTATTTTAGGTCATGAGTAAAATATCATTCCTAAAGTTTACCTGTTAATCGCACAATGGATTAAATGACATACTTATAAAAAGTGGCTGGACTACCATCTGAAATGACACAAAAAAGTCTGCTCAGGATAATTCAAATTTATTTTATTCATTTTTGACTAATTAAGCTGACTGGACAAAGATGCCCCATTTTGGGGTTGACCTGGGAGCATTGGTTTAGTGACTTGCTTAGAATCGGACAGTAAGCAAACTCAGGTTGCAGGAGTCAAACTCTGTTCCTTACACTACAAAAAACAGTTTGATAACTTCTCAGAGAAAGGCCTCCATTCAAAAACACATACACCAGTAAGTCCTAAGGCTACTATGACATTTGACAAAAAAAACTTTATTGGAATCACAGAAATGGAAAAAAAAGGATAGTACTTAGCTTTCAAAAGTTAACATAGTTATTAAAATACGTTTAGATAAAATAAAGTGCATAATCTGCTGTCTTGTCTTATCAGATCTTCCATTAACTATGAACTCAGTTTGGTCTTTAAGGCTGGAGGCATTACATAGTTAATCTTTATTTACTTAACACAAATAAAAGAGAAAATTATGAATGTTGCCATGCTATCAATAATGAATGAAATGATTAGCCTGTCACACGATATAATAAATATGCTTACATAAAAAAGTATGAGCTTTGCAATAAACAAAAAAATATGTCAAATGTCTTACAGATAGAGAGGGAGACATCTTTTATGTTTTTATATCTTTTATGAGTTCATAGGTAACTACTAGGCTAGCTGCTCTTGACGACCATTCTAGGCCTAGCCAGTTTCCCTTTTTGTGCTCAAAGTAACCAATCCCATTTGGTTGAAGATTGGCCTTAGCCATCCCATGGTCAGTAATTATATATTACTCCTAATAAGAATAGCTGGGATCATATCATAAATAATTTGGGGGGATCCATGCATTGGATAAAGGATTTAGGAGCTGCCTCTATTCCTTAGTAGCATAGCAGCCAGTACTTGGGTACATTTTCTGTTTTCCATCCATAGTTCTAAGTTATGCTTCAATATCGACAAGGAGAAATGTTGTTTTATGTGGACTGGGAGTCTGCTCCATAGCAGTGGTATCCTCTTTGAGATATAGCTGTCTCTCCAAAGCATTCAATTGATGTTTCTGAAGAGGTTTAAATCCCTAGACTGTATATTTCTGATGTCATTTGACTTGTTGATGTGCTCTAATTCCATCAGTAATGGCTCGAAGTATGCCTTGTAAGGCAGACACAGGTCACCTCTTGGCAGTCTGTGGAATACGGAGTACAGTGTCAGGTATTTGAGTCAGTCTATGTAGGACATGCTGTTTAGGCCTTTTATCCTTTTAGTAAAGTATCTGTCTAGGTATTCCAGTTGCTACCTGTGCCTGGAGACATACATGCCAAAAAGGACATTACATTCAATGGCAGGCCTAATGAAAACTGAGTAAAGGGGGACAATGACACCGTTACATCTAGACACAATCCCTTTGCTTATTAGCTGTGGAATATAGAAGGACTTCCTTACAACAATAAACACATGTTGGTCAAAAGGTAGGTCACTGTCCACATAAATTCCCAAATAACTGTGCCAACTCTTAGGGGCGTATTGTCAATGTGGTAGTTCCCTAGGGTAGATAACTTCTCAAATGACACAATAATGCATTTTTGGCACATTTAGTTTCGGTCCATGCTTCAGCCACAGTGGTGCAGCGGTTAGCATTGTCGACTCACAGCAAGAAGTTCTCCCATTCAATTCTCGGCTAGATTGCCTTCTGTGTGGAGTCTGCATATCCTCCCCACAGTCGAGTGACTTTAAAGACATGCAGATAGGTGCGAGCATGAATGAGCATGCCTTCTTTGAAGGTTGGGCATCGGGCTGGCAACATGGCACTGTAAAAATCCACTGCCAATCATGAGCAGACTGGAGTTCCGCTGTGGCAACCTATAACTGAAAAAAGCCGAAAGTCTTACACGCAGTTTCAGTCCATGACTTTGGCACCTCTATAACTATAAACTTGCTAAATACTGCAAAAAGTAAAATTAAAAAATAAAGTTTCATGCGGACAGTTAAAATAGGTTCATAGGTTCATAGGTTCATACTAGGCTATAGACTGGGTCTATAGTGTGTGTGGTAACCTTCTCCTCCTGTCTGATCTTGCCAGTCCTATGTTGAGAGAGCTCAGCCTCCAGTTTGACCGTATAGTTGCATCTCTCGCATGTATTTGTGTTTTGTGGGAGGAGGAGAGGGTTGTCTGTGTACATGAGGCAATTGTAACATTGCCTCAATATTCCCAGGTTCACCAGCTGAGCAGGAGAGGACACTAGCAACTGATCCCTCGACATGCTAGAAGGAATAGACAAAAAAACTTTAAAAGAGATTCCGTGGGATGTGGGTGACCGAGAAATGGGGTTTGCTTTTTTGGGGTACTATCTATGACAAGAGTGCTGTATCAAGGTGATAAGTACTGTAGGAGCAAGTGCTAGGTTTTACAGATAGAGTATAGTCTACTTGGAGTCAAGTAGAGATGATCGTTTTAGTTATAGGATACGCTGATTAGATCAGTAGTATAGTTCAAGGAAGGTAGTTTTAAGGGAAAATTTGAAGAGTGGACTTTAGGTAGCCCGAATAGTTTAAACCTGCTTAACCGCTGCTGCCCTAGTGTGCAATGGTGGCAACTCCGCGCTAAATTGGGGGCTGGAAAAGACAGGAAATGACCCCAAATGGCCAATAAACTACAAGTTACTGCCTTAAACCACTCCTCTAAGGACAAACAGGCAGCTCAGTACTCCCCACTCTCACTGGTGAGTAAAGAAACTTCCCCCTGACCAAACAAGGAAAATGGAGAAACACAGGAACCAAGACAAAGCCCAGGGATCAGCAAAATCTGGTCTCTGGAACACTAGTTAGGAAAGTATGGAAAACAAGGATGTGTTTTTTGTTTTTTTCAAGTTTTTTTTACAGAAAGGCAGAAAACACAATAAATGCTATAATTTTCGACTAATTGCTATCAAAAGCTAGTACACTTGAGTGTATTAGCCTGTAGTTTAACTTTTAGGCAAAACTTAAACTAGCAAGTGCAGTAAACAATTTTAGCTTATAAACACAGTAAAAACAGTGAAAACTTTGATAAAACAAGCAAAAACAGTAGTCGAAAGTCACAAAAGGTCGAAAAAGACAAGGAAAATACTTAAAATCTGGAAAGGTAGTCTTTTCTGGTCTCTGATGCTAGAGGAACACTGCTGGCCACCACGAGGAGCTGTGCTGAGTTCTCAATAGCTGGAAAAGCCCGCCAAACCGCGCTTTATAGCAGGGGGCTGGAAAAGACAGGAAATGACCCAAAATGGCCAATAAACTACAAGTTACTGCCTTAAACCACTCCTCTAAGGACAAACAGGCAGCTCAGTACTCCCCACTCTCACTGGTGAGTAAAGAAACTTCCCCCTGACCAAACAAGGAAAATGGAGAAACACAGAAACCAAGACAAAGCCCAGGGATCAGCAAAATCTGGTCTCTGGAACACTAGTTAGGAAAGTATGGAAAACAAGGATATTTTGTTTGTTTTTTTCAAGTTTTTTTTACAGAAAGGCAGAAAACACAATAAATGCTATAATTTTCGACTAATTGCTATCAAAAGCTAGTACACTTGAGTGTATTAGCCTGTAGTTTAACTTTTAGGCAAAACTTAAACTAGCAAGTGCAGTAAACAATTTTAGTTTATAAAGACAGTAAAAACAGTGCAAACTTTGATAAAACAAGCAAAAACAGTAGTCGAAAGTCACAAAAGGTCGAAAAAGCCAAGGAAAATACTTAAAATCTGGAAAGGTAGTCTTTTCTGGTCTCTGCTGCTAGAGGAACACTGCTGGCCACCACGAGGAGCTGTGCTGAGTTCTCAATAGCTGGAAAAGCCCGCCAAAACGCGCTTTATAGCAGGGGCTGGAAAAGACAGGAAATGACCCAAAATGGCCAATAAACTACAAGTTACTGCCTTAAACCACTCCTCTAAGGACAAACAGGCAGCTCAGTACTCCCCACTCTCACTGTTGAGTAAAGAAACTTCCCCCTGACCAAACAAGGAAAATGGAGAAACACAGGAACCAAGACAAAGCCCAGGGATCAGCAAAATCTGGTCTCTGGAACACTAGTTAGGAAAGTATGGAAAACAAGGATATTTCTTTTGTTTTTTTTTCAAGTTTTTTTTACAGAAAGGCAGAAAACACAATAAATGCTATAATTTTCTGGTGGTTTCCTACATAGACTTAAAGACAACTTAGTTACACTCTGTCAGTCATGTTAAACCAAAGTTAGCATGTGCACACATTCCTGACCTATGACAGTAAACTTTGCAGTGATGTGTGTGTGTTGGGGGTGAGCAATATCAGACACAGACAATTTTACAACCATCAGCTTAAAAAACATAAAGTGAATAGTAAGGGAGTTTCTCCAATATGATAAAGGGGGCATACTAATGTTTGATGCAGAACAGTAAGTATTAAGTGGAGACTTTGTCTTTTGAAATTGTTGGTGTTATTTGAAGAGGTAACAGAATCACTTATGCTATTTCACATAAGGGAATACTTCACAAATTAAAATCATTAAATACTAATCTACATGTAGTTTCATGAATAAATGCCTGGCTAACTCACAGGACACAACAAATCAAGATGGGGAGGGGGAATGTACCAGTCTATCCAAAAAGGTGTTGACATGCCCTGCAGGTATGTGTATAGTGGCCACTTCTTTCTGGACTGTATAAAATTGGAAAACAGACTATGGCCTTGATAAGAAAATGTACTACAAGATACCGATGTTCTCAAACATTTTTCAATTTACACCTGATTCATTTGTAATGACCTTACCTTTAATGATAGCAAATAATGATAGCAGGCAAACAGAATACAAGTTAGGGGGGGTTACAAAATAGATGGACCACAAAAAATGGCCATCTGCTATGATCTAGTTTTAAAGCCAATGGTATACTTTTTAATGCACATAGACTGAAAGGTGTGCTTCACAGAAACAACCAAAATGTGGTTTAATCTTACAATGGAAGAGCAACAGCATTATTTTATCACTTATTGTAAAACAATATTTTTATTTGTTAGAGACCTCTAGACCATCATTCTTTTGCAGCCATTAAATCAGTACAAATGACTTTAGAAGTTAAATGTCTTGGCCCATGTTTTAACAGAGACCAGTATGATATGTGTATTAGGTGGAAATTGACTGTCATTTACAAGATGGGCTATTACATTACCTTATGTGCAATGTATATACTGACCCACCATACATTTATTTCACTGCATTTGTTTCAATTTTAATTTTGCTTCAGTCTTTGGGTGCCATAGTAGTATAGGAATTTACATCACTGCCTAACAACAATTGGTTTCCCTATATGACATCCTTGCTGGTGTGATATCTGAATATTGCCTGCATCCTCTCCTTATGTCAATACAGGTTTTTGCTGGATGCCCTGAGTTGCATCCACATCACAAAGACATGAGTTTAGGTAAAGTGCCTGTCCTGTAAATTCATGTAAACATGCATTTTGTGAGTGAGTTAGGCATATGTCCACAAATGTTATGTGTTCATTGTAGAAGTGGGTCTCTGTCCTGCAACCATAAATTGCCAGGATAGTCTCTGGCTCCCTGTAACCCCTAACAGGATTAAGCCAGCATCAGAAAAAGAAAGAACTGATATTATTAATGTTGTAACCTTTTGTTATGCTGGATTGTGGCCTAAAGAAAAAGACTCTCTTCTCCTAGACCTTGTTTAAAGTCAACACAATTGCTTCCTAGCAAAGATACTATAAAACTCTGTGAGGCTATATGGCCTAATGCATGACTGAAGAACCTTTTGGGAAAGATCTCCCAATAAAATACCTGGTATTTTACAGTTTCCCTTAATGATTTATCTATTACAAACTGAAGCCATAAATGGTTAGGTACAATGTTATGTACTTCAGAGTCTACCTGACTCCAGCTGTCCATTTACTTCCACATGTATATGTCTGCTATAATGCACTAAGTAAAATAAAGACTGACTGTAGCTAAGAAAGCTATAAATCCTCAAAGCTCAGGCATTAATTGAGGAAAATTATTTTTCCCTTAGACTTGAAAATGTCCACTCCCACTGTCATTATTGCATCAACTCTTAGCTCTACCAGACAACCGACCATTTTCAACAAAATGCATCATATAGGTTCATAGGTTCATAGGTTCATATTAGGCTATCTGCCCGAGGGCATTTACAAGCCTAGCCCATAGTTTTGTGGCTTACGCCACCCCTTTAGTATGGGGAACTATACCCATTATTTTGCTGTGCCTCTGTTGAGCAGTGACACTGAGGTAATCCCTGGGGTATATCTGCGATCTCCCATCCATTGGTCAAGATTTCTCTTGAACAAGGCCAGCGAGGTGCTCTGCCTCACATATACCGGGATTTTATTCCACAGCATAGGGAGTCTTTGGGTGATGAATCTATCCCTCCAGCACGTCCTATTAATAGCCGTGTCGAGGTTTAAGTCTACCGCCCTTGTGGCTCTGACGGATCTAGATTTTTTGAGGTGAAGCATATTCATCAAATCTGGGTTTGACATGGCCTTGTATGTTAGGCAAAGGTCACCTCTGAGCAAGCGGTAAGCAACTGAATAGAGCTGGAGTTCTTTCAGTTGGGCAGCATAGGACAGATGTTTGAGACCCTTTATCCTTTTGGTGAGGAACTTTGTGGCCTCTCCAGCTGCTGCAAGTGTCGGGTCAGATACATTCGAATGGGGCATTGTACTCAATCATTGGTCTGATGAGTGATGAGTATAGGGAGACTATGACCTCCCTTGATCTAGATGAGAATCCCTTCATGATAAGGTGGGCAATGTAGAAGGTCTTCCTAACTACTTTAGCTACATGGGTGTCGAATGACAGACTACTATCAACCTGGGTCCCCAGGTCCCTGATAACTTCTTCTGTACTCAGTGGATTGCCACCTATTTGGTAGCTAGGGGTAACCTTGTTTTTCCCGAAGGGTATGACTATGCATTTTTTGGCATTTAACTTTAGGCCATGGCTCTGGCACCAGTTATCCGTTTCTGTGAGACCCTTCTGAAGGATATCTGTGTCAGATGTGTTTTCTACTATGGCGCCCAGTTTGCAGTCATCTGCAAACTTTGTCAGCCATAACCCTCCTGTGTTTGCTTGTACTTCGGAAAAGTAGATGCCAAACAAGAGTGGGCCCAGGACTGAGCCCTGTGGAGCTTTACCACCCTAGTCAGCATTTGGTAAAGACATTTATCTCACTTTTCAAGGTGAAAGGTTTTCCTCTCCTTTATAGATCTACTTTCCTCATTAACACACTGTCCACAAATTATCCTGGTATGTGCGCTGGTAACACTGTCTCACAAAATCACCAATGTATCAACATCATGCATCTCCCCCTTAGCCTCTTTTTTGGAAATTTAGTACCTTCTGACGACAAAAATTCAATGCAACTCTGTTCTTTTTAGGGTTAACCTTGCTAACATTATTTCTTGGCCAGTGAAAATATTTTAGGGATAGTGTCCAACTCATTTTCTTTATTTCTGCTGGCATTATATTTATCAGACTAGATACCATCTGTCTTTATAATACTGCTATGCTGTTCAGTGATATAAATCAGGTGCAGTTTGCAAGTTTTGATGCTGTGCAAATTCTATGAGTTTTTATATTAAAATCTTATTTGCATAAGGAAAACTAATAGCCATATCCATGAAGATGTATAACAAATACTTTATAAAAACAACAAATGAAGTATCAGTGAAAATGTTTAACAGGCACTATATATATATATATATATATATATATATATATATATATATATATATATATGCACAAAAATGATGAGGATGCATCTTAGATCACTGTAGTCTTACACAGCATAAAATGTAATCTAATTCAATTGATTTAAATTGCTATTCTGACAAGTCACGTGTCCTTATAACAGCCAGTAGTGAAACACTGTAGTCCAGTAATTTAAAACATAGCATAAAGTCAATAATGTAATAGCCGGGTTCCACAAGGACTTGGCCATGGATCAATACACTGTGGCTAACAGTTAATCCACATGGGAATCTGAAGCCTAGGGCTCTGCCAGTCCCCTTCAGCATATGCTATTGAGACTATCATAGGGTTAACCCCTACCCCTCTTTGTGCAGGACAGTTCCTAGTTGGGCAGTTGTGCCCTGTAAAAACAACTCAAAATGACAAATGTCCTGAGATTTTAGGACAAAAAATATTTCTAGGTTTTCTTTAATAGTTGCAAAACATGTTTTTGTATCTGAAGTACCTACATGATACACGAGACAGCATAAACAACTCAAATGCTACAAAAAAAGCTTTTTTTGGCAAAAATTCTGAACTTTGCACTGGCCATGGACATAATTTGTCCTGAAAAAATTACAACAAATGTCCCAATTTAAGCAGTTGAGTAGGTGGCAATCCTGGTCTATCAGTGCCCTCTGCCTGACTCCAAAAGGGATATCAGGTTTGCTTGGCTGAAAATGTCCAGCACTGTGTACTGGTAAAGGTCATTATTGAAGAAGGCTGGAGAAGCTGACTAACACTGAAGGGCAGTTTTGGTAAAGTAGAAACTCCACTTATATGTGAGCCTAGGTATTGCAGGCATTACTTGGTGAGAAACTAGACCACCTGTAGTAGATGGTTATGTATACAGGTGAGATGTACTGTAGTGGATGGGAGCTGAAGGGGTGGGGACCAGGGACTACATGCATGCACAGTTGATTGTAGTAAGAGGTATTCCTAAACTACAGTGTGGAATGCGTATACTGTCTTTGATTAAAAACAGATTTCATTCCCCTTGTAGACTTCTGGCCCCTCAAACTTGTCTCTTGTCATGGAAGGGTAGAATGTAGGCATGATAGCCATACTGACCATTATGACTGCATTCATTATTCTATCCTACATGTGGAGGCACTGCACTGGATGCACTTGGTACAGGTAGGCTCCTTCCCTGCACTACTGGGTCTACTATACAGGTCAAGCTTTTGTACTAGAGATCTTAAGCCTGGATCCACTGAGTCTTCAGGTAAGTTCACAGTGAGTTAGGAGCAGGAAATGAGATTCATTACCATAGCATGTTATGGAATCTCGTTGTCTGCTTCTGAACATTCAGTACAGTGGCATTCTAAGGTACTGAACTGTGTGGACCCCTGCCCCAGGATGATACCATTCTGCTAGTGAAGTTGAAAAATTCAAGCAAAACCAACACAAGAAAATCTAATGGTGTTACTGCACAATACCAGCAGTCTAACCAAGAAACTCCAACACCTGTGGCTCTTCTCACCCTGGAGAATACAATAATTTCTGCAGTTACTAAGACTTGGTAGCACAAGGTTACTATGCCTTCCTTTCATTTGGACTACCTACTGCACAGGAAGGGAAGAAAGGTGGCATTGTCTCAATTTATATAAAAAACATACAAACCTCAAGGTTGGTCAAGCAGTAGGATGTGCTTGAGCTTCTTTGTGATCAAATTACCATAGATAGTTACATATTGTATTCTTGCAATTATAGGTCCCCTCTGTGCCCCAGAAACCCATAACATGTATTTAAACATACCGACGACACTACCCTTTCAACCCAATATCATATTCATGGATGACTTTAACTACCTTGTTATAGACAGGGAATGATGCACAGCCCCTAATATACATGTCCAGAGATTCTTGAATTTTGTAAACACAAACATCATGGACCAGCTAGTCCATACACCCACTAGGGAAGCAAACAATCTGGTCTGGTCACTATAAACATGGGAGAATGTTGCACCATTTCTAGTGTATTGTCCTCAATGGTAAGGTTGGACCATAAAGATGTCTCCTTTGAAATAAAAAGGAAATCTGCAATGCTAGCTAACACTGGCACTTTTAGGAGTCATTCTAAGGCAAACCTCCTACTATTAGTAGACACCTTGACAAAATTCCAAGCTCCCCCAAAGCCTGAGAACACCACTCCCTATGCATAACTGTTTTTGGAATCCCTGTATAAGCACATTAATAGTTGCAGAGAGACAACTGTACTCACCCATAATAAGCACAGGCATATCTCCAAAACAAACCATCCTGGGGGATTCCAAACATCAGTATGTTAAATGTCATGGTGAAAATTAGGAGTTGTTAAGTCTGCTAGGTAAAAGTTGCTTCATCAATCTAAAGAAGCAACTCAGGGATCTTATCAAGTCTACCAAAGCCAAATTTAAAGTACAAATAGCCTCCTAGACCAATGAAATTCACAAAGCATTCTTCATCCAGGTCAACAACCTCAAATGCAAAGCACAATGATAGACTGAATTAATTATAAAGGGAGCCAGCTGTATTGAGCCAGAAGATATAACAAATCTACTGGCCAACAAATTTAGCTTGAATTTTATCCCCCCCTCCAACTCTCCTCAAACAGCCGTCAGGAAATGACCACATAATTTTTTCCCCAGCTATCACTGGGGAACATAGTCTTAATCCCCATGAAGCCCAGGTTTATCAATGAGCCCTGATAATACCCCAGGATATCTCCTTACTAACATTAAACATGAACTAGTACACTGCCTCCAGTTGAGCTTTATGCCAAATAAATGGAGGACCGCAACGTTTATCTCACTATGCAAGAGGTGGTCATCCATGGACTTACAGAATTATCACCCATAACATGACTAGTCTAATATGTGAAGACATGGAAAGTATAATTGTAGAGCTGTTAAATGATATCACAGGAAATCTACAGACACTAGATCCAACTCATTTTGGTTTAGGCAAAGGCATGTTATGCCTACTCAGTCTTGTGGACTTCTTTGGGATGTTAACAAAGCAATGGATAAAAGCAATGATGCTCACTGACTACCTCTATCTGACCAAGGCATTCAACACAAAACCCCACTAGGGTATTGTAAACAAGTTCACTGGATTAGGAGTTAACTTACTAAATCACCCACTGGATAGCCAACTGGCTCACAAATAGGATCAAAGTAGTTAGGATAGGGGAGTCTACCTCCACAAAAATGCCTGTCAATAGAAGATTGCCTCAGGCCTCAGTGCTGGGGCCATTCCTGTTTGGCATCTACTTACCTAAGGTCAAGGCTAACATCAACGACCTCTGGCTGATCAAGTTCACAGATAATTGCAAATTAGGTGCAGTTACTGAAACCCCATGATGCAAATATCCACTGAGAAGGTCTGATACAGGCTAAAAACTGCAGGCAGAGTTGAGATCTTAAACTCAATGCCAGGAAGTGTATAACAGTATCTCTCGGTAAGGCAGACACCCCCAAATTACTGCAATGATAATATAATCCTAAGAACAGACAGAGTAATCAGGGATTTGGTAACACATGTATGTAGTGACTTGGCCTTTGACCCTCATGTATCTACAGTAATAAGGAAATCATTCCATGCTGTACAATTTAAAACTGAGGGTATAGTATTCAGTACCAAATATATCATTGTTACATTGTATTCTGCCCCCAAAAGACCAATCAATGAGTATAACGTCCTATTCAGCATGCACGTGACCAGGCTTGTGCAACAACTGGAGCATCCATAGGGATTCCAAACAAGAATAACACATCATTATCGTCAACCCCATTGTTCCCATTTTCTACCAGAAGTTGGGGTGTCATGTCAACTGTCTCCATCTCTTGCAATTCAGTGCTACTCTCCTAACTTCTTTGACTGTTATGTCTAACTGTCACAGGTCTTCTCCCATCCAATCCATCCATCTCATCAGGGATTCTCTTGTTTACTCTTGCCTTCTTCTTGCCTGTCTTAAATATTCTTCCCAGACTGCCTTCCACTTCTCTACACATATGCATGAATCATTGTAATCTGTTCTCTCTGTCTCTCTCTCTGCAATCAGAGCTATGTAGACTTCTGCTCTGATGTA
Organism: Protopterus annectens; assembly: GCF_019279795.1. Taxonomy (NCBI): domain Eukaryota; kingdom Metazoa; phylum Chordata; order Ceratodontiformes; family Protopteridae; genus Protopterus; species Protopterus annectens. Next base: position 1,212,420,709 of record NC_056732.1, on the reverse strand, counting down.
CTTATTTCTTTAACTGTCCCAAAGTGTGTATCCTACCACCCTTCTCAGGCACTTCACCTTCATCACCTCTAGCTTTGTTAACTGCTCTGCCTTTACTGCCCAGGTTTCTGCACCATGCAGTAATACTGGTCATGCCACTATTTTGTAAACCATACTTTTCAGCTTCCTTGACATTCTTTTGTCATACAATCCCCCCTGACAATTTCTATCAGTTGGCTGCACCCCCTTTGATTCTAGCATTGACCTCCTCATTCAGTCTTCCATTTTCCTTAACCATTTCTCATAGATACATGAGGCTGTTAACCTGTTCCATTATTTTCCATTCTATCTCAGTTCTCATCTTCTTCTGATTCCCCCATTTACTGCCATTACAACTGTCTCATCTGTACTTAGTTTCACCCCATGTGCCTTCAGTTTGCATTACTTCCCCTATGTTTTGCTCTGAGTCTGTCTCTAAGTCCACATCATCTGCACACAGAAACTTTGCTGATCTTTCCCCTTTGACCTGTTTGTTAATGCAGTCTATCACCGATATGAACAACAGTGGCCTTAGAGCTGACCTCAGATGTACACCTAGTACCACTGGGATTCCCTCTGTGAGCCTGAGTAGCTTCAGACCCATTTCTACACTATCTGACCAACACCTTGATCATATCTGCTGTGACCTCATTTCAGCCTGCTACTGTCACTGACTTAATTTTCCTTAGTGTTGTTCCTACCTTTTCTAGGGTGGGCTTCTCCTCTACTTTCATTGTAGGCCACTTCTGGGGCAGTACATCTTCTTGGGGCTTCTTTATTCAGGAGCTGCTGGAAATACTCCTTCCATCTGACTTTGATTTTAGTAAGCAGATTCCTCTGGGAATCCACTATGAATGATGTCTAATTATCTTAGGTTCATAGGTTCATAGGTTGGTACTTGGCTATCAGCCCTAGGGCCTATACAAGCCTAGCCATAACAATTCCCTGGCTGTTTCTTCCCACACTATTTACATCCCTGGACCCCTGTCTAGCAGGGCGACTGACGTGATCCCTGGGGTGAATTTCCTTTCTCCCATCCAATCGTCAAGGTGCCTTTTAAAGAGGGCCAAAAAGGCACTCTGCTTGACATGTATGAGCAATCTATTCCAGAGTCTGGGGAGTCCCTGGGCCAGGAAACTATCCCTCTAGCATGTTTTGTTTATTGTGATGACAAGGTTTAGATCCCTGGAGCGTGTGGTTCTGAGGGATTGGGATTTCTTTAAGTGTAGCATGTCCAACAGCTCTGGGTTTGACATGGCCTTGTATGTTAAGCAGAGATCATCTCTGAGTAGACAATATGCAACAGATTATAGCTGGAGTTTTTTAAGGCGGTCAGCATAGGGCATCTGCTTTAGGCCTGTGATTCTTTTAGTGAAGTATTTCTGCAGCCTTTCCAGTTGTTGCAAATGTCTTGAGAGGTACATACCAAAGGGGGCGTTGTATTCTATAATGGGTCTAATGAGGGATGAGTACAGTGGGACAATGACCTCCTTTTTTCTGGATGAAAAGCCCTTAGTGATGAGGTATGCCACATAGAAGGATCTCCTGACTGTTGTGGCGATGTGGTTGTCGAAGGTGAGACCACTGTCCACCTGTGTCCCTAAGTCTCTTATCACACTTTTAGTATTTAGTGTACTGCCACCTATATGGTAATTCATGGGTACATGTTATTTCCCAAAGGGGATAACTATACATTTCTTGGCATTGAGCTTGAGCCCATAGCTCTGGCACCAAGCATCTGTTTCTGTAAGGCCCTTTTGTAGAGTATCCACATCATTTGGTGATTCAATAATGGCTCCCAGTTTGCAGTCATCTGCAAACTTTGTTAGCCAGAGTCCCTTAGTGTTGGCCTGTACTTCGGAGAGGTAGATGCCAAACAAGAGCGGTCCCAGGACTGAACCATGAGGTACTCCACTTGTCACTTGTCTGGAACTGGATTTGGAGTCGGCTACTTTTACAGTGTGGGTTCTATCAGTCAGCCAGTTAGCAACCCATTGGGTGACATAGGGATTAATGCCCAGCTTATTAAGTGTATCTATGATTCCAGAGTGGGGGGATGGTGTCAAAGGCCTTGGCAAGGTCTAGACAGACTGTGTGGACCACCTTACCCTTGTCCATGGCTCTGGAGACTGATTCGAAGAAGTCAATCAGCCTGATAGACTTTTTTGTGCCATTACCAACTCACTTCCCAGAAGCTGACAAAGTCTCTGTGATGCCTTTTTTCTTAGCTACTGCAAATCCTCTATTATCCTTGTTTGTTAGTCAAACAGTATTCCTTCTTAACCTAGTCCATTTTTTTAATCTCACACTTTTCCTGCATTCCTTCTTCTTTTGGTAACTTTCTGAGCTTATGAATTCCAGCTTCAACTTTCCTTATGTACCTTATTTCCATACCAAGGTCAGCAGCATATCTGTTCTATAGTCCTCACATGTGCTGCCATTCTTCTTTAACTGTACCTATTTGATCTTCTTCCTGAGTTGGCCAAAGCATTGTTCAGTACGAAAAGGCGCAAAATTAGATACACAAGAGGCCAATATGTAACTCAGGTGGACTTCCCATGAGTAAGGAAAAGGTATTGGGGCAGAAGCAGTGATTGCAAAGGCATCCCCAGTGAAACTGTCACCCATAGTATAAACCACTGGTTGCCACAATCAGCTGTAAGCAGTGGTCATAGAAGTGTCTAAGGTCTAAGGTCAACAGAGACTAGGCTGCAGACCTGTAAGTACATTATAGAAAAAACACAGCAGTTTAAGGAATTACTTAGGCTCTAGCACCTCGGGTGGAACAGGAAATAAGTCGAGTGGAATAAGAATAGCAGCCTGTGTTTGCCTAAATAGTCAAGTTGTTAATAATTTGGAATGAAAGCACTGTGATATTTTATAATAGTTGTTAATTTATAGTACTATACAATACTTGACAAAACGTTGTAGGTATGTAATGCTTAGTTTCTAGTACAAGTTATTGAAAGAGAAATTCCTGCCAGCAAACTCAATGAAACTAAGTCCCAGAAGAGGAAATTTGCTATAACTGAGAAAAAAATAATGGGACAATTTGATTTTCCAAGGGGAAACTCCATGGCTGCCCAACAAATTGTCTCCTCCATCCCCTTACTTACATATACCAACTCCACGGTCACACAATATTGGATAAGAGAGAAATTACCAAGTAAGAGTGAAATGCATCTCATACTAGAACAGTATGGACCAGATCTGCTAACAATGTAAAACTATTCCAAAACAGGGTAATAGTATGTCAGCCAATTAGACGATCCATTACACTTTTCCTGCTAACCTGTCACCACTCATCATTTCGCATACACCAATTACAGTCATAAGATGTCTTGGTAGAGATCAATAACTCTTTAAGAAGAAAGAGCCTCACTGAAGATAACTGACTTATTTCAGATGGGAAAAAATACGTTTGAATGATTTTCTCAAAATGAAAGACCAAACAGAAAGTACTTTAAAGTAATTTAATGCTTATTGCAAGGCACATTTTTACATTGAGTTGGGTTTTGAAGGGTTATATTGTCAGGGTGAGCATGACTTCCTGAAATGTTGTGTATTTCTAGGACTGGTCCTTAAATTGTAGTGTATGTTTTTGTTTGGCTGTATGTTTACTAGAATTATAATCTGCTTGTATGTTTAACTATATGAACACATGCATTAGATATTTTCCCTGAAAAGCTGTGCTTTAGAAATTTTCACTGAATCAAGTTAATGTCCATTGATTTGATATACTACTACAATGGTTACAGAATCTTTGGCAAAGCTTGTAAGCATAATAATGAGAAAAAAGGAATCTCTCAGGGGATATCCCTGAAGATCAGATGTCACCTAGCTATATGATTTTCTGCAACAAATATGTGCACAAATGGAATTATTTCATAAGTTAACAGAAATGTTAAAATGACTGACAGGCCAAGGACATTGGTATACTTTCACTTTATGAGTAATTCCAGATATAAATTATCCATCTATTTAAAGGTTGAATCTTCTCCAAACTGTAGATGACATAGATGGTATGTCAGAATTGAACACATGGGGCCATATGCTGTGAAAAATCTGCTTGGCAATTACCATTTTCAGAAGAAGGAGAGATCTTTACCACTGTCTAGATCATATTAATTAACTCTTAGCCTTTAATTAACTCCTCCTGCCTTTCAGTTGTCATATAGCATTATCACCAATGCCAACTTAGCAAATGCTACATTATTATGACTGCTATGTTTTAAATTACTATTCTGACATATTACCTGGCTTTATACTAATTTTCTCAGAGGTTGTTCCTGTATAAACAGAGACAGTTGCAAAAGCATCAAGTCATTTTCACAAAGACATTTTCATAAAACAATTCTGCATAAGGTAAAAATAGCTATCCTACTGGGATATGAGAGATAACAAGTCTGTACTTATGTTTTGACATCTGTTGTTCTTTCTGATGTGCTTACACTTCACAAAATCCAGTTTTCAATCATGCGGCAATAAGAAAATCCCCACTGGGCATCTTCAGTTTGCACTTATAGTGCTTATAGTGCTGCACAATATAACATTACATTATGCAGGCATCTGGCAGCCTTTCATGGTGACAAAATAATTAGAACTGAAGAACAAGACTGCAGACCCTTATAGCAGAGTAACCACACAGCATCTATCAAAACATAGACTTAAGCAATGAATCTGTAATTAGTCAGTTCTCTTTGTTATTTTCAAGAGTTCGAAAGAAAAAAAATACAGACGGCATTGCAGAAAACAAACTGTGAAACTCATGTTAGCAAGCATTACTACTTGGAGTGTGCGTTGTTAATATGTGTGCGTGTGTGTGTGTGTGTGTGTGTGTGTGTGTGTGTGTGTGTGTGTGTGTGTGTGTGTATGTGTGTGTGTTTGTGTCTGTGTGTCTGTGTCTTTGTGTGTGCATGTGCTATGTGCACATGCATTCTAAAGTAGCACTGAATGTCTAAAAGAGCATAAGTACGTTTTCCCCATTAGTCAGATCAAATGCTAAAAAAAAAAAAAAAAAAACACATTGTACCTCATAGTATTCAATTTGGATGGAGACTGCTTAGGATCTTTGGGAAGCTAGGGAGTAGTTGTGTATGGAGCAATCAGTTGTTTAAATCATATTTACCATGAAGTGAAGTTAGTGATTGCTTCCAGTGTGATTTACTTTACCTCCATTGACACTGACAGAAATGAACATCTGACGTGGTTCATACAAGACACTTCAGGTAGACTGCATCAAAGCCAGCATCAGATTTGTACTTACTCCATCATTTATTTTTTATTTAAATTTTGCTACCACAGTATCCTTGCTGTGACACAGAACTCTATTATTAGAGGGACTGGACAGTCTTTAGGTTCAGCCCTGTGAAATTTCTAATAACAAAGTCAATGTGCTTTGCTTTGTTTGCCTGATTTAACTTCCAAGTATAATCCCAAATTTCTATTGGTCGGACAAAGATACTGACATAACTCCACCTTTTCTCTAATTTTTCACCAGATTGGACACGTGGTTTGAAAGTTAGTAAAACATGTTATATAAAGCATGTAACCTGAAAATAAGAAGCAATGTCAGTAATAACTAGAAGTGGAAATGAGTAACACATATTAGAAAGTTCTAATTTAAATTCAATGCTTTGTAAACAAAAATAAGGACCACATATTATTCTACTGAGCAATATTCTTAGAAAGCATGTTCAGAAGAGTCTCTAGTCTCTCTTGTAGTGCCTAAATATTAGTCATTAATTAATTATAATTAATCATGTAATTAAACATAGTGAAATCTAATCAGGTTACTTAATTAAACAAATCAACATTAATAATTACAAGCAGAACAGGGTGGGCATAAATATGGTAAAAAATCATGCAAAATAAATTACTTAAATATTTGCATCAGATGGATTTAAATTAACTGTTCTTAAAAGAATTGTGCTTTATATACTTTAGAAGAGTACATACATTGTCACGCTTGCAAATCAGTGAGGGTAGATAATTTCAGATGGTCACTCAAGATAATTAAAAGACAACCTGACAAAAATCTCTGGTTCTAGAAATAGGCAGAATATCCTTACAGTCTGAGGTGCCTAGCCATGATAGAATACATCAGAAGCTGTTTCAGACAAACAGGACCTAGGATAAACAGAGCATGAAATAGCAGTCTGAGAATCTTAAACAACCCCTGGCAACATCAGAGAAGCAGTGAAAATACTGCAGCAAAGTAATAATATGGCATGACCACTATTCTCTGGTCAGTAGCTTAGCGGCAAAAATGTGCACAAGCTACATTTGTGCCAGGTCTCCATCTTAAAGGCCAAGGTAAATGCATTTCAGCAGTTATCCAAGAAGGCACCCGTTCATGAATCACTTCTGCAAGGCTCACTGAAGAAAAAGTTTCTGGATCCAGGCAATATTTATTTGATGTAAAAATGAAGTTTTGGTGGCGATTGCGAAAATCAAAGCAAGGGGAGGAGCCTGCAAGAAGTGCCTAACTGGGGCTAATTGGAGTGGGTTGAAGACATTTTATGACAGGGCAAGGCCCATTTTCCAGTAATGAGATCCAGCCTTAGGTGAAATAGTGCCCTAGGTGAAGAGCTCATGGTGCACCCTGCTGTCTGCCTCTTCCTTAGTGCCTCCATCCTCCCCATCCTCCCAATCATGGTCTCCCAGCATTTGTCCAGTTTAATTATTTATTTTCTTCTGAAATTTCACATATTATTCCTTAACTCTTCACCTTTATCCTGTATCCTTTCAAAACTGCCTAACTGGACAATCTAAATTAAGCTGGGTATGAAGGCCATCAAGCTCTCAGGAGCCACATGGTTTCTCAATATTCTAAGGTGCATTTTATTTTTTCCCACTACCCTTTTGATTGAATGATGCCATAGTGAAAGAAAGTCAATATTACTATTAAATTTCTGCATCCTTTACACATACCCCAAATGGGGGAAATGACACTAGAGTAACAGTGGAAAAAACAACTGAACTAAGCCAGGGGTCTGGGAGCCATAAGGCCTCCAGAAAACATGTTTCTTTTTCTAGATGGTCTGAGGTGGTATAATACAAATCACAGACTGCATGTACATGTTGTAAAGTATTAAAATATTTTCCAACCATTTGATTCAGTGTTGACCCCTCAAAAAACCATGATTAAGGGAAAAAATCAGTCTTCCTCATCAGTTTTCCTTTCTCCTCATCCTTTCTACATATTCTAACTGGCCAATAATTGTGGAATATAAAATGAAACCAAGCTGGGAGTCAAGGAGCCGCTATACTGTTAAAGCCATGGAGTTATAGATGCTCTGAGGTATATGCATTTTACAGCTATTTTCCAGGCTCCAGTGTTTTGATTCAGTGCTTGTCTGATGAAAAGATATGAGTAAGGAAATAAATTCCATTTTCTTCCCCCCCCCCAAAAAAAAGCAAATCTTGAAGCCAAAAACAATCCCAGGAAGCATGAAACATGCTGGAATTATTCTACTATTGAAAAGGAATGGAGATAAAACAGACTTAGCAAACTATAGGTCAAAATCACTCTTGAACTAAGGCATACAATTTTTGGTAAAAATTCTAACAAAACGATTGGATGGGGCCTTAATTCTAACAAAACGATTGGATGGGGCCTTATCCAAGATTTTAAGGCCAGAATAAAATGTCATTATTAATGATAGACAGAGTATTAATAACTAATGAAACTTTGCCAGTTTTCTTGAAAAGCCATTATTGTGCCAGGGTAGTTCTACTTGATATTAAAAGAAAAGCTTTTGATATAGTACATTAGGACTTTCTGTGTGAAGTGCTACAGAGAATGGATTCTAAGGATGTATTTATTCAGTAGATTAAGATGGTGTATAATAAACCCACCTCTGATGTTTTAATAAATAAACAAACATCTACAACAGAACAAATATGCAGTGGAACTAGCATGTGATGCCCTTTATTCTCAGGATCATTTGTCTTAGTGATTGAATAATTGGACAGATTCAGTAAAGTGTCAGGAATAGAAATGAACTGTAATAAAAAAGTGCTGGTCAGGGAAGGGAAATTAAAACTTGGTGTTAAACATGAGATGGAGTTTCCCACCTATGTAGGTTTAGAGGTTGGATACACATAAGGATATAGACAGCAACTGACAAAAATAAATAAACAAATAGCATCAAGATTATGATATGCCATCAAACTGTGCAGAAGACATATCCCTGTATGGTTTGACCATCCTTTGGTGGATAAGATTCAGGTCCTTCTTGAAGAGTATATTGGTTAAACAAGCCAATGTACTCACACCTTCCACTATCTATGCTTTCCTCATTAAACAAACCCACCTCATATTTGCTCTTCTATAACCGCTTAATTTTCTCATTACTTACATTCCCACATTCTCTCATTATGTCAACCCCTGGCTTACTAAAACTCTCTAATTTCCTCCTCTTGCTCATAATTCTTTCCACTCTACTTATATCTCATAGCCTCACAGGCTATGAATTCCTAAGCTCTTTTCAATTTCAACACCCCTTTAAACAAACTTCCCCTTTCTATCTATCAGCCTTGCAAACCCACAGTAACACTGCATCCTCATCAGACTACCTTCTCCCACAGTTTCACAAATTAACCCATATTAAGTATTTCCAAACCAGAAAAATTGACCCTATTTTATGTAAACTAGCAAAACTTCCACACAATCCTCAGTACCTACTACTACACTGTGACATTCACCCAAACCCAGGGCCTGGAAATACCTTCTCTTACTCCCATTCTTTCTACACCTCTATTTCCTATACCCCCTCTTCTTCCACAAACTCTCTTCTCATTGTCCACCTCAATATTCATAGTTTAAATAACAAAATTACCCAACTTCATGCCCTACTAGACTTACATTCCTTTGACATTCTGTCTCACAAAAACCTGGCTCAAACCAGTTACTAAAGATAATGATATCATCCCTCCAGGTTATAATATCCTTAGAATCGACCGTCCTAACAAAAAGGGTAGGGGGGGTAGCAATATTGTTTAAATCTGAACTACAGGTAACCTCACTAAACACTCAACCTCCCTCACCTAGCAAAGCTGAAATATTGATATCTAAGCTCCAAAATTAATTCTAATAAATCCATATACATAATTTTCTCTTACATCCCCCCAGGCAACAACATATGTACTCTTGAAAATATCCTTAACTGGCTTTCCAAATCCTTCCAACAAGAAACCATTCTCCTTGGAGACTTTAATATTGACTGGAACTGTTGCACTTCTGACAAACCTACATCTCACATAAATCTCTATGGCTTTTATCATACTATCACCTACCCTACCAGAACCTATAAACACAGCAACAAACAAACTACCTTAGACTGGATACTAGTCAACAATAACCACAATCTTACAAAATAGGCATACTTCCTGATGATATTAGTGACCACTCTCTTACCTTTATAACTAGACAAAAGATCACCATTTTCACTCAACTAAACTTTATAACCACCCGGAACAAAAAGAACCTGAACCTAGATAACTTTCAAGCTGAGCTAAAAGCCTGCAATTGGTCACCCCTAAAATATCTAACTCTCAATGAAGCAGTCTCTTTCTTTAACAATACATTCCTAAAAATCCTTGAGCACCGTGCCCCCTCTCGTACTATTAAAAATAGGAACAGACCTGCTCCCTGGCTCTCAAATGAGACAAGGCAAAAAATGAGGCTGAGAAATAAAATCTGGAATATATGGAGAGGTACCAAAGACCCTATTGATCATTTAAACTTTAGACATCTCAGGAATGCCACTAAAATGATCAATATTCCTCGATAAAAAAACTATTACCTTAAATTCCAACAAACCCAATATCTAAACCCACAAAAATTCTGGTCAGGATTAAATAAATTACTCCATCCTGGACAAGCCAAAACACCTACCCCCTCCAACTTGACTCATAATTCTCCCAAACAAATTGCTGATACTTTTAACAATTTTTTTTCAGAAACTGTTCAAACTTTAACAAATATCTTACCACCTGTTACCACCACTGACTCATCCATGCCAACCACTGACTCATCCTTGCCAACCACCCTAGTATTACATCTGCAGCCTGTCCCAACATCTCTCATACACTCCCTACTTCTTAAGCTTAAACCATGCACTCCATCAGCTGACCTCCTCCCAGATGAATACCTTCAAATGGCAGCTGGAGTGCTTGCCTACCCTGTTTCCATCTTAATTAACAGAACCATTACAGAAAGTTCCATCTCATCCCTCTGGAGAGTCTCATATATTATCCCACTGCATAAGGGCGGGAACTCAAATGAACTCTCAAACTTCCGCCCCATAGCCCTACTTTCCCCCTTAGCAAAAATTATGGAGAGATGTATTCACCGTCAGCTACTTGATAATCGCCTCCAAAACCACCTGCTAGTTGACTGCCAGCATGTTTTTAGGCCTTTCCATAGTATCACAACTGCTCTACTATCCTTTTCTGACTGCATTAATAAAAATCATAACAACAGCTTGCTGTCCTCAGCCCTCTTTATTGACCTCTCAAAAGCATTTGATATGGTCAATCAACAACTGCTGTTAAACTCACTCAAATCACTTTCACTAGATACCCAGACAGTTAATTGGTTCAGTAGTCCTCTGGGAAAATAAGCTATCTTCTCTTCTCCCTATAACTCTTGGAGTCCCACAAGGCTCTATTCTGGGACCCCTCTACTTCACTATTTTCATAAATGATTTGAAAATCTCCTTTCCACAAACCACCTGCATACAATATGCCAACTACTCTACATTAATATGTGCAGCCTCCCCGCCTGCTGGACTTCATTCGAGTACCCAAGCAGTATTTACTTAGTTGAAAACTGGTTCCATCAATGCTGTCTCCTCCTTAACCCCAAAAAAACTAAATTGGTACTATTCTCTCCCACTCAGAAGTCTCCTGCTATCAGCTTCACAATTACATCTAATAATGGTACTGTAATAACTCTGGACACAACCACCAAACTTTTAGGTGTAACAATTGACCATAATCTAAACTTCGACACACATATTAACCTAACCATTAAATCAGTTAATAAAAAACTTGGTTTCCTCTACAGACTTAAACCCTATCTCACACCTCTAGCTAGGACTGCTATTGCCCGGACTCATGTAATCTCCACCCTTCTCTATGCACCCCTAATCTATGCGAACTTATCCAAAAATAATCTTAATAAGTTGGAAACATCCTATAATAATAACATAGCTAGATTTGCCACTAGTGTCCCTTTTCGAACCCACCACTGCCAAAATCTTAAATTGCTAGGATGGCTGGAATTGCAAAGCCAGATTCTTTTCCAGCAACTTACTACTATACACAAGATCTTACACCATCCCACAGATACTCCCATACTCTCTACCCTTATCTACCCATATAAAAATCTGCTAGTAGCTACACTAAAGTCCAACAACAAATCTGGAGATAGCTTGTTCTCAAACTCTATTGGTAACTCTTGGAACACACTTCCAACTGAACTAACAGCCCTTTCTTCTACCCAACTTTTCAAGAAGCAATTAAGAATCTTTCTAAAAGCCCAATGGCTATGCCCATGGCTATGCCCATGCACAAATCCTGACACTTTCTCCCCTAGCTGAACCATTCTTTACTATCTATCTTTAACAAGTTATTTCTGATGCTCTGATATTCTCTATGAATTCCTACTGTAGTAGCTCACCTCCTAAGGTTTGGTAAACTTTATAAACAATGTTACCCTCACAAAAAAAAAATATATATATATATATATATATATTTTATTAACCTTTTACTCAAAATGTTTAACTTATTTGGTCTTCATTATATTCTATAGCCATTTTGGGTATGTTACTGTAACAGTACTATATAAATGTTCCTGTATTTGAAATGTTTTACCTACGTCTGACATTAACTGTATTGTATATGGTCATGATTTCTATCTTGTAAATTGTCTTAATGTGGAGCTTTTCTCCCCAGGCTTCCGCTGAAAATAGACATATATCCAGTTGGACTATCCCGGTCAACAAATGTAAAATAAATAAAATAAAATAAATGTAGAATTTCAGGACAGGAACTAATAACCCTACCCTCGGGGGGGGGTAATACATCTTCCTTTGCTGGAAGGGTAGGGACTCTCTACAAAGAGATTTTATGTGTAACACTTGGGGAAACCTTTGAGACAGGGATTTTGCCTATAGGAGATATGTGCCACAAGCTGCAGGATAACAAGAGGATCTTGGATCAGGCAGGTGTTAATTGAAACATTTGAAGAGTTGAACATTATTACAAAATGAAAGATATGGAAATTATACTTAAAAGCTGGATATATGTGAAATGTTTTCTTCTTCTGGAATTTAAAAAAAAAAAAAGAAAACTAAGAGGCTACAAGCTATTTTGGATGTATAATATTGTTCAGGTGTAATAATTATGCATATGGAGGAGAGAAGACCACTTGGCCATATGTAAATATGTATGCATTGTGTGGAGTGCTGTAATTATACTCCAAAATTGGGAAAAGATAAAGCTGTTAAGCATTAATGTAGTGCAAGAACTAACCAGAGCAGCACTTACATGGGTGTGTAACACCCCCTAGGTGCTGTTAAAGCTGTGTCTCATTCAAAGGATGCTCCTTTGCTCTCAACTGTTCCTGAGTATCCTGCTTCATATTTTCATTCTTTCTGCAGAACTTTACTCTTACCCCTGGATTCACTAATCCTCCATGTAAGACTTAATAAGCCTTACTCGGAGGCTGCAGTTGAACGGTTTGACGTCAGCGTGCCATGAATATTCATGAGGGCATGCTGACTCAACCATAACTCTTACATGGACTGAGTAGGAAAGCAGGGAGTGTGTACGACTGCCGAGGAGTCTAAATGTGCATGCCCCTGCAAGGTTTTAAAAAGCATAATGTCAACACACAAGAGCGAGTTCGCTCAAATGTACTTGCACCCAACACCACACTCCCTGACACTGTAAACCCCCATCACACTTATATAAAGTAAATAATTATATATAGTTTTTTAAATACATGATATAGCAGCCCGTATTTGCACAGGTGTGCCCATTGCTTAGCTAGAGTTACAATTCTGACATGGAAGAGCATAATAAATAATGTTTATGCAAGTCACACCAAGTTGCAATAGTGTAATGGTAGAGCATATGCACAAAGTGAAGGCATTCACAGTTCGAGTCCCTCCACTCCCCTTCTTATTTATGTTTTAAATCAGTATTTGAAATAATACCAGACATATATGATTAAAATTTTATTAAAAGCAGTGACATGGCCAATGTATCAGTGAATAAACTAAATATTTTTAAAGGACCCAGATATATAATAGCCTGCTGTTAAGCAATGCTTTACACAGCTAAACACGTGCCCATAGTTTAATATCGCTTTAACCAGCTAAACAGAGTTGCCCATAGTTTAATAGCACTTTACCAGCTAAACAGAGTTGCCCATAGTTTAACAGCACTTTACCCAGCTAAACAGAGTTGCCCATAGTTTAATAGCACTTTACCCAGTGCAATAGAGTTGCCCAAAGGTTAAAAGCGCTTTACCCAGCACAATGTGTTTGCGCGGACGTGAGCGCCGCGCCAACCAGGGCACCGTAGGGCACTGTGGAGCAACGTAGAGCTAAGTTGGTTAAACACAGCCACACCCCCTAGCCTGTCTAGACAGTATTAAAACAAAAGAATGACAAAAGTTCGAATCCAGGACCCTGTGCATCATAATCAACGTACAGAACCACCAAGCCATGACAACATCGAGGAAGCAGCCACTATTAACATTCATATACTTACGAATGGTAGTTTAACCATTACTAAGCAGGTCTGCAGTCAGCCGAGAATTTTACAAAATGGCCAATAACAAAAAAGTGCAGGAAATGTGGCATATTTAAGCCCCATATGCGGGAATACTCGCCATAACTGTTTGTAGCTCACATTTGCAGTCAGAATGGCAGATGCAGGAGAGGGTTCATGCTTCCGAGCGCAACGTTGGGGCATCGAGGAGTCCAAATACATGGTTTGGCTCCTTGTCCACCATCACGAGTCAAGACTCCTGCAGGGCCAGTTCCAAGGGACGGAGTACAAGGCAGAGGCTTGGAACCGGTTAGCTCGTGACCTCACCAGTGCCACAGGCGTTCCTCGGACTGGTGAGCAGGTCCGTCACCACCATGCAGACCTGAAGAGATGAAAGCAGGACAACCTGAACCAGTGGATACAGGAGGCCCGTGGGATGCAGAATGCCTCACAACTGAGTATGTAGCCATGGAATGCAGTATGTAAGAACTGATAATGGAGTATGTATAACGGATAGGTATGTCTCAATATCCCTTCATTTACTTTACAGCTGCAGGTGACTGTGCTATGAATCAGCAAGCCTATGCTGATAGGCTGCTAAGGCTGTGCCACCAGGCAGGTTAGTGATTATTCTGCATGTATTGTTATATAAAATATGGGAGAGAACATGAAACAAAGTGTTGTAGTCCAATAAAACAGCCATAGAATTGCCTGAATAAGTCCTCTGCATGTACTGCCAGATAAAAACATCAGAGAGGAAGAAAAAGAGTGTAGTAACCCATTAAGAAAGGTAACATATGTCTGGAATAATATCTCTGCAGGCACTGTCATATAACATAAGTGAGTGAGCCTGAAAAAAGATTGTTCTAACCTATTAATAAAGGTATAATATGTCTTGAACATGTCTGCCATAAACACCGTTAAAACAAATAAAGGAGTGAGCCTGTGGAAAAGTGTGC
>NC_056732.1:1212268444-1212400944 GCF_019279795.1 Protopterus annectens | reverse complement strand
GAAGCAATACATGTATGCTCAGTAAGTGGTACTGCTGGTGAATCCAGCTCACATATGAACTGTTGCACTACCTGAAGCTGTAGGCCTAAACACCACAGTATGGTGTATGTTCACATTCCCTGGTAACACTGTCTTGCGTGTTTCCTGTAGTCTGCACAGATTACATACCTCAGGCATAGGTATCTGTAAGTAGGGGCACACAGTACTATAAGGTACACAGGTAATGCTCATTTGTGTTGGCATACATTTGTGTGTTGTATGTATGTCTAATGTGTGTGTAATGATGCCTGTACCATGCCCGCAATCACATGTTTGTTACAGGGTATGTGTGTGTACCTAGCAACATGTATACTCTGTTACAGCAGTATGCCAGCTATATTAACAACCATGCACATATGTTAGGTAGGGGTATGGCATCAAAGACTAGGGTGGATTACTGTTAATACTGTAAATATACATTACATTCATTGCATTGGATGACATATTTCTTCATGCATTAGCTTGATATACACCCCCGGTGCGAGGTTGTGCATTGTATCCCAAACAGTGTGCCGAGTACTGGTGCATACTGTACAGGCACTGTCACACAGTTGTGGGCTGAGCACTGATATGTGGTATTGAATGTGTGTATCCTCTGATAGACAGACAGATGCTATATATGGCAGTTAAGTGATATCTGTACTTCATAATGTTAAGTGTGCCACATGACTTGCTCACACATATCATTTAATTGCCTTCCAGGGTTATGGATCATCAACGCAATCCAGCGTATACAGCTGCGGAGGAGCAGGAAATACAGGCCAGCCTGGTGCAGCACTATAACCTGCTTTTTCCAGAGCCAACCGGCACCAGCATGAGCGTATTGCACTGTGGCAAGATCTTGTTCGCCGGGTAAATGACATAGGCATGCATAACCGGACATATGAGCAGGTACGCCATCTCAGCAGTGATTTAATTAGACATGTCCGGCGGGGTGCATCTGATATCCATAGGCAACAGCTTGCCACAGGTGGTGGGGCGCCCATACATCTCCCCCTCACCAGAGTTGAGGAGCTGCTCCTAAGCATGGTGGCTCCTAGCCTACAGCAGCAACAGCATCACACATGTGTCATCATGGAGGCCTGAGCCACCCAGCAGGACAACATGGAGCATGCAGGTAATATGCCTTAGCTGTAGACTACCATTAGCTGTATTGTTAGAATATGCTTATGTGAGATGTGTACTGTGTGTTTAGCAGTTGTGCTGCCTCTCATGTGCAATACTGATATTTGGAATAGTATCTCCACACCTGTGACTGTTGACCGTTGTTCCACTGTAGATTAGCACACTCACTGTAGCAATGCCACAGTTGTGTCCACTGACAAACTGTGTCATATTCTTGAAGGTCCTTCTGGTGTGACAGCAGGGCAGATGATACATGCTGGTGAGTGTGTTAACACTTTAATATTGGTAATGAAATGTGCATGTCATAGGTGAGGTGTAGGCCATATACACGTAACACACCTACTCATAATGCATGCTGTCCATGTTTGCTGTGAGACATTAATCAACTCAGTAAAGTCAGTAGCTGCCTCAATCACATACAATGCACAGTGCAACAGACACAATTGTGGAAACACTGTACTGCACCTTGGATATGCATAGTTGCTACAGCTGTACACAACAGAACAAGTTTATTATACGCAGTACACGAAAACATGCTACATTTGGCTTTACCACACACCCACTGTAAGGTCACACATCAGTATCCCACATGTCATGCACACACACATGATGTACCTCAGGGGTAGAGGCCTATCATGGGTCTGTGCAACACTTTGCAACACATAACACAGTCATGTTAGGCAATGCTCTCTATTGGGCACCTCACACACCCATGTACAAGGTGTCTGTGTAATTGTGAACGTAGCCATGGCACTGCAGTTAAGGTACAGCATGCTAGGCCATGGTCTTGCACACATTAGTAGCTGTGAGTGACCACAGGATGCATGTTGATGATGGCACAGGGTACTACACCCCATCCAGTTACAGTGACCACAGTACTAGTCATAGCAGTCATTGCTTTGCACCTCAATGATGTGTGTGTGCAAAAATATGCACCTATGCACAATATGCGTAGCATGTTGTGTGTGTGCTTACATATGCCAGTATACACAATATGCACAGCAGTCGCCATCCAAACAAACTGTCACATATATGTCCTGGAATGCTACTGGGTGTATAGGTCACTTGACACACATTGGGTATGTGTGGTGTTTAATGTTGCAGTTGTGTAGCATGCCATGCCATGTCTTGCACCGACATATCTGCGATATGTCCCACACTCACCATAACCACTGTACACTGGCCATGTCGAGCATTGGGGTACCTTCACGTCAACATGCACCACTCATCCCGTGTGTGTATATAGCATGCATGTGCTACACCCGTGCCCACTATTATCTGCTATGGACACAGACACTGTACTCAGACATGGATATCTATGTGTCACACAGATAACACATGCAGCCATGCCATGTATACTTGTGAGTGATGGTGCACAGGGCATTGCAGAGCTGATAATACCTGCACAGCAATGTTGTGTCCATGTACACATTCTGTTCCAGGGTGTAACCAATCACTGAATAACTACACAGATGCATCAAAGCCTTGTATACTGCCATTAAATTGGGGCGTCTACACTTGCACTGTATGGTCTTGTGCAACACATATTCTGCATGCTGACACGGGTGTGGTGACTGTTTACCTTGTGAAACTGACACCCACCTTCACCCACTATAGAGTATGTATTGGATTGCTGGTGTGTGCGTGTATGTGCTGTAGTGAGGAGTGTATTACTGTTCATGTGTACATGTGTATATGTGTTCATGTGTGCATGTGTTCATGTGTTCATGTGTGCATGTATTCATGTGTGCAGGTGTGCATGTGTGCATGTGTTCATGTGTGCATGTGTTCATGTGCAGACCATAAAGTGTGTTTCCTGTCTTCCTCTCACAGGTGCTGAATTAGGGGTGGCCGAATGCAGCAGGGAACCTGAAGCCACTGCCACAAATAGTGCTGATGATGAGACACGTATTTTGGCACAGGAAGGTTTGACAGGGTCTGTCATTGGACACCAAACGACACTACACAGCATTCAACCCCATCTATGCGCACACTCATACTGTCAATACATCCCTCACCACCAATGGCCATAGGCGAGGGACAGCATGCAGTTGGCATTGACCAGGAGAGTGTGGTACCCATGACACTTGCATCCCCTCACAGCAGCCATAGCCATATTCCTGCAACAGTACCACATAGGCGGAGGTCTAGGGGTTCTCAGGGGAACACCACTGGTCATATTGCCCCTGGCAGGCATGCCCTCACTGGTCTTATGACATCCAGTATGTTCCGGGCTGTAATGCAGGCTCAGGCACATATGGAATGGTACACCAGGCAGGGACTTAGGGCGCAGAGGGCACATTACACTGCTATCAATGACAGCATCCATGACCTTGCCAGTGCCATCCAGACTTACACCGAGGTCACTGACAGACATTGGGGGGAGACATTAGATGTCCTCCACAATATGTCTTCCATGAGCCTGGACCATGCAGGACGGTTGCGACGTCGACGTGGACGCATGCCAGCAACAGCAACAGCTGGCAGTGGTCGCGGACGGCCCCCAGTTCACAGTTGCTCCCGTAGTGGCAGTACCAGCCTCAGCAATGCTGGGGCTGGCCTGTCCATTGACCATCCCAGTAGACCACATGCACGTAGCTTTGGCCAGTCCCAGCAGGGACATGGGTCCAGTCATCCTACCTCTGCCTCTGAGGACCGTACCCAGTCAGGGTTGGTACCCGATACTGTCTGTAGCACCCCTGTCAGGCACAGGTACTGTGTCCGTGGCCAGAGACAGTGAAATGTACAGCCTAGCAGGTACAGTCTGTGGCTGTCCCACAAACTACTGTATATAGCAGCCACACTGTACAGCTGTGTGCATGCAGACACACACACATTAACCAAACAACTAGGGCTCACACATACACACACACATTACATCAACATTGGCCCATGCTGTACTGTTGTCCTTCTCTCTCTCTCTCTCACACACACACACACACACACACACACACACACACACAGACATGTCGATTGGATGGGTCAATGTCAGGCTCTGGCAAACAACAAAACGCCCTGTGCATATGATGATACCTGTGTCGCCTCCTGTCATCTGTAACATTGATGGAGGAACAGACTAACGTGGTGCTGATGCACAGGGTGACACTATAGCAGTGTAGCAATATTAGCAAGTTGTCAACAGGAAGGTGTAATGACATCTTTGTAGGTATATCTCAGCAGACATTATGCATCAAAGCTCTGATTGTCAATGCAGCATTGTTTACACCACTGTTAGGTCTGAAGATGTATTGTCCACCAATGTGCCACTTGGCTGAAATGTAATGTGTTGCCAGCATGTGTTAGTGAGTGGACAGTATGTGTGTGATATGTGCAGTACAGATTAGCAAGTGTACATCTGTGAACATGGTGGGTGCGCACTGTCTGCATGTACGTGCATAGTGGACACATGGGACATATGGCATACCCTGTTGTACACATTGTTAACATCTCATAGTATCTTTCAATGGCCAGTATGCATTCTACTACAGTTATGTACTAACATGGGTAGACATGTGTGTATGACATGGGTTGACACTATGCTGTGGGTGATACTGTTAGTATCTGTCAATGATTTGCGGTCTGGTAGTATACACAACCTCAACAGCATGACTATAAGCAATCACTGGATGATGTCCTGACAAATGACACACAGTCGTAGGGAACTCAGTAACAGTTGGAGCCTGCCGGTGCTACACTATAACACTAACCAGTGGTAATGACTGCCACCCATTCCTGTGACCACACCTGTTTGGCATATAGCCCCCTTAGGTACATGCAAACACACTAGGGATGTGTCCATCCAACTCTGGAAATGCATGCATTGGCCTACAATCCATTCCCTGGATGGGACGCATAGCCTACACAAGGGTATCATACAGACAGATACCGGTCATCTGATACATGCTGTATAGCAGTAAGCCGACTATGGCATAGTCATCCACATGTACTATACTTACTATCCCATCAGTACCACATAGGTGGTAGCCCTCAACATGTATATTGGGTACCAATGTGTACATACAGCCTCATGTTATGTCATGTGTCCCTTGGTATCCACATATCCATAGGTATTGTGGAGTCCCAAGGTGTATCACATGAGACATTAGAGGCCTGGATGCATATCCACAAGGCAGTTGTACACCTATAAAGACTGTCCATTATTGGCAGACGTTGTTGTGTATGAACATGTCTGACATATACCCCAGGCATATACCCTCACTCACACTACTCTTAAGTAACTGTCATGGGTGTGTGTGGCACAGATGACCTTGGCCATGGATCACGACAGTGGACGGCCCTGTCACATACATACATATGTGACCTACGATCTGAGAAGCAGCGGCACAACCTGTCAATGGCAACAAATGTATTCATGTAGTATGCAGGCTTCACACCTATGTACTGATTGAGGGGACATGTACACATATATATTTGCCACGCAGATACCTGATGTGTGCAATGCACTTACTGTTGTAATCATAATATGTCATACCATAGTAAAAGCAAAACTCATACTGCATTGATATACACACAGCAAGCATTTGTAGGATTCAAACCACTACCTAACTATGTTATAACACTAGTGAAAGACACAGTAGCATGGCGCGCTATTTGCTTTATTGGGTGGCTTTCCTTTTCCGTCTGTATTTCTAGGGTGGTGACATCATCAGTCTTTCCAAAGAGGAATGTACATCTTTTAGTGTGTTTTCCCAGTCTCCAAAAGGGGCACTCTTTTCAAAGACAATTGCATACATCCTCCACACACACACACACAACCAGCAGGATTCAAACCCCTACCTTACTATGTTATGATACTAGTGAGAAAAGTGTTAGCACGGTGTGCTACTTGCTTTACTTTGTGGGTTCTCTTCTCCTGCTGTATTTATAGGGTGGTGACATCATCAGTCTTTCCAAAGAGGAATGTACACCTTTAAGTGTGTTTTCTCAGTCTCCAAAAAGGGAGCTCCTTTCAAAGACAATTGCACACATACACAGTCAGCGTTTGCAGGATTCAAACCCCTACTTAATTATGTTATGATATTAGAGACAGACGCATTAGTACGGCACACTATTAGCTTTAGTGGTTGGTTTCTCTTCTCCGTCTGTATTTCTAGGGTGGTGACATTATCAGTCTTTCCAAAGAGGAATGTACATGTTTAGTGTGTTTTCCCAGTCTATAAAAAGGGCACTCCTTTCAAAGACAATTGCACATATACACACAGTCAGTGTTTGCAGGATTCAAACTCCTACCTAACTATGTTATGATACTAAAGAGAAAGACACATTAGCATGCCGCGCTATTTGCTTGATTGGGTGGTTTCCCTTCTCCTGCTGCATTTCTAGGATGGTGACATCATCAGTCTTTCCAAAGAGGAATGTACACCTTCTAGTGTGTTTTCCCAGTCTCCAAAAAGGGAACTCCTTTCAAAGACAATTGCACACATACACACACCCCCACACATTCAGTGTTTTCAGGATTCAAATCCCTACCTATGTTATGATACTAGAGAGAGACGCATCAGCGTGGTGCGCTATTTGTTTTACTGGGTGGCTTCCCTTCTCCTGCTGTATTTCTAGGATGGTGACATCATCAGTCTTTCCAAAGAGGAATGTACATCTTCTAGTGTGTTTTCCCAGTCTCCAAAAAGGGCACTCTTTTCAAAGACAATTCCACACATGCACCCCCACCCACACAGTCAGTGTTTGCAGGATTCAAACCCCTACTTAACTATGTTATGATACTAGAGAAAGACACATTAGCACAGAGCACTATTTGCTTTACGGGGTGGTTTCCCTTCTCCTGCTGTATTTCTAGGGTGGTGACATCATCAGTCTTTCAAAAAGAGGAATGTACATCTTTTAGTGTGTTTTCCCAGTCTCCAAAAAGGGAACTCCTTTCAAAGACAATTGCACACATACACACCCCCCACACAGTCAGCGTTTGCAGGATTCAAATCCCTACTAAACTATGTTATGATACTAGAAAGAGAGATGCTTTAGCATTGTGCGCTATTTGCTTTACGGGGTGGTTTCCCTTCTCCATCTGTATTTCTAGGGTGGTGACATCATCAGTCTTTCCAAAGAGGAATGTACATCTTTTAGTGTGTTTTCCCAGTCTCCAAAAAGGGCACTCCTTCAAAGCCAATTGTACACATACACACACCCCCCACAGTCAGAGTTTGCAGGATTCAAACCCCTACTTAACTATGTTATGATACTAGTGAGAGATGCATTAGCACAGCGCACTATTTGCTTTACTGGGTAGTTTCCCTTCACCTGCTGTATTCATAGGGTGGTGACATCATCAGTCTTTCCAAAGAGGAATGCACATCTTTTAGTGTGTTTTCCTAATCTCCAAAAAGGGCACTCTTTTAAAAGACAATTGCACACATACACACACACACACCCACACACACACAGTCAGCATTTGCAGGATTCAAACCCCTACTTAACTATGTTATGATACTAGAGAGAGACACATTAGCACAGAGCACTATTTGCTTTACTGGGTGGTTTCCCTTCTCCTGCTGTATTTCTAGGATGGTAACATCATCAGACTGGACATGGTAATGTCTGTACACTTTGTTTTATGCCATTCCAGGAATGGTCCATGTGGGTCATCAGGTGTCAACAGCTTGAACAGGAACTCATAATCCTTACCTTGTGTGATCTATCTGTGGACACATTGACATTCCTTCATATGTCAACACATATTTATGCACAGCTTGTTGGTTTTGTGGGTACTACATGTGTCTGGGATGTTGATAAAGGGCTATTCAAAGTGTATGTGAGACATGTGTAGCTGTGTTCAGTGATGTATGTCCTGGGTGGCTGCCTTGCAAACAGTCTAGCATGTTTGGGAACCATGATCCGCACATGAACATACCACAGTTAGTAAGGTTGTGTGTATGTCAGCTTCCAATAGCTCGGTTTATGACTTCAACCATGATGGACTCCATGGCCTTGCAGATCAGACTTCATAGGCATACTGGACTATACTTCCCATGGTGTGTTGTGCGCCAACACTTGTGTGGAGTGCCATATGTTGCTGTAACACATTCAACGGTTCCACATCCTGTGTAGGGGGAAGGCTCAGCTGACTGTTCAGGTGCAGGATCTGTTTCTTCTGTAGTTTATGCATTATACATATTGGGAATCAATGTTGTCCACTTGATGCCATGCTTTTGGCATTGGGGATAGCTGTTCATCCATTCTACATGTGATATCTCTTGGTATGATGATATGGACTATCGTCAGTGGGAGGTGGGTATGTATATATGGGCCTGTCTGTCAGGATGTCAGCATTGTCAGTCAGATACAGTTGGCCGTGACTCATGACATATATGTGTGTACATTGCTATATATGACATAGCTGTCGGAGGTGTCATGATTCAGTCTGGACTCCTTCTCAGCTACTCTTTACAGAACACCAACGAACCTGAGCACTAATCCCTGTTATACTCTTTTACACACTTAACACCTTTGTGATCTGGCTACAGAGTATGTCATCATGATATCCCGGCATGTCCAGGGGTCGGCTTCGTGTGTACTCTCCAGTCCAGCTGGTGAATATTGTGATGTAGACACAATCTGACATCTGCCTCATGTACACAGACAACATTCTCCTCCTCCCGACAAACTCAGATATATGTGTGAGATGCACCTATAGAGACATACAGGGTGCTGAACTCTCTCGACCAATGACTGGCACAGTCTATCAGGTGGTGAAGGTAACCACACACACCACATATCAGTCTCACATATCCTCTGGCGACAGCACTCAAACCACATTATCACACATACACATACTCGGATGCTGTAGATGAACTCTGCCTAAGCAGCAGAGACCTCCACAGCAGGCACACACACAACTGCTACCCCACTACAATACCCACATCTCACATAGTTCACAATGTCAGTGTGCCACAAAGTCACTGCCCTTCGGGCTACACAACACACCTAATACACTTGTGATAGGTGACACTTATTGTCAGACACACTGATATACCACTCACCAGCCCATACAAGGGAATAGTCCCTTTGTGCTGTCTGTCAGGTGCCAGGATCTGCCATATAACACATGCAGTCAGGTCACTCCAAAGCAAGTACAGGACTGGCACCATCATTGTCCATGCTGGTGCGTACAACCTCAGCCATTACTCCCTGGACCACATGACATAGTACATGAAGGAACACTGTATGACCCTGACCTTGTCTAGCCTCTTACACCCACCAAGTATGATGTCACAGTATACAGACAAACATATCTCGTTTAACAGTTGGCTAACAAATTGGTGTCATTCATAGGGATTACAGTGTCTGTCAGCCTGTGGTGACATGCTCGACGTCACGTAGCTTCACTATGGACAGCTTGCACCTGTCACCCTTGGACCTTCGACTGCTGGCTAAGGCTCTTGCTACCACCATAGTGCATTTGTTGAGCAGGGTTCAAAAGACAAACCTCACCTCCATAGACATTACAGGTTAAATGACACTAAGGGTAATGTGGCTCAACACCAGATGTGTTATTCTCATGTTGCGGCCACTCAGGACTCTCCTCAGTATGGAGGATAGTGATATCTGTGCACTAACAGACGCCTAGTTCAGGCTCACATATGCACACCAGCACTACCAGGTTATGTTTCATACCATGCTTTCTGACCAGACGACTTGGAACGGACAACACAACTAGGGGGAGTATCCATATACATCACAGATACACACACCTCCAGGTTAGTAGCACTGCACTAAGCATCACAGACCATATATATACAACTACCATTGTGCAAAACTGCCTTTCAGTTTGTTGCCTGCTACAGACCACCCTCCCATACTCAGGAACCACACTTGGCGTTCTTGGGAACAGTGGAGAATATGAAGGTCTCTACAAACACCATTATATTGGGTGACTTCAGATACACAAATATTGACTGGGGATACTAATCAAGCCCCAACACCCTGACCCTATAGTCGCTACAATTTGCAAATTCATATGCTATGGCACAACCAGTCACCACAGCCACAAGGGGTAATACATATTGGACCTGATCATCACCAATATGGGGACTCTATGTTCCACACCAGCGATATACCCCTCATTGGTAAGGTCAGAACATACATATATCTCACTGGACATACATATACACTCCACACACCCATCCTGGGTAATCTTGGTGAACTTCTCATGAGCCAATGTCTCACTTCACCAAAGCAAGGTTGTATCCTTCAGAGACCCTGAGACAGTGGCAAATATGGCTCCGACTGCTGAATCCTTTACATACACATTCTATGGACACCTAGTGGACTGCATGGATTGTGCTATCCCAAATAACAACAGGACTCACTCCTCCAATGGTAGGGGACCTGTCTGGTAGACCCCAGCCATTAATAAGCTGTACAATGTCAGGAGGAAGCTACTACATGATAGAGCACAATCACAGATGGGGAAATCATCTGTGATCTGTACTAGCAGACAACTACGATCACTCATGTACTTATCTAAGGACTACTTCTCACGGACAACTGCACCAGACATGTAGGACTATCACAAGGCCTTCTTCAGTTATGTCAGGAACCTGGGTGGACACTCACTGATATGCTGTGAGTTACTGCATACTGACTAAACTTACCCTGAACCCAATGGCACAGCCAACATGTTGGCAAAAAGGTTCAGTGCAGATGTCTCCCCCCCATCCCCCCTAGGGAGCAACTATCCATCCCAACAGAGTGTAACCTCCCTGACATCACACAGTAACAGGTGAGTGCTGCTCTCCCCAAAGCATACATTACAGCATCAGTGGGACCAGATGGTGTCCCGGCCTGCATCTTACACAAGCTTCATGACAGACGTAACCCTCACATTACATCACTGTGCAATATCGGAGTTACTACAGGATATGTACCCACGGAATGGCATATAGCGACAGTGGTCCCACTCCACAGAGCTGGTGCCACAACAGACCATAGACAATATTGCCCTATAAGCCTAACTAGCCTGTTCTGCAAAGCTATTGAGTGTATTGTCATGGGACTCTTACACATAGACATTGGGAACCTACAGACACTGTGTCCTACGTATTTCAGCATTGTTGTGGGCAGATCTTGCCTCTTGAACATGTTTGTATTCTTTAGACGGTTAACAGGTCCATCGACATAGGGACAGTTCTACACGCAGCCTACCTGAACCTTGCAAAACCCTTCCACACAATAACCCACTGGGTCATTATGCATAGGCTCACCAGCATTGATATGGGCACATATCTCACATGATGGATTGCTATCTGGATCAGGGATAGCACACACATGGTCAGAATTGCAGGTGTCATGTCTGACTATACACCAGTTACAAGTGGCATCCCACACGGCTCGGTCCTGGGACCTCTCTTGTTCAGTATATATTTGTCTGACGTACAGGCTACCACAGGGGGAATATGGCTGACCTTGTTCGCACTTAGACTGCAAACTGGGTGCCGTAATCAACTCTCCAGCTGCCACATGCATACTCCAACAGGGTCTCACAGAGATGGATGACTGGTGCCTGAGCCATGGCCTACAGCTAAATGCCATTAGTTGCATAGTCATCCCCTTTGGAAATAACAACATGTCCACACATTACCACATAGGTAGTACTCCATTACATATGGTAGGAGTTGTTAGGTGATTGGGGACATGACTTGTTTGTACTGTCACCTTTGACATTCACGTTGCCAAAGTGGTTGGACAGACCTTCTATATAAGCCACCTTATCATGGTTTCACATCTAGATCGAGTGAGGTCATTGTGCCCCTATACTCATCACAACCATGCTTGGTTACAATGCCACCTTTGGGGTGTACCTTACCCAACACCTGCAGCAACTGTACTGGCCACAGAAGTTCCTCACCAAGCAGAAGTAGGGAGTCACACGGATGACCTGCACAGTTCGGATGCAGTAACACCAGCTCTACTCAGTCGCTTACCACCTACTCGGATATGATGTTTGCCTCTTGTTTACAGTAATACCCAACCCAGAATTACTGGACATGCTCCACCTCAGGATATCCGACTCCCTTGTAGCTACACACTTCAGGGACATATACTTCAGCACAGATGTTAATAGGAGATGCTGGAGGGACAGATTCTTATCCCAGGTCCTGCACTCACTCCGGATTGTGATCACAGTTTCACATAGGCAGAGCCACCCACTGTCCACCTACAGGGGACATCTTGATGGCTGTATGGGTGATCGTATGTTTACCCCTGGGATATCTTCTGTGTCCCTGCTAGACAGAGGCACTCTAGCCTAAACGTACATGGGCTATCTTGTGTGACCTACTATTCACTGGCACAGTGTAGTAATCTGACAGGGTTGCAAAAGCCAACACACTCTGGCTAGGCTTGTACGTGCCCTAGGGCAGATAGCCTAGTATCGACCTCTGAACCTATGCTTATGTTCGGGATGCACAATATTTATTGCTGATACTGTTTGCAGGTCTTTATCATCTTTGCTTTCCCAGTTTCTATGAACAACTTAGGTATCTGCAGAACATATTTGATCATGACAGGGTTCCGCTATATTATATATGGGTTAATACATGCAACTGCCAGACATGTGTGGCCCACTGCTGTACTCAGACATGGCCTAAGTGTGTGAGCATGCCCAGTTCAGGCTTTCCATGTTTTGTTGCCTGACATATGTCTCATTTATTCAAGTGTGTGAGCATGCCCAGTGTGACCTTTCAGTATGTTGCAATCTGGAGTCCACTACATTTTTGGATGTGTGTGAACATGACCAATATTAACATTTATACTGTGTGTGTTGGAAGTCAAGTTCTGTTCTTACTGCAGGACTCACCTTTGTGTCATAACTCAGCAGGGATTGTGCTGTGCCTGCAGGGTTTCCATGAGATACTTTGCATAGACTTATCAACATTCCTTCATACTAGCTGATCACTGCAATACTATCATGGTATAGTGGTTCAGTACTTTAACTATAGTGCACAGAATCCTGGGTTCGAGACCCATCATAACTTTATATTTTCATACTGAGCAGACCAGACTGCTTAACAGCCAGTTAAGCAAATATGAGCATGTTGGCTTTTGTTCAGCTATGCCCTACTTAGACCAGGCTTGTCCGACATTGCTGTATATTCACCAACTTTGCTGCACATTGCCCAATATTACTCAACATTGACCACAGTTGTACTAGTTGGTGTGTGCGATTCTGTTTGCATATACTACATGGTGGTAAATGCTGTTTAGCACTGCCTTAAATTGCTTAACACATGGCAATCATGCCTCAGGTGGTGCTGCAGGGCTGCCTATGTCGGATGCACATACTACACTCCCTGTACATGTTTGAAAGCAGGTAGTGTCAACTTAGGCATCCATTTTACTATATGTGCGAGTCAGAGAGAGGTATCATTTCCAGAGTTCCTACTGAGCCAGTGTATGTGCTATGCGTTGCCTCTTTGCCAAGGCCAAAGCATACTGGGCATGCCTCCTTCTACCTACTGGGTCAGGCTCAGGTTGTTCCTCCCCCGAGTCATGCTCTGCCTGTGATGACCTTGGCAATGGTGGGGGGCTGTTTGGCCCAGGCCTATGCTGGTCCTGCTGCAGCTGTTTTCGCAGGATCATATTATGTAGCATAGCACATACCATGACAATTTGGGTACATGTAATTGGTGAGTACTGCAAGGCTCCACCAGATGTGTCCAGGCACCGGAACCGTGACTTGAGCAGCCCAAACACACGCTTGATTACATTTCATGTTTGTGCATGTGCCTCATTATGGTGTTCCTGTTCAGGTGTGTGTGTGCATTTCTGATGGGTGTCATCAGCCACGGCGCCAGTGCATAGCCAGCATCCCCCACTAGGTGACCATGTGGGATGTCCCCATTGGCAAATGTCTGGTACAGCTGTGTCAGATGCCAGATATGGGAATCATGGTAGCTTCCAGAGCAGCGAGCACACACATTCAGTATTATGCCCTGGGCATCACACACAACCTGGCAGTTGATGGAGAGGAAGCCCCTGCGGTTGAAGTAGACCCTACCCCACTCGCCAGCCGATGCTTTGATGCGTATGTGCGTGCAGTCTATTGCACCCACTTCCTCAGGGTATTCCGCTATTTGCTGGAAGAGACGCATATTGCTGGCCAATACCTCATGGGAATTGGGGAAATATACATGATCACTGACATGTGCTGACATGGCATCCAGGAACTGGTGCAGTACCCTGGATGCTGATGCCTGTGATATCCTCATCATATCACCAGTTGGTCTCTGAAAGGTA
Source organism: Protopterus annectens (assembly GCF_019279795.1). Taxonomy (NCBI): domain Eukaryota; kingdom Metazoa; phylum Chordata; order Ceratodontiformes; family Protopteridae; genus Protopterus; species Protopterus annectens. The sequence goes on along the minus strand of NC_056732.1, from coordinate 1,212,386,508 downwards.
CCTGTTGCTAATATTCTTAGGCCAACACATACCTTGGTTTCCACTGGGATGGGTTTCCCTCTGTTGGTTCTGTGTGTGAGGCGTGGCCTGCACAGCTCAACAATTTGCTGTAGGAGGTATCTGTCCACTCTATAGTGCTCCAATATCTCCAGCTCATGTAGCCCCTGGTAGGTTACCCTGGGCCTGTACACTCTTCTCCATCTCCTCAATGTGGGTTGTCCAGCATCATTTCCATTGTCACCACCCTCAGCATGTTGCATATGTTGTCTTATAACAGCAATGGCAGACCCTAACATTTCTTTGTCTCAGTAAAGCTTTCTCAGTTTTCACTTCTATTAGCTTACTGCAGTGTCTCTTGTGAGAAGCATAATGGACTGTTGTTTGCAGAGTTTTAAGTGCTAGGCTGGGCTCGGCTAGTGTACTGCCTGTGTAATTCCCTGATTCTGATTGTTTTTACCTGCTAGCTCTGCTAGTACTCCCTGGTAGCTTCCTACTATTTGTTGTGCTTCCTATTTCCTTTCTGTTTCCTCGGGGGCAGGGGGGGCAGCGCCGCGCATACAAGCGCAAACATGCTCACAGCAGCTGAAATGCACGCACACATGCTTACACGGACTACAACTTGCTTATTCAGGTTAAAACATGCGTACACCAGCGCAAACATGCTTACAACACTTTAAATTGCCTTATACATGCTTACTTCAGCTTAAACGCGCGCACTCATGCTTACATGCATGCACACTGTCTTACTCGGGTTTACAGGCACGCACACACGCGAATACCCACTCAGCAAGAAACTTTGGTGTTATTTATGGCATACACCTTCCATTTATTGCGTTTACCTAGCCTACCTGTTGACACACCTCTTTCAATAATGTGTAAATGACAGCTGACACATGCCACTCTGCTCCAATGAGCTTCCCTTCTTTCATACATACCCCACTCGTGATGTCACCTATCTTCTACTCTGTTACTCCCCTTATCCTACTCCTACACTCCACTGACTGTGCTCATTTGCTATGTAAACCTACGATTCACTATCCTAACCCTCCTTTGCATAGGATTGCCTACTAATGCTTGGTTACATCTCTTAGACTGTGCTTCCCCCTTAGAAACCTCTACTCGGTGGCCATGTTGTCTTCAGCCTGCCAGTCCCTTGCATTGTAATTTAACAATTTAAATAAAATCCACATTTGTGGGTTTTAATTTTTATTTTTCTGGTTTTTAGAGCGCAGTCCATTTGCGCGGGGCTGCGCTACGCTTAAACATCGGAAATCGGAGAAAAAAAATTTATTATTTTTATTTTCATATTGCATTGGGAAACATTGCCATCGGACGTATATTTGGCCATTGGCATGCTTCCTCTACTGGATGCAACCTTTACTTGGAGCTGTCATGGCTCCATTTTGCTATTTGCAGAACGGTACTCAGTTGTCAACTGAGTACATTTCTGCAAATAACACTGATCTTACTCGGACAGGTTTGGGTTTCCTGAATTGAAATCTACCACATTTGCATGCCTTTCGGCTACAATTGAGGCAATTTGTATGACCCTGCCCTGTCCGTGTAAGAGCCGTTTTAGGAGCTCTCTCGCACGCCCCTGCAGGCTGTTCCTGGATCGCTCGTTGGACATGATGGCTGCATGGACTCTTACTCTACTCTTAGACTCTGTGCAAGCCATCGTGGATCCGGCCCTTGGTCTGTAAAAAGCTTTCTAAATTAGAGAAATATTTACAAAAAATTGATTTTCCTCCTTTGTCAGCACCCCCCCCCCGAGATTTCTTAAATAAATCAATTTGTACATTCTGTCTTTGTGATTGCTAACTGCTTTACTGGCTTTCAAAGACGGTGAAACACATTTAATTTTTTTCTGCAACAAGCAGTCAACAAAGTACCCATGCACTACAAAGAATTATGATTGGTTTCTTAACTCATAACATCCAAGTGACACCTCCAGGTGCATCTGTAGTTAACTCCTACTGACGCCTCTGGGCATCAAATATTGCTTGTTGATATTTGCATCAATAATTCCAAAACCATGTTATGTACAAGGTTTTAAAAGATCTCATCTTTAAAGCTTACACAATGGCAAACCCAACTGCATTAACATTTGACCTCTGTCTAGTACAGGTAAATAGATATTAAATGTTGTTTTATGATATTAATTTATATAGATATAATTTTCACATTTTCTAAATATCTCAGCAAACAAGTAACAGAGACAGAACTCCTTAGCCTCATATGAAAGCTCTCAGTTAGATGAATAAAATGCTACTGACAGTATGTGTGTAACTTGAGTGGTTGCTAAGCTATTCCAGGTTGTTTATAAAATATTACAAATGTAATAGTAACTGTGTTTACTGTGACTTATCAAATTCAGTTTAAGACCAAGAACCTAAAGAATATTACCACTATGAAAATAGTTTGTGCTGAAGAGTTTGCCATGCATACTTCTTTCATAACCCCTATGGTTCCAGATATATGAATTAGAAGTTATGTACTCACCATAACGTTCCATCTGAGTAGGTGTATTCATCATTCTGCAACCTTTATGGTTATGGATCCTATCTCCATCAGACCTAACCAGCTTACCAGCTATGCTATGCACTCTCCCTCCCTCCCTAACCCCCCGCTCCCTCCTCTACTGCTCTGACCTCATTTCCTCAGGGCCAACAAAAAAAACAACTGAAAACACAGGCACACATATAATATGCAGAAACTGAATGCAGGAGGGATAAAGGGGCGGGGATAATTACAGGACTCAGATGGAAGATGCAAGATCCAACTTATAGTGAAATAAAAAAGCATGAGATGAAGCCGTGGCTGCTGCTGCTAATATCATCTAGATCCCAGGAAGCCTTAAAAGGGGCTGCGAGGTAGATACGGGTTGAATGGGGGGGTACCTCCTGCTCGCCTTCCTGAAGCTTGAAGCCTTGATAAGCCAATACGAACTGTGAAATCCAGCGAGACAGAGAAACTTTAGAAATTGGCTTGCCCAAATTAAATTTAAACAAACTGTCGGATTGCCTATGACCATGACCAGCCGTTCTTAAAATCTAACAAAATCTAAAACATAAGTTGCCTGTGAACATCTAAGGACTTTGCTTTTTCATATTTTTTTAAGAAACAGGAACAGGGAGGTTAATGGACTGATTAATGTTTGCTTCAGAAGCTACTTTAGGAAGTGGCAGGTTGCAGTTGGTCAATAAACAAAGGTCCGGATGAAATGCCAAGTAAGGAGGTTTAGCTGATAATGCTGGATGTCTGAAACTCTCTTGGCTGCTATGTAATGGCGCGTAAAAGGCTGTCTTAGAGGCTTTCTGAAGAACTTGGGCATCAGAGGGCAAGGGTGGATAAAGAAAAGAAGACACGGTGCCATGCACCAGACCAGCTCTCTTGGACCTCCTGGAGGGGTATCAGAGCGAAAAAAAAACTGTCGCACTTGGTGTGTTTGAGGAAGAGGCAAAAAAGATCATGAAGGAGCTCCCAAGTAATAGCGAATATGCATTCCGCTACTGAAAAATTGAGGAGCCACTCGGTGAGGATGGAATGTGCGCGACCAGGCTTGGACCACAGGGATGGACCGAATGTATGTTTGCTATTGAAAGCGGTTGGTGGGTGCCCATTCCCAAACTCCTCCAAACTCTGGCTAGGGGTAAAGGAAGAAGACCTGCCCTTCCTTTTGTTGTTGATGTACCAGACAACAGACATGTTGTATCGATGTAATAAGAAGAAAGCAGGAGGAAAGTGAGCGCTAAGTGCTAGGCTACGCACTCTACTGCTCTACTCTGTGAACGCTGATATGCATAAGGTCTCTGTATCGTGCCACGGCCCTTGACACCCACGGCCCGCCCCTCCACCCGAGGGACCCGGCGCGGACGTGGGGGAGGTCGTGGCGGAAGGGGCCTAAAATAGAGGCGGAGTCACCACAGGAGGGACCGCAGGAGGAACCCACTGAGGGACTTTGCTGATTGCAATTGAGTGAGATGAATGAGAGAGCAAGCAGGGAGAGCAAGGAGGATGCGATAGAGGAGGAGAGAGGAGGAAGGATTGCATATTGCGAAGAGCAAGGAGAGAGGGAGACCATAGCATAGCGAACAGAACCTGAGGACCAACTCCCCCACACCTGACGGAACAGAATTTTGAACTCTGTCCGCAGTGAGGGAGCTGCTTGAGACTCTGTCTGTCGTCCATCCCCAGGGAAACGTAAAACTGTGTGGGCGCCAGGTTGAATATAAAATCCTAAGAGCTGTGGGCAGGGTTGATTTCTTTTTGTTGTTATTTATAATGCCAGGGAGTCTAGATGCCAAGAGTCTCGAGCCAATAATAGTAGATGCCTTAGATGCCTTGGTAGGCCCTGTAGCCCTCAGGTAGGAGCCCCGCACTCCTCAGGTGGGCCACTGCCTTGGCTAGCACCCACTGGAAGGTGGGGGGTTGGTGGGCTGTGGTGAAGGAGAGGGAAGTGGAAAGACTGGGCTCGAACTGGAAGTGGATGAAATGCCAGCGCAGGAGGGACCTCCTATAGAGCACATCCAGTGATTTTTGGTAGTCTTTGAGGTCTAGATTGCACCAGTGATTTTCTCCCAGAAGGGGAGGGAAGGGCCATTGCATTGTGACCATTCCAATTTTTCCTTGGGGGGGACTGAAAGAAGAGAAACAAGGTCGTCTTTTGGTCAGTGATTGTCCGTTGGAGTAGAACCCTGAACCGATCTGGTCTGGGGGCGATCTGGGGCGGGCTTGGGCTTTATGGAATGCTCTTTTTCTTGTAGATGGCCTGGGATGGTGCCAGCGACCTCTGAGAGACGGGTGGAGCTGAGGGGAGTGGATTAATGCTTTCAACAAAAGTGAAAAATGCTTTGGACGACCCTGAGGGGATATCCCCATGAGAACCCAGGCTGCCTATGGCCTGGAGCAGCCCTCTGGTGCTCCAGGCCCTGCTGCCTGTCCCCAGAGCCTCCAGGTGGACCAGCTGGGCAACCCCTCTCCTCTGCTCCCGCCCTCCCTTCCCCTCTGTTGCCTGGACCCGAGTTCCTGGGGAGCCTCTCTGCCCCCGGAAGGACTGGTTGTCGGAAGGACTGGGGATGCCCTGGAAGGACTGGTTGTCCTGAGGAGGCTGGGATTGCTTGGCTCTTCCAGCACCTCTGGTTCCCAGGCCTTTTGGTTTCTGGTGCAAGGACAGGAGTGGTGCTTCAGACAAGCCCGGCAGCCGGATCCGAGGGGCATTCGCAATTCGAGCTTTCTACGCTCTGAAAGCAAGGTTTTCAGCAGAGGCGGCGAGAGGGCAAGGCCATCAAGGGGGCCTGCCCGGATGGCGCTTTGGCGGGGGAGCCTGAGGCCCAGTAGCCCGGAGCCGTGCCCTGCGATGTAGTGATGCAGAGAGCCCGCAGGAGTATGTTTAGCGAGTAGCCCATATGGGTGGGGGAGAGTGCAGTGTCCTGTCCTGTCCCTCCTCATGCATGAACTCAGAGCCATGCGGTGCAGCGTCTTTAATGAGTCCTCTGCAGAAACATCTAATGGGGGAAGATGCCAGGTCCCTCATCCCAGGAGAAGACAATGCGCTGAGGCCCACGCGGTCTCCCATAGTTCCTTGCCCATCGAGGATTCGCTGAACTCTCCTGAGCAAGTTCCTCTTGGTGGCATCATCGATCCTCCTGAGGTTCGGCCCCCTTTACCCAATGGGCAATAGGGTGTCCGGTGGGCCGTGGCCGGTGTTCGTCAACACCTTATCTACGAGGGACGGTACTTACTCCTTAGGGGGGCCCGGTTCCTTCAGGCTGGGTGTCTCCGGACCTCTTAGGAGAGGGGTGGCCGGGGCTTCACCAGCTCTACAGAACAGTGACCGCCAAGATGGACCACTTCCGCTTCAGACTGGACCGCCAACAGGTATTTCCATGAGCTCCAAATGACTCAATTCCATGAGGGACTCGTCAGAAGGAACATCCCAGAGGGTCTGCTGTTCTGAGCCATCCACTGGGGTCCTGTGAGAGACATCCATGGGGCCAAGCCTGGAAGGCCCGCTGGGGCTCCAGAAGGACTGTCTTCGTGAGGCAACGAGAGTCAATGTAAAGCCTTTTGGGGGTGAAGAAGGGCTGTCCCATGGCGCAAAAGGGAAGTCTGGCCCAGTGCAGAGGGGGAGCCGGGCGAGCCAATGGAGGTGCTCGGGGCGCAAGCGGGCAACCCCAGGGGCGACAGGGTGGAATCCGAAGCCCTCTGCAGCGAGCTCACCATCCCCGTCCGGCGGCTCAAGTCCGGCCTCAGGAGACCCTCAACAGGGCCATCCAAGGAGATCCAAGGAGCCGGGGCCAGCCGAGCGCCCACCAAAGGATCCGAGTGGCGCTCGGCCCGGCGGCGAAGGAGCAGATCCGTGAGGAGAAGGGGCGATGCGATCGGGCTCGTGGGCCTCCAAGTAGAGCGTATCAAGGAGCATCCAGCCCCCACCCACGCGGCAATAGAGGTCGGGAGAGAGCTGCTGCTCGCTCAGGTTCTCCGCAGGGTGCTCCAGGGCTGAAATACTAAGGGCACCGAGTTTCCCCGAGGGAGAGCTGCTCGGCTCCCTGCAGAGGCAAACCTAGCATCTGCATCTGGGCCTGGACTAGATCAGCATCCGAGGGTCATCCGATGGGGCAAACACTCCCATCGTAGGCTGAGCTGCTCTGGGCCTTCTCCTCGGAGGTCGGGGTCTCTCCTCCTCCTTCTCCATTAGATCTCGGCCCGAGGCGGTAGAAAAGAAGGAGGAGGCCGAGCCGGCTCCTGAGCCCGAGTCGAGTCTCCCTCCTCCGGGCGGGTCCGGTGAAAAAGCTGGTGAGGACGGGCGCCAGAGGAGTGGACCGCGGAGACTGTTTCTCCCTCCTGGGCTCCGCCCTAGCTTGCATCCCGGTCAGGTCCCAGGAGGGAGGAGGGCGCCATTTCCCAGGACAACTCCCTCCGGTCCCTTTCGGGGCTTGGCAGTAGGTCTCCGAGAGAGGGCGGAAAAAGGCCATGTAACAGGAGGGGACTGGCGCTCGGGCCTTTCACCTTGTGCCTCCATCAAAACTCCCCCTAAAGACAGCGGTGGCACAAGCAGTCCCCAGGTGTAGGGTCACGCACACCAGTGGGGAACCGGCTGGTGCAATGCCTCAACACTAAGAGTGCACACAAAAAAAGGATATTTATGCTTAATGTATAACCCCAGGCCCAAATTACACGACTGTGCAATGAAAGTAACTAAAACACACTCAACACTCACACAAACAACACACACACACTAAAAATAATAAAGCCTGGGAAATAAATAACAGATAACACTAAAACTAAAAATAAGCTAAAAACACAAAAAAACAATTAACACACCAAAACTTGACAAATTAAACTAACAAATTTGGGGGTATTTAAACACTTCAAACACTCTAAAAAAGTAAGAGCTTTGGAAAAAATTACACTTTCACACAAAAACCATCTGAGCATCTTAAATTTTCTGAGGTAATGGAGGAAAAGCAGCATACTTGGCGAGGAGGGAGAAAGCTGGTAGTCCATCCACATGTGGCAAAGCGAGATCTGATCCATAACAGATCACATGTTTGAAATGTGAGGATGTAATTTAATTTTATCAAAAGGCTTAGGCTACACTCATTGAAAGTTACAATGCAAACTTCCTGAGCTCCATTGGATTGAATGAGTTAATGTGCTTGACATGGATACCAAGATTAACCTCTCAAACTTCCCTCTCTGTTGAAGGGAATTTCTAGGCTATGATGTATCAAACACATAATAATATGGCTAAAATCAGAGATCAGACCATAATCATCTATATAATGTTCATATATTATTTAATTCTGTTAATATAGCTCACAGAATATATATGGTGTAGTGAAGTTGTTAACCATACTTATGTTCTTCTTATTTATGTTTTTCTGTTTTGAAAAGCTAATAAAATGATTAAAAAAGGATAGTCATGCTGTGTGTGTCCCACCGGCATTAGACAAGGATGAAGGTACAAGTGCCAACAGTCACGTTTTTCAAGTAGCTGCTGTCACATATGTACAGCATACCTTCTCACCACTATGTATGTACCAGGCAATGGTGTGTACATCAACAGACAAAAAATAACAGATCATTTCTCTTTTGCTCTCTCTACATATAGATAGATATAGATGTATATATTATTTTGCATACATTCACAGACAAATACACACACACACACACACACACACATACACTAACACACACATACACACTGCTCTTGAAAGCTAGGTCTATCACACAACCATACACATGCTGACATTCACAATGTGTACAAGATGACACACATGCACACACACACGCACACACACACACACACACACACACACACACACACACACACACACACACACACACACACACACACATCTGCAATTATAGCAGCTTGCATGATCGTACACACCTCAGATCTCTGCCTGTAATCAAGTGAATAAATAAATACACAAAGAATGTCCCATGAATTTATTTCAGATTTCTGCTGTTACAACCATCCAGTATTACCAATTACCAACTGCAATCCCCCCCCCCCCCCCCAGACACACACACAGAGTACCTCTCAACTGTCCCTGACTTTGGCTCTTAATTTTGTTCTGTCCCTTGTTCTGTGTACTCCTACTAAAGTAAATCCAGGTAATCCATCCACTGTTTTCCCCTTTTCTCAAGTTGTTTTGCCTGAACCAATAGATGTAGGCCTCACTGCTTTATGCAGCAGCCAATTCAGGCTCCTCTGAAGCGGTGTTCTATCCCTTCCAAAATACAGGAAGACCTGTGATAATACAGGGATGTTGAGTAGCTGTTTTTTTTTTTTAACAGAACACAGAACTCTACAAATGTGCAGAGGTATACGTGAAGTTTAAATTCCGCAAAGCAGGAATGATGACTATTTTCTTATGTTTTCAGTGAAAAGATAGTAAAAAAAAATCAAATATCTGAATTATGATTTTATTGGAGGGTGCCAGCAGCCAGTATCTCTAGCAAGCGCTGGAAGTGCTACCAGCTCCTGGTACTTAGCCCTTCAATGAAAGCCTGTAATCAAGAATTACATCCAAATCATGGAATTGTAATACATATTGCAGTACCTTCCTCTTGTATTTAATAATGAGGGAAGGGAGAGGGAAATGCTATACATACAAAAGGTTTATTGGTTGAGAGATGATCTCTACCTACAGAGCAGTGAAGCAAGCTATATTTTTGTGCTAGACAATTTTCTGGAGCTTTTATAAGACTAAGTATAATAGTAAGCTAGGTGAGTATGTTAAATAGTTGTGCTGCTCAAACCAGTTTAGTTGTTTCAGGACTCTACAATAATGAGCCATATATGTAAGGTTGGGAATAAATATGGCTACTTTATTGTAACAAGCAGACAGCCTTAAATATAGTAGTCAGATTTGTAAAAATAGGTGAGGCATGTAGTAGGGATAGAAAAAGTTAGGTAAATGTTAACATTTGTTATGCATCATCTGTCAGGTAGTGTTTGGTTCTACAGAGAAATTCAAATGTCTGGCTTATTTTTAATGGCTTACAGTATCTGTTTGTGAAATATGAAGTTATTGCAGACTAGGAGGCACAGAAGTTTTTGTATTATGGCTTCAGCTTTTGTGTTGTTGGATGAGGTTATTTTGAAAAATTGTATTTTATTTTGGTACTGTTTAGCAGTGAATAGCATAAGTTTATTTTTATTTATTTATTTACTTTTAAGAATGTAAAAAGTAGATTTGCATATTTTAGCCAAGTTACAGTAATAGTGAAAGAATTTTATAAGGTGTCCAGAAGAAATTATAGGGGTTGAACTGAACATAACCATATCAAACTATACGAAAGAGGTGGGGGAGGAACATATTTTGTTTATAAAAATGTTGAATAAGAGGTGGCCAGGATGTATTTGTTTGTTTAGTGGTGACCAAAATGTGTTGATTTTATTTAGTGTTTACACTGGAGTCTGGTATAATATCTTTGATTATCCATTTTACGACATACCTTAGTGAGATTTCTGAAATGCTTAAATATATAAAATATATTTTGTGTTTTTCTTTTATGCCTGTATTTCAAGGCTTCGTCTCATTGAAGTGTGATGTGTTTAGTTTCTTCAGTTAGCCTTGGAAGAGGAATTGATTTGACTTTTAATCATACAGATGCTAGGCAGTTAAGGATATTTTACATATTTAACTAAATTGTAAGGGTCTATATTACATAGTCGAAGTATGACAACTTCGAACGTTATATGGTTGAGACCATATGTTCGAAGTTGTCATACTGTGAATTAAAAAAAATAAAATAAATAAATAAAAAACAGGAACAACTTCCTGACAGTTGTAAGCAGGGGGGGCTGCACCCAGCACCCCCCCCCGCTCTTTAAATATACCTATTCCAAGACCGTGCTACATTGCAATAAAGGGAAAATTCCCTTTATTGTATTGTAGTATGGTCTCGGAGTTGGTATATTTAAAGAGTGGGGGGGTGTGGGGGTGCAGGGGGGGCTTGCAGTATTTCATTTTTTATAGCAGTTGAACTACTTGCATCATATATGTATATTTATTTATTTTTGTTTACCAGGATAGTGCATCGATCAGTATTGACTAATTTCAGGTTCTGCGCGGGTGAAATACAAAAGATTTCACTAACGAAAAATGCAATTAAATAATGGAATATTTTAGACTAATTACACAGAAAAAATGCATATTTACATTCTAGTGAATAAGCATAGAGCAATATACAATCAAGCAGAGTGTAATGTGTGATGTATATATTACTTTTTAATGTGGGTCAATCATCAGCAAATCTTGAAACAAGAGAAGAGACTCAGAAAGGATATAGTTATATGGTATTTCATGTGATGAAGCAGGAGCATGTGGCTTGGATGAAGAAGTGCTTTCTGAGTTGCATTCTGAATTTGGAATAAGTGTTGACTTCCTTAATGTCAGTGGAAAGAGCTTGCCCAACACTAGGTGCCTGAAGGGAGAAAACATGTGCAGTGATGAGAAGTTTGGTTTTAGGGGTAGTGAGAGTTGGTATGGCTTGTGAATAGGGTCTCAGGTTGTATGAAGAGTTTTTTGTCACATCTAGCTGCAAGGGGAGAAAATGTGTTGAGCTGGAGAAGTTTGAAGAGTTGGGATTCAAAAAGCAAGATAGATCTTTGTTTTATGGGTAGCCATTTGACTTTTTCTAGGGTGATACAATGATGTTCACAGAGAGGAGAATTTGAAATGAATCGCCAGATGACATTAGTGATAGTTTGGATTCTGGCAATGTTTTTCTTGGAGGCATAAGCAAAAATGGGGAATCCCATATTCAAGTTGAGAAAAAGAACTCTTTTTCAAATGACTGCACTGGCTAGTTATGATAGAACAGGAGAGGTCTTTTTTATGACTAGCAGAGCGGGGAGTTTATTTTGGCTCTCACTTTCTCTATGTAGAAATGGAAATAAATGAGTGTAAATTAGTTTTATGTCTTCCTAAAGCAGTTGAACTACTTGCCCCTCTATGGTGATCTATGAAAACACTTAATGGTTTAATCTGAGATAAATCCTTCAATATAATGCTGCTTACAGATGTAATATGGGATTCTGTTCTACTTGGGCAAATTCAAGGCTTTGAATATGATAGTTTAGATGAATGCAGTTTAAGCAAAGCAGAGTCCTGATGTTCTTCAGCAGCGTTTCAGATCATAACTATCTTATTATACCCATTAATCTCAACCATAAAATTTCTAAAGAGTACCATTGGTGCATTCTACTACTCTTTGAGTCTTTCTTCTTCTCTTCTCACCAGCTTACCTATCTATCTTCACTTGTCTACAACTAAACCACATTTAGGATCTTAGCAAACACTTAGTAACAGTTGAAATTGGTGTTCATCCCTCCTTTTTGACTCCCTCCGCCACTTCTCTACCTATTTAGTTTCCCTCAATTTTCTTTAAACTGTATTTATCTATAGCTCTGGACCAATTATCTATAATCAGCCATATAGAAAGGTGAATCCTGTTTATCTTCAGCAATTCTTAGCAATAATATTTCTTCCAGTCCTTTCCACCCTGTCTTTTACCAAACCCAAACTATTTCTTGTGTTTACCAAATTAGGCACTGTGAACTAGTTCCTATATATCTGCCACTCTTATTCATCAACCTTCTAGTATCAAACTTGCTTCTTTTCCTCACTCATCCCGTGCAGCATTGCCTGCCTCTCACACTGCATCTTACATGAATCTTCACATGCTGTATTAACTTTCTACAAACATACAGATTTTACTTTCATTACTTCTCTACTAAATACTCATATTCCCTCATAAAATAGAACACATAAAATTCCTCAAGCTATTAAGTGCATTCGTCTTAGTTTTATCTGATGACATTTAGCTTAGCACCAGTCCCTAACGATGCTATCAGAAAAAGATGAAATCTCTACCAGGACCCCTGCATTATACTTCCTATAACAATGAATTATGGACAGCTCACCTAATTACCTTTATTTCTAATAAAAAAATAGTTTACATTCTTGAGGCATGATGTCACATCACCTATAGTTATGCATCAGCCATTACTGAAACTTGGTTAAAACACCCTACTATCTTACCAGCTGTTGCCAGTGCTAAATGTCATTCTTTTTATGAGGACTGTCTCAGTGCAAAGGTTGTTGGTGTCCTACTACTTGTCAACAACAATCCCACTGCCTGTCTTATAGGCTAAGGTATTTCCTTATTTCATATCAATAATGAGTGGATAACAGTTCAGCGCAGCCTATCAAAGCATGCATGTCTCTATATCTCCACAACCTACACCCTCCTACAAAGTTATTGGAAAATGTTCACTCCCTGATTAGACAATATAACAAATGGGCATGAAGTCAAATGTTATTATATAATGCAACATCAGTCATTGGATTAGCCACCTCTGGAAAAAACTAGCACAACCTTCCACTTTTAGTGGTCTCCTTCAAAGTCACACGTCTTCCATTCAAAAATCCCTTACAGATGCACCTATTTTGCCAAACAGTCTCTTTGATCATTACCTAATATGGGTCCTCATTACTTTCAAGATTACTTTTTAAATACACCACCCCAATAGTTGACAGATGCCATTATTTTCTGTCTCTAAAAGAAAGTTACCTTTATTAAACTTCTATCATCAGTTTTATCAATTCTATCATTTCTAACATTTATATAAATTCTATCATTTTTATCAGTTTTCAGACCTTTAGGATCCTTTCAGTCACTGGCTAGTATGTAGCATAATAGCATAACAGAGATTACTTAACATGATTTCTCTATTTTAACTGTAAGTGTGGATTTATCACTAATTTGTTATAGGCATAACTACAGGCATGTTAATATGAGATTCCTCTGCAGTCTTTAGTATGTTTACCATAACTCTTTAATTGTTCACTACTGCAGGCATTTTGATATATGACACCTTTACAATTTTAAGTGTGTTTACCCTAACTCTTTTAATTGGTTTACCACATCAACATGTACTTATTAGGGACTAAGCTGCCATTGGATGGGGGGTGGTTTGTTTTACATTGCAGCCTTCATATATGATTTCCACTTTGTAATTTTCATATTCAGAAGAAGTTCCATCCACTAATAAAGGAATGAAAGTGCTAAATACCAGTTGGATTGTGTGATGATTTATTTTTTAGTTTGAAGTATTTTTTTTTTTATTTTAATATCTTTCTTCAGTTTTTTGGTTGTTTTAGTTAAACTTCTATCATGTTTAGGCTGGTCTAACTTCTATTCCACTGACAAATTTAGCACAGTAATACATGCATTAGACTGCATTCTCCTGCCAATTTAAAATTGCATTTAAACCTTAAACCAACAATAACTCTGGAAAAAACACATGCCCCTGATTAAACACTGAAATAAAAAGTCTTCTCAAAAAAAGAAATCCATTTTTGCCCAGAAATCTTGGAAATCTTCTAATAGCCTCACTATTTGAAAAAAATTGCATAGACCTATGGCACTCGTGCAGCATTAAAACAGAATACCACATTTCTGTGAAAAATTATTTTATTCATACACGTGGCTGTAATGATCAGATAAAATCTCTCCTAGATCAGCAACCGCAAACCCATAATCTTTAAATTTATCGCATTGTGACTTGATTTTGGTAGTAGTCATAAATTTCACATGTCCAAACTTCCAAACCCTTTTGCTCTGCATCTAATTTATTCCAAACTCCCTCCATAATCTACATTTCTTCCACTTTAAATTCATAACTTAAACTGATTTATGTAAGTTACAAATGTACTTCCTGGATAACTGTCCCCCTTCTGACATAGATCTCCATTTCAAATTTCAACAAAAACCTATTCCTGTAAATCACTAATGTACTTCCCCTGATAACTGTCCCCTTCTGACAAAGATCTAGATTTTTAATTTCTGCAAAGCCTCTTCTTGTAAATTATCAATGTACTTCTGATAACTGTCCCCTTCTGACACAAATCTCAATTTCAAATTTCTACAAAAGCCTAGTTCTTCATTCTTAAGCCAATAGTTCATTTTTATATTCTTAAAGTAGTCAATGTCTCCATTCAATCCCTTCCCAAAACCCAAAAACCTGCACCAGCAGAAGAAATAGGACTAAATCTGTGGTCTGTTGCCAATATATAGAACATTTTAAACTGTACAAAATATTTTCATGCATCAATAATTAGAGCATCTTACCTGGTTTACAATATAGGTTTAGGAGACATTTCAATGCAGCAACTGCCTTCTTTCTAACTACAGATCTAATCTGAAATTACCTTTAGAAGGAATGTGACCAAGTTTCTTTTTTTCTAATAAGATTTTTATTTATTTTAACTCTGGTGCCCAAACGTAGCATGATATTACAAGGTTTCATATATACATATCATATGATTAGGGAGTTGCAAAACATAAAAGATGGAAAGAATGACACTAGAGATTAATCAAGTAACATAAACCTTAAATATTAATTATATAAACAGGAAAAAAACAGAAAGGACATAACTATATACATTATGTACGTGTAGCACCGCTAAAAGTTTAGTTATGAATTATGAGTTACCAATAACTATTGATTTTCAGACTCATTTTGGCAAAGCCTGTCAAAAACATATCTATACTGTGATGTGTGGTTAGATAATGTTTTATTTGCGTGCATTTGTACAACCCTGATTCGTCTGTCCAAATCCCCTAAAATGAGGTCAAGAAGGAGACTCCAGTATTTTAGATACTATAGCCTGTTGTTTTGGTTGGTTGTAATTAGTGTATGTGAGGAAATGTATTTAGTTACCATATTTTTAAGGGCAGTTCAGTACATTTGTGTATGATCTAGCCAGTTTTGTGTGATATATAATTTGACTAGATCAAAAAGTATGATTAAAATATATAATTTTTGTCTTGAGACTGCACTTGAGTTAATGTTAAGTTTTGTGAATTCCCAAGAGACAGAGTTGTTTTCTCTTAGCCCATTGTTTCTATTCTCACTCTAAGGGCACACCACAGTTTGTAGGAATACTTGCAACTCCAGAAAATATGTAATATATCATCATTTGGAGCTAAACAGGATGGGCAATTTGGGAATATCTCAGATTTGTAGTGATTTAATTTATCTGGGGTTAAATAAGCACTGTTATTTATAATTAGTCACGTGTATAAGTTTCTTAAAAGATGAAAGTTTGAGAGTATTTTTGATAGCTTCAGATTTTTGCTTCATAGAAAAATCTTCAGTTCTAAGAGACCATTATTTTGCATATACCAGGGATGATTGGTGTTTTACATTAGTTAGCAATTTATATATATTTGACACCATTTTCTTTTTTAATAGAAAGAGTTTCCATAACATATCAAATAGTCTTCACTCTCGTCTTCGCTAAAGGTCAGATTTTCCACTAAGGATGACACAAGATCTCTTAATCATCTAATTTCCTCAATGGGTTTCCCCCACATTTTAACATATCCAACAGATTCTAATGTCTAATTTTTGGGTAGTTATCTAATTGTATCATTTTTTTGTTCGTCATAATATTTGGATTAAGGTGTAGTGGTTGAAAAAAGATTAAAAAATTAGAGAGTTTTAATGAACTCAAGAGTTTTTGGAATATAAATATTTTGTTTCTTAGCAGGGCATGTACTTTCAAGCATTTAAGATTTCCTTGTTTAATAAAGGGGAGGACTTTAGGATTTATCTTAAGCTTTTGACTATAGTCGTATCATAGTTTAGTCCATATCGGGGACCATTCCTTCCTTTTAGGATCCAGTTCAGCAATTTGCAGAAAACTGTTAGAGCAAATAATATCATAATAAAGCTCAAAGTCAGAAAGGCCCATTCCACTGTTTTTTTTTAGGACATATTAATCTGTGATAATTAATTCTGGTAGTTTTAGGGTAGAAAAGATAATTTGATAGGGTTGTTAAGATAGATTTAAAAATTTGGGAGGGAAGTATTACATTCGATGCATTAAACTGATTTAACAATTTAGGAAGTATATTCATTTTTATGATTGCCACTTTCAAAAGAAAAGACAAATTAATTTTACTCCATCTTTGCATATCTTTTTGTATACTTGCCCATGTTTTAAACAAATTCACTTGTGTTGATGAGTTATAATTGTTATCAAAGTTTATACCCAAGTATTTTAAACTATAACTTAATTATTTTAAAATATGCTTTTATGCATTAGTCTATGATTACAAGAAGTTCTATGAATATGTGCTTGATTTTAAGAATAGCGACATTTCTTAGATAAACATACATTTAAGCTTGGTCATTAATGTAGGTATATGATTGGTTGATGATGCATAGATTAATTGAGTTTGATGTATTTAAACTGATGGCATTGGTGTTTTTAAATATGCCTGAAGAAGCATTCTAGTTTGAATGCAAAAGTGCTTACATGTTATACTGTTTTTTATTTTTATTGCATTAAAATGATGTCAGTTCGTACCCTGGTGTCACCTCAAGAGTTATTTTGTTAAGTATAAATCAGTAATACCCATGCTCTCTTATATAATTATGCACTTCTAGTAAGATTTTTATTAATGTTTGATAAAATAATTTATAAAGTTCAGATATGAAACCGTCTGGACCTGGAGACATACAGTTCTATAATTTATTTATTAACATTAATATTTCTTGAGCCATAAAAGGGACATCTAGTGCTTCTTGTTGTTCATCATCGATCTTAAGAAAAATTATGTCATTTAGGAATTTTCCACTTTCTGATTTTGAAAATGTTAAATCGTGTGCGTCATATATTTGGGTGTGGATATTTTCAAATGTTTCAGTTATGTTTGTTATCCCATTATACAATTTACCTAAACATAATATTTCTGGTATAGTTGGGACTTTTTGAGTGGCAAAAAACAAAAAAATCCTATCTCTCTATTCATTTCCCGGCTTTCTAGAACCATTAGAGTCCATTTTTCAGATTTTGCTGAATTCTGGGCTGTTTGTAAGTTTCTGTGTTGCCCAGACCTTTCTAAGATAGAGGGAAGCTTCTCTGTTCATCAGTGAGAGTGGTGAGCTTTGAACAGCCTGTCTGTCACTGCAGGAGTGGTTTCAGCTCAGAATCTGTAGTTTTATTGGCCATTTTGGGCTATTTCTATCACTTTCATCTTTATGTTTAAAAACCTGTTTGTGTGGTTTTTGCATCTGTATTCCCTCAGCGAGAGCCTGCCTGGGTGTTCTGCAGAGTCCTACAGCAGCAGAGAGAGAGAGAAAAGGGAGACTTTGAGTGGATTAAGTACCTCTGTTTTGCTTTTTATTGATTATTTTTGCTAGCCACATTATTTTGACCGTTGTTTATTAACTTTGCTACTTATTTGAACTGTTTTTTTTTTTCAATTCTTATACTGTTTGCACTTTGATTATTTTTAAGTGTTTTTCAACTGTTTAACAATTAAGGGCTAAACACTCAAGTGCGATAGCCAGTTTTCTGCTTTAAAAGTGTTTGTATTCCTGTATCTGCTTTAACTTTTGAAAAAAAAAATCCTATCTCCCTATTCATTCCACACCTTTCTAGTACCAGTAGAGTCCAGTTTTCAGATTTTGCTGAATTCTGGGCTGTTTGTAAGTTTCTGTGTTGCACAGACCTTTCTAAGTTAGAGGGAAGCTTCTCTGTTCATCAGTGAGAGTGGTGAGCTTTGAACAGCTTATCTGTCACTGGAGGAGTGGTTTCAGATCAGAATCTGTAGTTTTATTGGCCATTTTGGGCTATTTCTATCCCTTTCATCTTTCTGTTTAAAAACCCATGTTTACGCAGTTTTTACACTTGTATTACCTCAGCAAGAGCCTGCCTGGGTGTCCTGCAGAGTCATACAGCAGCAGAGAGAGAAAAGTGAGAAAGTGAGGCTTTGGGTGGATTAAGTACCTCTGTTTTGCTTTTTATTGCTTATTTTTGCTAGCTGCATTATTCTAACCATTTGTATTAACTTTGCTACTTATTTGAACTGTTTTTTGAGTTCTTATACTGTTTGCACATTAATTGATCATTTTTAAGTGTGTTTCAACTGTTTAACTGTTAAGCGGTACACACTCAAGTGCAATAGCCAGTTTTCTGCTTTAAAAGTGTTTGTATTCCTGTATCTGCTTTAACTTTTGAAAACAAACAAAAATAAATTCAATCTCTCTATTCTTTCATCACCTTTCTAGTACCAGTAGAGTCCAGTTTTCAGATTTTGCTGACTTCTGGGCTGTTTGTAAGTTTCTGTGTTGCCCAGACCTTTCTAAGATAGAGGGAAGCTTCTCTGTTCATCAGTGAGAGTGGTGAGCTTTGAACAGCCTATCTGTCACTGGATGAGTGGTTTCAGCTCAGAATCTGTAGTTTTATTGGTCATTTTGGGCTATTTCCACCCCTTTCATCTTTCTGTTTAAAAACCCATATTTGCGTGTTTTGCCCATCGCACAGTGGCATTTAAGTATGGTTAAACTATTCCCATTGCCAGTAAGTCTGCTCTTCAGATTTTCCCTTAGAACTAGCCAGTTTTCTAGTTTTAGTACTCAAAACTGCTTCTGTTCCCTAAGAACTAGCCGGTTTTCTAGTTTTAGCACTCAAAACTGTTTCTTTGTGCTCAGCACTGTCCAAATCTTGTTGCAAGCACTAAACAATCTACAAATTACTGCAGCACTCAACTTTCCTTATCAAGAGGAAATCAGTTCTTAGTACTTAAATTAATAAGCACTAACCAGGCATGTCCAATAGTCACCTCCCAGTGTTTTCTCCTGTCTACCTGATTAATCTGGGCATCTTGGGGCAATGTAGCAATTACCTCATCTACATTGACAACCCTCTCCTCCTACTATCCAACACTGCAACCTGTGAGAGATGCACTTATATAGCCAAACTGGAAGTCAAGCTTTCCCCAGCCAAGACTGGATTAGACAGTCAAGAGGAGAAGGTAAACACCATACCACACTCTACACATAGTCCATCAAAACCTGCAGCACCCAAACCCACACATAGTAACACAAAACACACACCTACATTTACGGAAGCTCTCAATAGAAATTTGCCCAAACAACAGAGACCTCCAAAGCTAAAATGCAAGCAACCACCACCCCCCAACACTACTCGAACAACACATAGTCCACAGAATTAGTGTGGCTCTCAACCTCAGCCCAAAAGGCAAAACAACATACACAATAAACTAGTCATTGGCAACTCTATATTCAGGCACACTGACATCCCTCTCACCAGGCTAAACAAGGAGAATGTTACTGTCAGCTGCCTGTCAGGTGCCAGGATACGCCGTATAATGCACGCACTCAGGTCACTCCACAACAAGTACATATATGACTCTGCCATTGTCCATGTTGGAGTGAATGACCTATGACATACCTCCCTGGACTACATGAAAACAGACATGGAGGAGCTCTGTGACCATATGGCCCAGGCAGGTATGACACTAGCCCTAAGTAGCATCCTGCCATCCCCCAGAATGACACCACAGTACAAGGGCAAAAATGGTTGACTTCAACAATTGTATAAGCTTCTGGTGTCATTCCAAGGAGATCCAGTGTCTGTCTGCCTGGGACGACATGATCAGCAGGCCATGATGCTTTGCCAGAGATGGCCTGCACCTGTCCCCTCTGTGATTCCGGATACTGGCTAAGGCTCTTGCTGCCCCTACAGTGCCTTTTTTAGGCAAGGCTAAACATCAAACGCACCACCATAGTAGATAAAAACAAGCGAAATCTAAGGGTAATGCTACTCTATGCTAGAAGTCTAAACCTCAAAATACACTCACTCAAGGCACTTCATAAGATGGAGAACATGGACATCTGTGCCATTACAGAGACCTAGTTTAAGGCATCAGAGAGCACCCCTGTATTACCAGGCTACAATTCTTACCACACCTTTCGGCCACCTAACCTGGACAGAAACACTAAAGGAGGAGGCGTGTCCATATTCATAAAGGATATTCATACCTCCAGGCTAGTTGCTCAACATAATGCATCTGAAATTATCCAAGTACAATTAACACTGGGCAAGACAGCAATTCAGGTTGTAGCTTGTTACAGATCCCCCACCATGCCCCAAAATGCCCACTCCATGTTTCTCGATATCCTGGATAATATTAAGGGATAGCTCTATACCTTAAGATTGGGAGATTTCAACTACCCCACCATCAACTGGGAAAACTACTCATGTACTAACTCATCTGCCCATCGTTTTCTGGAATTCATCAATTCCAATGCCCTGGATCAGCTCATCCATACCCCTACCAGGGGCAGCAACATCCTGGACCTGGTCATTACCAATATGGGGAAGTGATGCCCCACACCAGAGGTTAACTCCTCGCTGGTCAGATCCGAACACAAGCTAATCACCCTGGGCATCCATATCCTGCCCCCACACCCCATTAAGGAAACCACCATAAAAAAATTCTCCAAAGCCAACTTCATGCTTCTTAAGTCTGAAGTGGCCAACTTCACGTCACCCACACAGATGGAAAATAGAGGCATGACTGCTGAATCATATACAAAAGCACTGTATAAGCACATACACGAGTGCATGGACCGTGCCATCCCCAACAGAACCAAGATGTTATCCTCCAAAAAAGGAAGCCAATCTAGTGGTCCCCTGCCATAAACAAACTCTACAACAAATAAGAAACTGTTGCAAAAAAGAGTAAAATCCCATGACTGCAGGAACTGTCTGGTCAGCCTCAGCAAGAAGCTGAGATCCCTCATAATATCCTCCAAAGCTAGTTATGAAAATAAAATCTCCATGGATTCTAAAGACAACCACAAAGCTTTCACAAAGGGCCCATCTCCATACAGGAAGATTGCAAAGCCCCTGTAATCACGGATGCACAAGTAAAGACCGCATTCTCCCAAGCCAAGAACACAACATCCCAGGCTGCGTTCTGCGTGAACTATAGAATGAACTGGCACCCCACCTGAATACCATGTTCAACCATAGCCTCACTTCAGGCTGTGTGCCTATGGAATGGTGCACAGTGATGGTTATCCCACTCCACAAAGGGGGTGCCACAACTGACCCCGGGAAACTACCGCCCCATTAGCCTGACAAGCCTGGTCTGCAAGGCCATGAAATGCATCATCCTAGAGCTTATAAACAAAGACATAGGTAACCTCCAAACTCTGGAGCCCACTCAGTTTGGGTTTGTAAAAGGTAGATCATGCCTCCTAAACCTGATTAACTTCTTCAAAGCAGTCACCAGAGCCATAGACGAGGGTAAGGTGGTGCACACAGCCTATCTTGACCTTGCCAAGGCTTTCAACACCATCCCCCACTCTGGTATTATAGATAAACTCATTGGACTAGGCATAAATCCATACGTCACAAGATAGGTGGCCAACTAGCTCAATGATAGAACCCACACAGTGAAAGCAGCCAAACCTAAATCTGACTTCAGACCAGTGACAAGTGGAGTACCACAGGGTTCAGTCCTGGGTCCTCTCCTGTTCAGTATCTACTTCTCTGAAGTCCAGGCTAATACAGCTGGTCTCTGCCTAACAAAATTTGCAGATGACTGCAAACTAGGAGCCATAATAAATTCGCCTAAGGATGTGGACATTCTACAAAGAGGCCTCACTGAGACTGATGCTTGGTGTCAAAGTCATGGCCTAAAGCTCAATGCCAAGAAGTGCATTGCCATCCCCTTTGGGAAAAACACCGTACCCATGAACTACCACATAGGCGGTAGCCTACTAAACACCAAAACTGTGATAAGAGACCTTGTGACACAGGTAAACAGTAGTCTCTCCTTTGGTAAACATGTCGCCACAGTAGTCAGGAAATCATTCTACGTGACACACCTCATCACAATGGGGTTCACCTCCAGAAAAAGAGAGGTCATTGTCTTGTCTACTCATCCCTTATCAGACCCATTATAGAGTATAACGCCCCATTTGGCATGTACCTCACAAAATATCTGCAACAACTAGAAAGGCCACAGAAATACCTCACTAGGAGGATTACCAGCCTCAAACAGATGCCATATGCAGACCATCTCAAAAAACTCCAGCTTTACTCTGTCGCATATCGCCTACTCAGAGGCAACCTCTACCTAACATACAAAGACATGTCTAATCCAGATCTGATGGACATGCTACATTTAATGAAATCCCAATCTCTCTGAGCCACACACTCCAGAGATGTTAATCTTGTCACCACAATAAACAGAACATCCTGGAGGGATATACTCCTGTCCCAGAGACTTCCCATGCTCTGGAACAGGCTACCCATTCATGTCAAGCAGAGCTCCTCATTAGCCCTCTTTAAGAGAAATCTTGACAATTGGATGGGAAACAGGAAATTCACCCTGGGGATCACTTATGTGGCACTGCTCGACAAGGGCACAGGAAAATAATTTTCTTGGGTGGAAAAAGCCAGGGAACCTCATTTGACTAGGCTTATATAGGCCCTAGGGCTGATGGCCTAGTACATACCTATGACCCTATGAACCTATTTGTTATCCTTGCTAACATTTTGGATGGTGTTTGTGCCATTCTGAATATTTAGCTAATGTCCTCATTTCTGCCAGTGAGTTCTGTTGTGCATGTAATTGCTAAAGTTCTTTTTATAGACTACTCAGGAGAGATTCAATTCTTGATTTATTTTTGTTTTGAATTTGTTTTTCTATTTCTTTAATTCTATCGATTAAATGTTCTTCTTCTTTTTCCTTTGATGCTTTTTTATAAAAGGATGTTTTCTGAATCAGAATTCCCCCTGATTCTTGCTTTGCTAGCCACCCATTGAATATTATAGGGTATGTTTGTTTAATGTAGGTTTTCATTTAGTTCTTCCAAAATATTCTTTATTTCTAGTTGTGCATCTCTTTTTTAAGTAAGTTTGGATTTAGGGACCAATTAGTTTTCGTTAAATCGGATTTTACAAGCTTCGACCAGTTAATCCTAATAGTAATTTTCGAATGGTCTGAAAAAAAAAATCTGGGTTCTGTAGAATATTTAACTTCCAAATCTATAAAAGATTCTGATATTAGGAAAAAAAATCTATTCTGGAGCAAGACTTATAACATTGTAAATAATATATGTAGTTATTTATATATCCATTAGCATCTCTGAAACAGTAAGGGTCAAAGAGGTTAATGTCAGAGATCAGGTCTTTTAAAGATAAAGACACTTGGGTGTTATATACTTTAGCTTTCCCTGTCCTATCTGTTTTTGGATCTAAAACTAGATTCCATTCCCCTCTTAGTACAAATAAGTGATCTGAAAATTTGAGTAGATAATATAAAGTCCTGCTGATTTATGGATGGGACATAGATATTCAAAAATAATATTGATTTTGACATCCCAGATTTTAGAATTGTAAATTAACACCATCTACCTTTGGTATCAGATTCACTACTACTTATGTGACCATTAAATGATCCATTGACTATAATCACCACACCTTTACTGTTTGTTTCTCTGCCGACTGCTATTATTGTTTTGATCCATTTTTTCTTTCTTTCTTTTTCCCATTCATCTGGCAACATGTGTTTCTTGAATAAGTATTAAATTTGCATTAGATTTGAATATTACATGCATAAAAAAGTTTCCTTTTTTATCTTGGAGTTCCTTTACGTTCCATGCATCTATAGACCACAAAACGTTCAGATTAAGTACATGGTAGCACTTGACCTATTTAAGTGACTATTTCTTGTATTTATGAAAGATTTTTGTCATAGATATGTTTTGTTTCTTGTATTTGTAGCACCAGACCCTTTCAGTACTAAACCCATGCCTAACCAGTGTACCAACTTCACTGAAAGAGAATAGAAAATTAGTTCAGAGAAAATTTCTTGTCATTATATACCTATTATTACAAGTCATTTTATCTCTGAATTGATAGATTGTAATGTGAATGTTAATACAAAACACTGTAAAAACCAACCTTATGAACTCTAAGACTTGAGAATCCTAGCTATCACCCTATCAACACTTCATGCTCCTAATAGAAAAGAAGCTTAGATGTTGCCAAGTATTTGTAAGACCTTTTACACAGACTTGTGTTTGATTTGACTAGAGATTACATTTTAGTAATGGAGTCACCTGTGTTATTTACTAAAACCTTACACTTGATGAGAATATAATACGGAACAGACTTTGTATGTTTTCACCATATTAGCCCACCTGCAACGTTATAATAATATGTTTCTCTTAGCTTCAGGAAATTTATTTGTATGGTACCTAAATATGTACTTAAGATTATTCAGCATAGACATTTTGATATATTATAGCATCAGATGTGATATCTGTAACATCTACTTGCTAAAGTAGCGGTAGATTTACCCTTTTTGCATACCTCCCCATAGTTCAATGGTCTGATGTAAACTTCGGATTATTTGCCTCGTCAATCAGTTTGCTCAGAGATCAGTTTAAAGAGTCTGAATAAATGCTAGAGTGTTGATTGGTGCCAGTCCAGATGTTCTTACCTGTTTCTTTAGGTCACAGAAACATATTTATTTAACGCTGAAATTTCCTGAGTGTATTTTGTTAGATTCTGTGACCAAGTTCCGGTAATTAATTGAAAGGGTGGAGAAAATCTGTTTTTGCTTCTTTAGCTGAGGATGCTTGGTATTTACGATCGTTGTATTGGAAAATGTGTATTTGGGTACTTCTGTTGAAATCAGATTTTTCTCTGTATTAAGTATGAACAAACAGGGGGACGTTGCTGTCTGTTTAGTTTAATTTGCAAAGGTAGGTCTTGTGCGAACAAAATCGTATGCCCATTCCAGAGGATTTTTTTTTTGTTTTGCTTGCTTTAATATGTTTTGAATGTCTTGGAAGTTTAGAAGTTTCACAGTCATACACTTGTCTAGGTTTATCTACTATTTGTGATTTATGTAAAGCTATGTGCACTCTTTGTATTATTACAGATGATGCCACTACCTCGTTTTCTAAAAGTGTACTTATGATTTGGTGTATCATACTTATTAGCTGAGTATGTTCATATTTTTCAGGTATGCCTCTGATCAGTAGGTTATTTCTATGGCTTCTTGCTTTCAGATCTGTGATTTTTTTTCTTGTAAATAATTTACAGCTTTATCTTTTCGTAATGGAGCATTCTGTCATTGCTCGATGTTAAGTTCGTTATTTAGTTATCCAGTTTTTGTTTCATCTAGACATGAAGCAATATGCTCAATCTTAGAAGGAAAGTTCATTAATTGCTCTGAGAAGTTTTTTTTTTCAAAACAGGTTTATTGTTTTGACATATAAGAAAAATATCATAACAATTTTATACAAGTAATTAAAAATAGGTATTCATAGGTTCGTAGGTTCATAGGTTTATACTAGGCTATCTGCCCTAAGGCATTTATAAGCCTAGCCCAAATTTTTGTGGCTTACGCCACCCCTTATATGAAAACATACTGTGCCCATTAGTTTGTTGTGCCTCTGTCCAGCAGTGACACAGAGATGATTCCCGGGGTAAACCTACGATCTCCCATCCACAGGTCTAGATTTCTCTTGAACAGAGTCAGCGAGGTGCTCTGCCTCACATGGACCGGGATTTTATTCCACAGCATAGGGAGTCAATGAGTGATAAATCTATCCCTCCAGCATGTCCTATTTATATCCATGCTAAGGTTTAAGTTGCTTGCTCTAGTGGTTTTGGTGGATTTGGATTTTTTGAGGTGGAGCATGTCCATTAATTCCGGGTTGGACATGGCCTTGTATGTCAGGCACATGTCACCTCTGAGCAGACAGTATGTGACTGAATAGAGCTGGAGTTTCTTCAATCTGGCAGCATATGACAGATTTTGGAGTCCCTTTATCCTTTTGGTGAGGAACTTTTGGGGTCTCTCCAATTGCTGCAGATGTCGGGTGAGATACATCCCGAATGGGGCATTGTACTCGATCATTGGTCTGATAAGTGAAGAGTACAGGGAACAATGACCTCACTAGATCTGGATGTGAATCCCTTCATGATCAGGTGGGCAATGTAGAAGGTCTTTCTAACCACTTTAGCAATGTGAGTGTCAAAGAAAGGCCACTGTCAACCTGGGTCCCCAGGTCCCTGATAACCTCTTCTGTGCTTAGTGGATTGCCACCTATATGGTAGCTTGGGGTTACCTTGTTTTCCCGAAGGGTATGACTATACATTTTTGGCGTTTAACTTCAGGCCATGGCTCTGGCATCAGCTATCTGTTTCCGTGAGTCCCTTCTGAAGGATATCCGTGTCCGATGCACTTTCCACTATGGCCCAGTTTGCAGTCGCCTGCAAACTTTGTCAGCCAAAGTCCTCCCATGTTGGCCTGTACTTCTGAGAAGTAGATGCCAAACAATAGGGGCCAAGGACCGAGCCCTGTGGGACACCACTTGTGACCGGCTTGGAGTCTGACACAGCACCAGCAACTCTAACCCTGTGGGTTCTGTCCTTAAGCCAGTTTGCAACCCATCTTGTGACATATGGGTTTACATTTAAGCTGGTAAGTTTTCTACAATACCGAGTGGGGTATTGTGTCAGCCTTGCAAGGTCAAGGTAGGCTGTATGGACTGCCTTTCCTTCATCAATGGCCTTGGTGACTGTTTCAAAGAAGTCAACCAAGTTCAAAAGGCATGATCTTCCCTTGACAAAGCCAAACTGGGTCGGGTCCAATGTCTGCAAGTCCCCTATATCTTTGTTTATGAGCTCCATTATGATCCTCTCCATAGCTTTGCAGACTAGACTTGTTAAGCTTATGGGGCGGTAATTACCAGGGTCCGTTGAGGCGCCGCCTTTGTGGAGTGGGACCACAGTTGCCGTACGCCACTCCTTGGGCACGTATCCTGTGGTAAGGCTGAGATTAAACAGCTGCCTTATGTGCGGATTTAATTCCTCATTTAGCTCGTGTAGCACACAGCCGGGGACACCATCCGGTCCCATTGATGCTGTGTTTTAGCTTTAGAGAGCAGCTTTCACCTGCGCATTTGAGATGTCCGGGAGGTTACACTCGGCTGGGATAGTTATCTCTCCTTTAGGGGGGTAGAGGAGGGTGAAGTTTGCACTAAACCTGTCTGCCAGTATGTTGGCAATGTCTGTGGGTTCAGTGATTTTTGTATCATTTTGGACTAATTCTGAGCATATCTGGGAGTTTCCACCCAGGTTCCTAACATAGCTGAAAAAGGCCTTATGATTGTCCTTTGAATCCATGGCAATTTTTCTCTCAAAATTGGCCTTAGTTGATTTTATGAGTGCTCGTATTTTTTACTAATAATGATCAGGGTGACTTCCTTTATGGATTTTGTTCTATCATGTAATAGCTTCCTCCTCTTATTGTAAAGTTTGTTAATGGCTGGGGTCCACCAGACTGGACGTTTGCCCTTTGTGGAAAGAGTCTTGGTTTTATTTGGGATTGCCTGATCCATGCAGTCCTGGAGGTGTTCATAGAAGGCATTTGTAAGGGCTTCCGCGGCTTGGGTTGTGGTTTCCTCTGGCTCAGGGGCCTTGAAGGATACCACACCAGTCTTGAGTAGTGTGAAGTTTGCTTTAGAGAAGTTCTTCACTATGGTCCTTTTGTTTGGGGTGGGGGCGGGATGTGGATTTCCAGTGAGATTAGTTTATGATCAGATCTCACCAATGAGGGATATACTTCGTGTGGAGCATTTTGTCCCCATGTTTGTGACAATGAGATCTAGTATATTTTCTCCTCTCATGGGAACAGTGACTAGCTGTTCCATGGCATTTGAATTTATGAACTCCAGGAACCGTTGGGCTAGAAAGTTAGAGCTTGAGTAATGTTCCCAGTCTATATTCGGGTAGTTGAAGTCACCCAATATGATGGTGTTTGGAGATACATTTATACCCTCCAGTGTCTTCAGGAAGGCTGTGTGGGGTTCCTGAGTTTGAGAGGGTGGCCTGTAGCATGCTACAATTTGTAGAGCAGTTTTGCCTATGGTTAGTTGCACCTGGATGGTTTCTGAAGCTTCGTGCATTGCCACCAACCTGGAGGTGTGGGTATCCTTTATGAATATGGATACACCCCCTCCTTTTGTGGTGTGGTCCGGGTTTTGGGGTCGGAATGCATGATATGAGGTAAAACCTAATAGTGTCGGGGTGCTCTCAGGAGCCTTGAACCAGGTTTCAGTTACAGCACAGACATCGATGTTCTCCATACTGAGAAGGGCCTCAGTGCGTGCATTTTGAGATTTAGACTTCTGGCATTGAGCAGCATTACCCTCAGTTTCTTCCCATTTTTGTTTTCTAGGGTGGTAGGTTTAGAATTTGAGCCTTGCCTAAAAAGGCACTATGGGGTGGCAAGAGCCTTAGCCAATATCCGGAATCCCAGGGTGACAGGTGCAAGCCGTCCCTTGAAGCAGCGTGGCTTGTCAAGCATGTCATCCCAGGCAGACAGACACTGAATCCCCTTTGAATGACACCAGACATTAAGCCAATTGTTAAAGCTGATCATCTTGTCTCTATATTGTGGCATCATTCTTGGTGAAGGAAGGATAATGCTCAGGGTTAGGGTCATACCTGCCTGGGCTACATAATCAGAGAGCTCCTCTATGTCTCTTTTCATGTAGTCCAGGAGGTGTCTCAGGTCGTTCACACCAGCATGGACAATGACTGTGTCATATTTGTACTTGCCGTGGAGTGACCAGTGCTTGTGTTATGTGGCGGATTCTAGCCCGATAGGCAGCTTACTGTGACCCTCTCCTTGTTCAGCCTGGTGAGTGGGACGTCAGTGTGTCTGACTATGGAGTCACCTATGACAAGTATGTTTGGTGTTGTATTTGGCCTTAAGGGCTGTGACTGCTTTGCACACTGCTTTTGTGGTTTATGTGTTGCTTGTGGGGTGTCTTGAGGTAGCAGTTGTTTGGGTGTCTGCTTTGGAGGCCTCTGCTGTTTAGGTAAATTTTTACTCAGAGCCTCCGAGTATGTCTTTGTGTGTTTATGTGTTTGATTCAGTGGAGTGGTAGCATTATGTGAGGCTGGTTTTGTGGTGTGTGTAGTTGCCTTCTCCTCCTGTCTGGTCTTGCCAGTCCTGAGTTGAGAGAGCTCAGCCTCCAGTTTGGCTAAATAGCTGCATCTCTCGCAAGTATTTGTGTTATGTGGGAGGAGGAGAGGGTTGTCTGTGTACATGAGGCAGTTATAACATAATATTCAACAAAACAACTAAAGTATTTACAAAGACATCCACTACAATCAGATCAATTAATTAAACTAAAATACCATGGTATTGAAATTAAAATTTTTTTAACAAATTTTGTAAATTATCCCATACAATAAAATAAGATGTTTTTCTATTTGTTCTAGTCCTAATTGTGTTTATTTCCATATGGCACACTATATTCATAACATTTTTAAATTCATTGAACGAAGGAGGTGTATCTGAAATCCAATTTCTAGTTATTATTTTCCTAGCCACTGCTAGAATAGACCATAACAAGGGAAGCTTAACCTTTTAACACTTAGAGATACAGGTGTGGTGAATAATATAAGAGATTTAGATATATTTAAATTATCTGTTAATAGAGCCTGCAAAAATTCATTAATTGACTTCCAGTATTCTTTCAATTTTATACAGTCATAAAACATATGAGCCCAGTCAGCATTAATTTCTACATTACATCTCTTACATAGATTATCTTTATTATTTATTTTAGTCATCATCAAAGGTGTATAAAAAGATCTATGTAAAAATTTCCATGTATAAAGTCTCCAGACAATGGAAGACGTAGTTCTATAAGCAGATTCCAATATATATTGTTTATCTTGTTGATTTGGTGGGTCCCCATTAATAGAAGTGAAATAATTCCAGTATGAATCTACACTGTAAAAAGTTCCTTGTCTGATAACTTTATGTATGTATGAAAGTTTACCTTTATCAGAAACTTTATGTTGTAAATTTAATATCAAGTAATCAATCAGTGTTGGAATAGATTCTTTAACAGTTATAGACATTAAATCTATTTTATTAATGAGATGTTGTCTAAAGGTCTGAACCTCTAACCAGCAAGTTTCTCTTAGATCAAATTCTTGTTTTAAGAAATCTAGATTTTTAACTTTATTATCAGATATCAACTGATACCAATACTTTAGATCATTATCTATAGCTAAATGAGTTCCTTCAGAAGTAGATGACAAAAGCATACCCTGAGTATACATGATAGGAAATACAATAAAATTCCATTCCCTATACTTAGGGTGCATGAATATAAAGTTACGATAACTAATAATAATATTTAATGGGTAAGAAACCATATGTTTAGGTGTAATAGGTGAAGTACAAAATTCCTTTAATAACCATAACATGGAGTTATTTACAATCATATTTTTATGTGTTAAGGAGATTTTCATGAAGTGCATACTAATTAGCTCCCAATAATCTTTCCATTTTGTGACATATGACTGATCTATTAATAAAGTAATAACTTTTACAATAGAAGAGATAGTACATAAATTAAAGTCTGGAAAAGAAATACCCCCTTGAGACCAGCTATTAGTATGTTTCTTTAATGCAATCCTAGGTCTATTAGGTGTCCATAGGAAATTTAACATTAGTGTGTTCAGTTTCTTGATAATTATTTTTGTAGGTGGAAGTATTATTGATTGTATTAAGTATAAAATATTGGGGAATATTATCATTTTAATAATTGTAAGTCTCTCCTCCATAGTAAAAAACATATTATTCCAGGTATTAAAAAGATTTTGTATATTAAGAAAACAGGTATTATAATTATTATATATAATAGATTTAATATCTTTAGATAGTATTATACCTAAATAAGTTATCTGACCTGAATTGGATACATATTTAGTAAAATCACTAATGAGAATATTTTTTCGTGTATATATAGGTAGTATTTTTTTTTCTTCATTGAATATTAAACCAGAAATACCTTTAAAATTCATCATGTTATCAAATAGAGACTGTATAGAAGAATTAGATCCTGCTGATGTAATTAGAACATCATCTGCAAAAAGTTGAATTTTGGATGTTGTATTTTCATCTATTTCAAAACCCTCTATGTCAGTACTGTTTCTGATCAAATTAGCCCAAGGATCCATTACTAAAGTGAATAATAGTGGAGAAAGTGGACATCCTTGTTTTGTACCTTTAAGAATGGGTATTTTTTGTGAAACATATCTTCCTACCTTAATATAAGCCAACGTTCCTTTGTATAAATGTTCAATTAGATTTACAAATGCATCTGAGAAGTTTGTACACTTCATTAAGGTAAACAGATAGTCCCAACTTACTGAATCAAATGCTGAACTTATATCAAGACTAATAAGTGTTAAATCTTTCTTTTTCCTATTTGCAAAATCTATTAATGTTAAAGTTATTCTTATATTATCAAAAGTATTTCTATTTACAATGAAGCCTGTCTGATCTATATCTATAATGCCGGGAATGATTGTCTTCAATCTATCAGCAAAGATACTCATAAATATTTTATAATCAACATTAAGTAATGAGATGGGCCGATATGAAGAACATCTAGTTGGATCTTTATTAGGTTTTAAAATTGGTGAAATAAATGTATATTGCCAAGATAGGGGGGTTATTAACTCAGTTTGAGCCAAAATAAAAACCTTATGTATTAATGAATATGTATTTTTAGAAAGGATTTTATATATCTCTGGTATAATACCATCATTACCCGGTGCTTTGTTTGATTTAAGCTTATTTATTTGTGTAATAACTTCTGTATATGAAATACTCTTGTCCAATAGTTTAATCTGTTGTTTATTAAGATTTTTATTCATATTTGTGGTTATAAACTCCTTTATTTTATCTTTAGGTTCCATGTTAATATTATTATGGTTAATTTTGTGAAAGTGATTTCTAAATTCATCTAGTATTTCTGGTATACTAGAAACATTCTTCTTTTTCCTTAGAGAAAAGATTTCTTTGATATGGTTTTGTTTATTCAACCTTTTTGTTTTATTTTTAAGTCTATGTAAGTATTTGGGGCTTATTGAATAAGACAAAACTTGTATTCTCTAAAGTTATTTTAACTTTATGAGTTAAAATTTCTTTGTATTTCTCATTTAGTTTGTTTATTTCTTCAATAATTTTCTTGTCCATAATATGTTCTTTATTATTATGTTTATAAGAGTCTAATTTACTTTGAATATCTAACAACTCCTTATCCCAAGATTTCCTTTTATTATTATACCATCTGATACTTTGTCCATATAGATATGATTTTAAGGCATCCCAAACATAAACAATGGAGACTTCAGGAGTATTATTTATGTCTAAAAAATGTTTTACTTCTGAAAGTATATATTCTTTATAGTCTTTTAGTTGAGTTAAGTATGCTGGTATCCTTTTGATCTGAACATTATGAGTATTTTTTATCATGAATTCAAAAACAATTGAATTATGATCAGATATAGGACATGAAATGATTTTGGAATTAATTAAATCTGTTACCATCTGGTTAGAACAAAAGACCCTATCTATTTTTGAATAAGTTTTGTATCTGTTAGAAAAAATGGTGTATGGTAATGATTTTGAATCTATCTGATTATTAATATCATTCAAATGATAAGAATTAGCAAAATCATTTAAATGTTTTGCATTAGATGTAATTCTTCTTTTCCCTATAGTGGTAGTATCACTTTCATGTAGTATACAATTAAAGTCACCAGCTAAAATAATATCTCCTATAGAGAATTATATGATCTTATCAAGATGATGTTTCACTGTATTAATACCAATTCCAGGTATCCAATATACATTAATTAAAGTGTAAGTCTTCCCATTAATTTGTATTGTAACCATATAAAACATTCCTTTGTCATCCTGATAAGACTTAATGGTTTTAGGAATGGGCATACTTTTATTCCATAAAATAGCCACTCCTCTTTTTCTGAGTGTGCTCTGAACTAACCAATACTGTATATTTGTTTGTGGCTAGTTTATCAATATCTTTTTTTCAAGAGATGGGTTTCTTGTAGGAAGACTAAGTTGGCCTTATGTAAATTAATGTATCTTATTAGGCTTGCCCTTTTACATGGATTATTCAATCCATTAATGTTTAAAGAAATTCCTTTTAAAGATGTCATTTGGCATTTTTAAAACTTAAGAATCTTATGATCAAAATAACAAATAACAAGATAAGTAATGTTACATCTCCTCCTTTCGGTGTACCTTTAAATATAGCTGTATTTATTGAATCTCTTATGGGATTTCGTATAGGATTCAATTTTGTTTGTAGTGACAATGAATGTACAAAATATATTGTGGATGTCAAAACTATATACAAATAACAATGAACAAGTGAAAATAATGTAAGGATTAAACCTTGCATCCAGCCTGGAGTTATAAACTCCAACTTAGAGTAGTATTTACCACTCAAGTTAACCCCCTACCCTAAGCAGCAGTACCTCAGCTACCACCTTATCAATTTAATACTAGTTATATTTAACTGAAGTTAACAGTTTTCAATTCAATTATCTAGCAAGACAAGACTACACATTTGGTAAAACAGCATCATATAAACTAAAATAAACATTTTTTTTTTTTAAAACTGTTCATACTACTATATACACCCATGTAATATAAAACACTTGTATTCAAATAGCATTCAAATAATCTTGATGTTAGAAATCAAGAGGAGAGAAAATAAGTTCTAACATTCATTTAAATCAAAAACTTTGGCTAATATGATTCAGACATTACATATATTAGGATGCATCTATTTTCTGTCACGTAAATGCAGTTAACAGCTTCCAAAAAAAACCTTGAATTGCTTGTATATGAGCATTTACTCAAACTCATTATTGCCAATAGAATAAAATATTGTATTCATAGAAATTGTTATAAATCATACTTCATAGTTAAGCAGATTCTCAGAAACACTTATATACATATATACATACACACATACACACACACACACACACACATATATATATATATATATATATATATATATATATATATACATACACACACACACACACACACACACACACACACACACACATACACATATATATATATATATACACACACACACACACACACACACACACACACACACACACACACACACACACACACACACACACACACACACACACACACATATATATATATATATATATATATATATATATATATAGATATACATACACACATATACACACATATATACATATATATATATATATATATATATATATATATATATATATATATATAGACATGCATACACACACACACACACACACACACACACACACACACACACACACACACACACACACACACACACACACACATACACACACACACACATACATATATATATATATATATATATATATATATATATGATCTCACTGAGTTGTATCTTTACTGAGCACCATCTTACTTGCTGTCCCTTCAATAAATCTGTCTGCTTTATACAAAATAATGCACAGCAAACACATTTTAGTAATCAGATTTTACAAACATGCTATACTACTGCTTTAAAATATATCACATGACAATTTCTTCCAGTATAGAGTTATAAAATTATTTATGCTTGTCAATCAGATGAATTAAATGAGTTATAGTAATGTATATGTTTGGGACATATGTTTTTAACACATATTATTAATCTGCTGTTAAGTAGATTTTCAAAAACACTTGAATAAATGTTTCATTTTCTATGCCTTCTAAAATAAAACATTTACTTACTGCAAGAAACTGTATCATTTAAACTCATTATAACTGACATATTTTATGAATTATAACATAGATATTTAAGTAATTATATAAAATAACTCACATTTAGATGTTAAAACTTCATTTTCCTTCACATAGTTGCATTTGTATTATTCCTATTTCCTAGTAGAGTGTCACTTCTGAATCTGTGATGTGTCATTGTGATATCTAGGTCAAAGGTGAGACTATCTGCTTTCAGCTTCTCTGTGCGAATTCTGAGAATTGAAGCTTTTGAAGTGGCTCATGGACACTGTGCATGAGACAGCCCACATCCCAGATTGTCTCTCTTAACATTTTGGCGGGAAACTTATTAAAAACTAGTGACAAACATTCATTTAGCAGTGTAAATGCATCTAAACATGACAAAACCTTCACAATGCATTCTACAGGTTATTACAGACTCTATGTAAGTGAAACCAAGCCCAAAATTATTAATAAGTAACAAAACTCAACATTTTGTCCCAACTCAACTCCTATGCAAATCTTATTATTTACTGTGTCTATATGATCAAAAGCATTTCTATATATTAATAAAGAAAAGAAAAAAAGAGTAGAAAGTAAAAGGTTGTAAGGCAGAAATAAAAAAAATGTAAGAGAAAGCTATAAGAAGTATATACAATAGAATATTACTTACTGTTTATATTAATAGAGTTAAAAATAAAACATATTATTTACTATTATTTAGTTCTAATTATTATTAGTTAAAGCATGACAGATTATTTACAAACAAGCATAAGCAGTGTAATCAAGAAAGTATAATTAGGAATAGCATTGAAGAACATATAAACTTTTTACAAGGAATAAATATTAATCATATTTTCATTACTCTTCTCTCCCTGCCCTCCCCCACCCTTTACCCACTACATAATCTAAATAGAGTGTCATTGTTTAAACAAAGAAAAGAAGAAAAAGATAAAGAAAAAAAAATGTATCAAATTACTGACCTTATTTCTCCTCTTCAGAAAGAGAAACAAGTTGAATCACAACTTGCCATTAAATCTCCAGATATTTTGACTAGTTATGAAACAAAACATTTCTTTGCACACAGAGAATAACTTTGATTAAATCTTTTTCAAAATATTTGTTGCTTCTTGGAAATGCAGGAACTATATTTAAAAAGATTAATAATAAAATAAAATGATGAGAGAAAAAAAACATAGTACAAATCATTTGTTTTTTAGTCTCTTCTTCTTCTCTGAAGTCTTCCACGAAGTTTCAGTTGCCAGTCTCTTTAACGAAGGACTAGCCCATTCCATTTCTTCTATTTTTTCCAAAATCTTATTTTTTTTGATAAACAGTAAAGCAGAGTCTAAGTCATCGAAAATTTTAGGATCATCAGGAAGGAAGATTTTAAGCTTGGCAGGAAACAGAAGGTATGTTTTAAACTGTGTTTTTTTAAGCTCCCTTATTAGTGGCAGAAAAACTTTTCTTTTAGCTATTACCATGAAAGAATAGTCATTGTCAAAAGACACAGTTGCTAATTAATCTTAACAGGAGCTTTAGCCCAAGCAGATTTAAGAACCATCTCTTTATCAAAAGATGATAGAAATCTAACTATAACTGATCTAGGATAGTTTTTGTTAGAGTTAGTATTAGCTATAGATCTATGTGCTCTTTCGATACCAAAAGAGAATGCTTCTGGTAAATCTAAAGTTTTAGGGAGACATGTTGTTAAAAAAGAAGTAATATTGTTACCTTCAATATTTTCTGGCAGTCCAAAAATCCTAATGTTATTGCGCCTAGATCTATTTTCCAGGTCATCCAGCTTTGTTTGTAAATGTGTATTTTGTTTTAGCAGAAACTCAATGTTGATTTCCTCTTCTTGTATTCTATTTTCCATGTCATTCACAGCTTCTTCTATGCCTGTCATCTGGATCTTCTGTTGTTGCAGGTCTATATGTAACAAGTCTATTTGTTTTGTAGTTTTTTCTATGAAGGTGTCTATTTTAGTATCCATTTTATCCATCTTAGCAGTAAGTTGCTGGACTATAATTATCAGAGACTGAAGTTCTTTCTTGATGCTGGAGTCTTGATAATTTGTCTTACTGGAACTCATTTCAGACTGATAAACTGACAGGAAAATTTCCAAAGTGATTTCTGACAGGAATATTATTAAGATTTCCTTTCTTTTTTAGATATAGTTCAAGAACTATATAAAACAAACATATTTAGAAAGAAAATTACTTTAAAAATTAATTTTTTAAGTAATTAATTCCTGTCAGTGTAATGAAATTGGTGGAGCTGAAGAAATCTGCTGCTATCCTGTGTTCATCCTTGGCCACACCCCACCTGCTCTGAGAAGTTTTGAGTAACTATTTGTAATGGTAGCAGAGCTGTTTTCAGATCGTTCATATCAAAAGTTTGTTCCGTGTTTGATTTTGTAGACTGTTTTAGACTTTCTTGCTGTTTTAAGGTTTTCCGTCTTTTAACAAGTGTTTCTTTTTCAGGAGAGAATATTTGAGATCATAGCTCCTAACCTTCCATCTCCGAAATGAGGAACACTAGCCCTCATAATGTGGAACAAATGGGCAAAACGTGGAACACATACTAATAGCTTACTAACAACTTCACCTAGGAAGGCCATAAGATGGTTAAAACATGCTGGTTTAACTTATAAAGAAGATATTTTAATGAATTAATATGATTCATTTCTATTTACCATGGATTTCACTTAAAAAATTCCTAACACTGAATGTGTGACAGAGTCTTTCAATGTGGAACATTGAGGAACTTTGAGGAACATGAACTTTTTAAGACCCCAAATGAGGTACATTCCTCGTTATGAGGTACACATGAGAGGTATGTTTGAGATATTTTGGTCTTGTTAATTTCTAGAGCCATGGCTTCAGATTCATTTGACAGTTATGTTGGACTCGGTTTGATCTCTTCCTTTATCTTGCAAGAAGCTATATAGGCCTCGTGCACGTGGATTTTCAGATTTTACTCACTTAAACGTTTATAGAGTATTAACTGAATAAAATATTTTATTTCACATTTGCTAAAGGTTGGTTTATTTTCACCAAGCTTGGTACTGCTGAAATAGAAGTTTATATAACATTTTGGTATGGCAATTTTTGTAAATGTGACTTAAAGAGGAAGGAGCATTATATTGCAGTCTATCCACCAAACCTCACCATCTTGACTTTGACCAAGTTTCTATGGTATTATACTGCACAAACTATGCATTTTGTCATTTTTCTCATGGTTCTGTGAATTGGATCAGTAACTATCTCTCAAACAGACCTCAGACCAACAGAACTATGAATATTTGCATTGAAAATGCCTTCTTCACCTCTGGAATATTGACCACCAAAGTCCTGAATGCTATCTCTTTTACCTCATTATTCTCCCTCTTCAGATTTAACCCTGCACATCATTTAGTTCACTTAAATTTACTTAATATGTAGATAACCTGCTAATTCTTCAGAATTTTCACAAAAAAATATTCAGATCTCTTCAGCAAAATGGTATAAATATTTTCTACACTTTTCACAACTTCGACCTAAAAGTTATCAGCAACAAATCAAATTATTTGACCATAAGTACTCCTTTCAATATATTTTCTTACTTACTCTGCTTCACAAAGACTTATTGGGTGACCCCCATTGCTCGACTCTCCAACTATAAATACCTCAGCATTCAACTTGAATCATATCTTAAAATGCATCTTAGCTCCTTTAAAGTTCTTTCTCATCTTAAACAGAAATATAAGCTCATTATGACTCTGACTTCCTAACCCAGAAGCTCTACTGCTAAAAACACATTTTAATTCCAAAACTTGACTATGCTCTTCCTCAGAATGGTCCAAGTAACACAGAAAAAAACATATACCTTCCAATTGACTCTCCTTATAGCTGTCATTTTTGTAACATGGCTAATTCTCTCACTCATCACTGCACATTCTTCCACATCACTAATACTATTCCTACACATGAAAAAGTTCTGTTTTTCCTCCTGTACTGTCATTTACAAATTTATATTTCATAATTTTGCCCCACCCCATTCGGCTTCTACAAGCTTAAATAAACTCTAAACAAGGGTGACCCTACAACAGACCTCTATAGTACCATTAGCTGGACTAGTCTGATTTGAAAAGCCACAGAAAGCTTCATATCTGTCCTCATAAAATATAATATTGAGAAAATTATTGGGATGGACCACATCTGTTTGACTTTGTGAAAGGCAGCTCTTGCCTAGTCATTCTTGATAACTTCTTCAAGAAGGTCACACAGGCAATAGACAGTGGTCATTCTGTTTACACAGATTATTTAGATGTGGCCAAAACTTTTGACACTAAATGCCATGTTGCTATCACTGCCTTAAAATAGAGTTATATGTGGTGAGGTGGATAGCTAAATTGCAAAAAGGTAAATTCTACTTGGCTAAATTGGCAAGTGCAACCACAGTAAGTATGACATTAACTTGTGGTGTGCTAGGATCCCTCCTTTTTGGCATCTGCTTTTCTGATCTCCAGATTGGAAATCAGGACATTTGGTTAATTAAGGCTGCAAATGACTGCAAACTGACTGGACATTATTGCCAAAGCTCCTTCTGGTACCTATCCATTACAGCAGCCTTAAAAGACCATTTCATATTCAACCTCCTATTTCATATCAAACTAGAAGTTCATATACACATATTAGGGACCTAAACCGGCACCAACAAATAAGCAAGACTTGCTTGGGGAATAGAATCTTAACTCAGTTTTTTCACAGGTATTACTAAAGGTCAAACAATGTACTACCTTGGTGAGCTTTAAACTGAGTCTTGACTGGATGAATAGACACAAATTTACCCCATGGATGTTTTGCATGCATCTGCTCAGTTTAGGAGATGAACAATACTCAGTTTTCTGAAAGGGTGTCAAGACTTTTTAAATTTGTCTGCTTAAAGCTGTATGTGCTTGGGCATCTTATTGTCCTCACATTTGCTTGTGCAGTATTGTTATATATGTCTTTGTTCCTAAAACAAAAGAAATAATCATAACAGAGATCTGCAAGACCTTTCTCTTCTATGGGATACTTCTCATAACTTCAGAAAGAAAACCCAATAGTTTACATTCTTTCCCTTTTTAATACAGTCGGTATATCTTCAAATCATGCTTTTTGCCAATTATAGCTACATGCAAAATCAATGGACTCAAGCAGTAAGTGCTCTGATCAAGGCCTGTGAGTGGAGAGTAAAATCACTATCTCTGATTTTACGTCATAATCCCCCCTTGCATTTATTACTAATCTAGGTTTATCTCTTAATCATGTGTTTAATTAGACAAATAAGAATACCTCTGGATTGCTGGTGATACCTTTTTATAGGTTCATAGGTTCATAGGTTCATAGGTTTATACTAGGCTATCTGCCCTAAGGCATTTATAAGCCAAGCCCAAATTATTGTGGCTTACGCCACCCCTTATATGAAAAAATACTGTGCCCATTTGTTTGTTGTGCCTCTGTCCAGCAGTGACACAGAGTTGATTCCTGGGGTAAACCTACGATCTCCCATCCACAGGTCTAGATTTCTCTTGAACAGAGTCAGCGAGGTGCTCTGCCTCACATGGACCGGGATTTTATTCCACAGCATAGGGAGTCTCTGAGTGATAAATCTATCCCTCCAGCACGTCCTATTTATATCCGTGCTAAGGTTTAAGTCGCTTGCTCTAGTGGTTTTGGTGGATTTGGATTTTTGAGGTGGAGCATGTCCATTAATTCCGGGTTGGACATGGCCTTGTATGTCAGGCACAGGTCACCTCTGAGCAGGCGGTATGCGACTGAATAGAGCTGGAGTTTCTTCAATCTGGCAGCATATGACAGATTTTGGAGTCCTTTATCCTTTTGGTGAGGAACTTTGGGGTCTCTCCAATTGCTGCAGATGTCGGGTGAGATACATCCCGAATGGGGCATTGTACTCGATCATTGGTCTGATAAGTGAAGAGTACAGGGAACAATG
Source organism: Protopterus annectens (assembly GCF_019279795.1). Lineage (NCBI taxonomy): Eukaryota > Metazoa > Chordata > Ceratodontiformes > Protopteridae > Protopterus > Protopterus annectens. The sequence goes on along the minus strand of NC_056732.1, from coordinate 1,212,345,483 downwards.
ACCTCACTAGATCTGGATGTGAATCCCTTCATGATCAGGTGGGCAATGTAGAAGGTCTTTCTAACCACTTTAGCAATGTGAGTGTCAAAAGAAAGGCCACTGTCAACCTGGGTCCCCAGGTCCCTGATAACCTCTTCTGTGCTTAGTGGATTGCCACCTATATGGTAGCTTGGGGTTACCTTGTTTTCCCAAGGGTATGACTATACATTTTTGGCGTTTAACTTCAGGCCATGGCTCTGGCACCAGCTATCTGTTTCCGTGAGTCCCTTCTGAAGGATATCCGTGTCCGATGCACTTTCCACTATGGCGCCCAGTTTGCAGTCGTCTGCAAACTTTGTCAAAAGTCCTCCCATGTTGGCCTGTACTTCTGAGAAGTAGATGCCAAACAATAGGGGCCAAGGACCGAGCCCTGTGGGACACTACTTGTGACCGGCTTGGAGTCTGACACAGCGCCAGCAACTCTAACCCTGTGGGTTCTGTCCTTAAGCCATTTTGCAACCCATCTTGTGACATATGGGTTTACATTTAAGCTGGTAAGTTTTTCTACAATACCGAGTGGGGTATTGTGTGCCTTGCAAGGTCAAGGTAGGCTGTATGGACTGCCTTTCCTCATCAATGGCCTTGGTGACTGTTTGAAGAAGTCAACCAAGTTCAAAAGGCATGATCTTCCCTTGACAAAGCCAAACTGGGTCGGGTCCAATGTCTGCAAGTCCCCTATATCTTTGTTTATGAGCTCCATTATGATCCTCTCCATAGCTTTGCAGACTAGACTTGTTAAGCTTATGGGGCGGTAATTACCAGGGTCCGTAGAGGCACCACCTTTGTGGAGTGGGACCACAGTTGCCGTACGCCACTCCTTGGGCACGTATCCTGTGGTAAGGCTGAGATTAAACAGCTGCCTTATGCGGGTTTAATTCCTCATTTAGCTCGTGTAGCACACAGCCGGGACACCATCCGGTCCCATTGATGCTGTGTTTTTAGCTTTAGAGAGAGCAGCTTTCACCTGCGCATTTGAGATGTCCGGGAGGCTACACTCGGCTGGGATAGTTATCTCTCCTTTAGGTGAAGTTTGCACTGAACCTGTCTGCCAGTATGTTGGCAATGTCTGTGGGTTCAGTGATTTTTGTATCATTTTGGACTAATTCTGAGCATATCTGGGAGTTTCCACCCAGGTTCCTAACATAGCTGAAAAAGGCCTTATGATTGTCCTTTGAATCCATGGCAATTTTTCTCTCAAAATTGGCCTTAGTTTTGTTTATAATTAGCCTTCCACAAATTCATACCTTTACTTGCAAGAATAACTACTCCACCTCCAGCAACCAATATCATCATTTGAATGACTTTAAATCTGTAGGCTTCTGTATACTTAAACTAATAACTTTTATACATTAGCTTATGGCAGTTTTAATCAATTTTTGTATTGACAGACAACACAGGTTCTAAATCTCTGCAATAACATTTCTACATGATTTAACTTTATCTTATCATTTGTCACTTGTCATGATCTGCTATTTCCAGTCTCATAAAATTCTTCACAATATATGATACAAGTAGGCAACCAAACTATATGATGATTTATGCTGTTTGTGGCTGCTCTATTTCCTCTTTCAGCTTCCACAGCTAAATCTAGTACTCTCCTTCAGGATCATTTGTTGTTTAAACAATGGAAAGACCTCCAAGATTTGCCTTATCTTGATGTGTTACTGACTGCATATTCTGGTTCTAAAATAACCGCTAATTATTTTTTCCAGGAAGACTAGCCACTTAATTTTTGTGTGGCTTATCAAGTGCCTGTATGGCTTTGTATCCTTCAGTAAATGTGCAAGCACCAACAGCAAAGGAGATCCTTACTGAAAGTAAATAAATTAGTTTGGAGCAAATACCCTAAATCTTGTAATGATTCCTAGAAAGTGTCTTTCTTCCACAGAGTTACCAGATAATAACTTTGATCAAAAACAACCATAGTCACTACATGTTTCCAGTTCCTGCAGTGTTTCTATAACCAAAACAAACCATTTTATGTGTGTGCAAATGATTGGATGTATATCACTATAAGACTTGCCAATCTCAGACTACTCAGTGTTGGCTATAATGCCAACTCCCATTAGGATAGTGGGATAAAGTTCTGAATATGACATATGCCACTCAAATTTGGCTAACAGCATGGGCACCTTTTGGAGCTAGCAGGAGGAATGAGAGGAAAGGTGAAGTTTAAAACTGCTGCCTGTGATGGGAGGAGTTTGTATTCATGAGTATACTGCCCCTGAACATCGTGACCTTGTTTCAGAAATCATGGTCAACACTCCAAAGCTGGGTGAACTGCTGCACTGCAAATGAGACACAACTTGATACCAACATGACACAGCTGGCTATGTGATATACCCTGTAAGAGTAATGTCTCCAAAATGGGTGTGATGTTCATGCCCCATAATGCTGTTCTCCCAGGAAATGTGGCACATAATCCATAGGTCTGTGCATTGTAGCTCTATCTCATGAAGTTGAACTAGATGATATCAAAACTGGGGTAAAATAAGCAACAATAACAAAAATAAAACGTGAATTCCAACTGCTAAACATGAATAGGGGAAGATGTGATCTGTTCTTATAATACTCATTGATAGCCATATCGCTTGTCCCTATGCATTCATATGTGGTATAAACAGAGTGTGGTGTCTTTGGAGAGATAGGGAAATGCAGTTGAGAACTGGATGGGCATAGATTTTGCTAGCTCATTTTTTAAATAAATATTAGTTTCCCCTTGCTCCTGATTGCCAATCAATCATTGTGGCTCTTAAAAGCCTGCAAACAGGGCATTTGTCTCCTCTCCCTAACTTAGTTGCAACCCTACAGATAGGAAGAAAAGATGTTCTATGTCTCCATGTCATTTTTTATAAAAACAGTGTGCCTATCTTATGAGAAAATAAAAGCTATAACAAAGAGATGGAACCCATGAGTGTTCTGGGCTGCCAGTGACATTGTGATGGATGGCAGTGCAGAAGACAGTCATGTCATCTAGCATAAAGATCCTCATGTTGATGAATAGTCTTTCCTTATACTTTGCTATTCTGCATAGCACACTATTATCCCCAGTAAACTGATTTTCCCCATCCTTCCTTGCCACGTCATTTAACATACATTATAAGATTATGTATATTGTTGTTGGTTAGCTTCCTGCAATAAAATTTTATTTGGTGTGATGATGTCACATGTAGGGCACATGCCTTTACCTGTGGGCTTGTGTAGCTTGCTAAAGTGATGATGATAATTGCCCCCTGTCCAACTAAAACATATTATAGATTTCTGCATACTGAGTCTCATGGCAAAACTGTGTCTCTCACAGAGCAGCGACATATTGTGTCCCTCAGCAAAGTGTGACAATTGCAGTACAGCTGCATGTTGTGTCCCTAATCAAAAGGTGTCTGTTACAGTGCAGCTGCATATTTGGTCCCTCAGTAAAATGTGACAATTGAGTGCAGCTGCATATTATGTTCCTAATCAAAATGTGTCTGTTACAGTGCAGCTGCATATTTGACCACATAAAACTTATCGAAAATACAGAAAGTAATAGATGGGTTCTGACACTGCAAGCCAACAGCAACCTTCTTAGTTTCTTGTATTATAGTTTATTAGAATGTCTGAAAGTATGTAGAAATCAATATCACTAGATCCACAAATGTGGACAACAAAAAAATGAATGCTGCGTAGAACTGAAACTGGAAACATTAATTGAAATGAACTCAGTAAATAAATATTTTTGCAGGGGCCAATACCCCTGCATTCCCCATATAGGAAGTTCACCCTGTTGCCCTAATTATGTTTATGTATGCATGTTTCTATATGCTACCTAACTCCACATTTGGACAACAGTCAGGATACAGGAGATTTTCACTGTCAAACATACACTGGTTCTGCAAATTGTAGGAATCACATATGTGTGTGCAGCCCTGTTCTTCCTGCAGCCCAGTCACTTGAAATGGGTCCCAAAACACCTGAAGGCTACAGGTAAAAATAGCATTATAAAAGATATACCACGTCCTACCACCCAACATTACAACCTGCGAGAGATGCACTTACATAGCCAAACTGGAAGCAAAGCTCTCTCCGGCCATGATTGTGCTAGACAGTCAAGAGGAGAATGTTAACACCTGCATTACACCTCAAGCAACTCATAGCCCTTCAAAACCCACACCATCAACACCCACACATAGCAACACTAAACCCACATGTGCGGAGGCCCTTAACATTAACCTGCCCAAGCAACAAGGACCTCCGAAACTGAAATGCAAACACCAGTCACAACCAAAGTGACACATAGCTCACAACACCAGTGTGCCACCCAACAACAGCCCCTAAGGCAAGATAATGTACCCAGTACTTTAGTCATAGGTGACTCTATAGTCAGGCACACTGATGTCCCACTCACCAGGCTGAACAAGGAGAAAATTACAGTCAGCTGCCTGTTGGGTGCCAGGATCTGCCACATAACGCATGCACTCAAGTCACTCCACAACATGTACAAATACGACTCTGTCATTGTCCGTGCTGGAGTGAATGACTTGGGAGGGTGGCCTAATGGTTAAGGTGTTTGCCTTACAAACACAAGGTACAGGGTTTGAGTCTTACAAGGTATAATTGGCTAGGCTTAAAATGGCTTGCAAGGGCAGTTAGCCTAGTACTAACCTATGAACCTATGAACCTATGAACCTTGAGATGTACCTCCCTGGACTTCATGAAAAGAGACATGGAAGAGTTCTTGGATCATGTGACCCAGGCAGGTATGACCCTAGCCCTAAGTAGCATCCTGCCTTCGCCCAGAATGATACCACAGTATAATGACAAAATGATTAACTTCAGCAATTGGCTAAGCTTCTGGTGTCATTCATTGGGGATCCAGTATTTGTCTGCCTGGGAAGACATGATCGACAAACCACAATGCTTTGCCAGAGATGGACTGCACCTGTCCCAACTGGGATTCAGGTTACTGGCTAAAGCTTTTGCCACCCCTGTAGTGCCTTTTTTAAGCAAGGTTCAAAGGATAAAACCACCACCGTAACAAATACAAGCATGCAAAATCTGAAGGTAATGCTACTCAATGCTAGAAGTCTAAACCTCAAAATGCATTCTATCGAGGCACTCCTAAAAATGGAGAACATCGATATCTGCGCAGTAACTGAGATCTGGTTCAAGGCTCCAGAGTGCACCCCTGCAATACCAGGCTACAATTCTTACCACACTTTTCAGCCACACAACCAAGACCCAAACACTAAAGTTGGAGGAGTGTCCATATTCACCAAGGATATTCCCACCTCCAGGCTAGTTTCCCAACACAATGCATCCGAAATTCTCCAGGTGCAACTAACACTAGGTAAGAATTTAATCCAAATTGTAGCTTGCTACAGATCCCCCACCATGCCCCAAGATTCTCACTACACCTTTCTAAGCATACTGGAAAATATTAAGATGCAACCAAACACCCTAATGCTGGGAGATTTCAACTACCCTGCCATTAATTGGGAAAACTACTCGGGTACCAACTCCTTTTCCCAATGGTTGCTGGAATTCATAAATTCCAACACCTTGGATGAACTAATCCATTGTCCCGCCAGGGTCTCCAATATCCTAGACCTGGTCATTACCAACATGGAAGATAGATGCTCCACACCAGTGGTCACCCCCTCATTGGTCATGTCTGACCATAAGCAAATCACCTTTGGCATCCACATTCCACCCCCACCCCCCAATAAGGAAACCTCCTTAAAAAATTTCTCCAATGCCAACTTCATGCTACTGAAGTCAGAAGTGACAAACTTCACAACCCCAACGCAGACAGGATCTGGAAGTTCGACTGCAGAATTCTACACTAAGGTACTGTACGAGCACATCCACTCGTGCATGAATCGTGCCATCCCAAATAGAACCAAGATTCTCTTCTCCAGAAAAAGGAAGCCAATCTGGTGGTCCCCTGCTATAAACAAACTATACAACAGAAGGAAGAAACTGTTGCAGACAAGAGGAAAATCCCAGGATGCAAAAAACGCCCTTACCAGCCTCAGTAAGAAGCTGAGATCCCTCATAAAATCATCAAAAGCTTGTTACGAAAATAAAATTGCCAAAGATTCCAAAGACAACCACAAGGCATTCTATAGTTATGTCAAGAATCTAAATGGCAATGCTCAGATCTGCTCTGAGCTACAACAGAATGGCATTAAATATACTGATCCCAAGGATATTGCCAATATCCTGGCAGATCGATTTAGTGCCAACTTCACCCCCCTCTCACCCCCTAAAGGGCCCATCTCAATACCAAAAGATTGCCAAATTCCAATAATCACAGCCACACAGGTAGAAACCGCTCTCTCCAAAGCTAAAAATACAGCATCCATGGGACCAGATGACATCCCAGGCTGTGTACTACATGAACTACAAAATGAACTGGCACCTCACCTAAGTGTCATGTTTAATCATAGCCTCACCTCAGGCTTCATGCCACTGAGTGGCGCACAGCTACAGTTATCCTGCTCCACAAGGGAGGATCTGCCTTGGATCCCAGGAACTACCGTCCCATCAGTCTGACAAGCCTGATCTGCAAGGGCATGGAATGCATTATCATGGAACTTATAAACAAAGACATTGGCAACCTTCAAACACTGGACCCCACCCAGTTTGGGTTTGTGAAGGGCCAATCTTGTCTCCTGAATCTGATTGACTTCTTTGAATCAGTCTCCAGGGCTGTGGGCAAGGATAAGGCAGTCCACACAGCCTGTCTGGACCTCGTCAAGGCCTTCGACACCATCCCCCACTCTGGTATCATAGATAAACTTACTAAGCTGGGCATAAATCCCTACATCACTCGATGGGTTGCCAACTGGCTTACTGACAGAACCCAGACTGTAAAAGTAGCCGACTCCAAATCCAACTCCAGACAAGTGACAAGTGGAGTACCTCAGGGTTCAGTCCTGGGACCACTCTTGTTTGGTATCTATTTCTCTGAAGTACAGGCCAACACTAAGGGACTCTGGCTAACAAAGTTCGCAGATGACTGCAAACTTGGAGCCATTAATGAATCCCCAAATGATGTGGATATTCTAGAAAAGGGTCTTACAGAAACAGATGCCTGGTGCCAGAGCCATGGGCTCAAACTTAATGCCAAGAAATGTATAGTTTCCCCTTTGGAAAAAAACATGTACCCATGAATTACCACAAAGGTGGCAGGACACTAAACATTGAAAGTGTGATGAGAGACTTAGGGTCACAGGTGGACAGTGGTCTCACTTTCGAAAAACCACATCGCCACAACAATCAGAAAATCCTTCTGTGTGGCACACCTCATCACTAAGGTCTTTTCATCCAGAAAAAAGGAGGTCATTGTCCCACTGTACTCATCCCTCATTAGACCCATTATAGAGTATAATGCCCCGTTTGGTATGTACCTCACAAGACATCTGCAACAGCTGGAAAGGCCACAGAAATACCTCACTAGAAGAATCACAGGCCTAAAGCAGATGCCATATGCTGACCATCTAAAAAAGCTCCAGCTATACTCTGTGGCATATCGTCTACTCAGAGGCAATCTCTGCTTAACATACAAGGCCATGTCAAACCCTGAGCTGTTGGACATGCTCCACTTAAAGAAATCCCAATCCCTCAGAGCCACACGCTCCAGGGATCTAAACCTTGTCATCACAATAAACAAAACATGCTGGAGGTATAGGTTCCTGACCCAGAGACTCCCCATACTCTAGAATAGACTGCCCATACATGTCAAGCAGAGCACTTCATTGGCCCTCTTCAAAAGGAACCATGATGATTGGGTGGGAGATAGGAAATTCAACCCAGGGATCATGTCAGTCATCCTGCTAGACAGGGGTCCAGAGAAGTAAATATTGTGGGAAGAAATATCCAGGGAATTGTTATGGCTAGGCTTGCATAGGCCCTAGGGCCAATAGCCTAGTACCAACCTATGAACCTATATTTCCAGAGTTCATATGGCCAGGGTGTACCAACAACACATAGATGCATATGAAAAATATTTACTATTTGTTATTTGAATACAGTCATGATTCAAGTTACAGATATTGTGAAACAAGAGTTCCTATTTCCAATCAAGCTATGTTAAGCAAATTGTCAGATAGGCCTTATATTCTATTCTATTCTAGTCTAGTCTATTTTATTCTATTATATTATACCATACTATGTTGTGTTGTATATGATGTTCTGTATTTACTATAGACTTTCATATCATGCTTATATGGCAGCTTTTTGGGGCATTGAGACTACATGTACTGAAGCTGCAAAAAATGAGGCTCAGTCTTTTTAAAATACCACTGAACTTTTAAACCCTACACATTAAATGCAAATTGTTGAAGTGTGACAAGTCTCCTGCATCCCCAAATGTGGACTGCTGCACCCTATAGCTTCAGTACTTACACACACGTGTGTGTGTGTATACACACCCACACACACCCTAACTCTAACATCTCTGTACTATAGTGAAATTTTAAAATTCAAGGTTAAAGCAATGTCACATTTAAATTCTTGTTCCAAGAATCAGATTTAGAGTTCTCAAACAGACACAGTGGAAGCCCTATTGACTAATTAATGAAAATGATACAAAAGATTAAGACAACAAGACATTTTGCTAGCAGAACTACAGACAACTATTTTTAATTATACATGGCCCATAGACTTGTTTCATCACATGGTATTACATGCTGTTGCTTGATAGAAGAGTGCTCATATCACAATAGCTCAGGCTTTACAATTCCAGAGAGTAACTGCTCATGCCTTCTTGCTTACTCCATGGAGGAGTTATATATTTGTGCTTTAGTGCTGCTTTGCTTTTATTTTCTCTGAGGTTCCATGTCCCCAGATAGAGAGAGAGAGATCAAGACACAGTTTTCACTGAATGATCCTGGTCACTGTTTCTTTCAGCTACAGTGACCACAGAATGAAAATAATATAGAAAAAATGAAATATGGAGGTGAAGGTGTGACTGCCCCAAGAAAAACATTTTCCTGTGTTCGTTTGACATATGTTTGTTCTTTTTCTGTATACGCTCAATTATGTATACTTGGACTGTTATTTGAGAGCTCTGTTCATGAGAAAATGTGATACAGGCTCAGGGTGATTCAGGACTGGACGTAAACTCCATTAAATTATATATCTAGCTGCTAGAAAACAGAATACCTAAGTTGCACAAAACTCTTATCTGCCAGAAAAGTTGAAGATTTGAAATTCTAACATAAGGCAACTAATGACTTATGAGACCAAGTTAACATTTTTAGTTAGATAATTACTTGGTACTTATTTTTTCTTGCCCACGGGTATGGGAATATACAGCATCTCTTGTACCTATGAACTGTCATTGACATATGATAATTAATTTCTTTTAGAACCAACAGGCTTTTGAAATTATGATCGATACATTCTAAAATGTTAAAGGAATGTTATAGCAGACAAATATATTTTTAAAATGGTGTTGCTTAGAAACAAGTGACAGCTGATCAGTAAAAAGTTTCACAATCATAAAAGGGTATGGATGCTTATGCAGATGCGGGTTGATTTTTTTTTAAGAAACGAGAACTAAGTAAAGATATGAGTACTTGCTGTGCACAAAACAATAAAATAACTGGCAAATATAGGAAGAGAGCTCACATCTGCCTTTTGAATGAAACAATCCTTTCCACAGGTTATCAAATTATATTTGATATTCATACTGCTTGTCTACTGAATATAAAGTGCAACTGATCAGTGTTATAACTGTTTAGAAAAAACAGTGAAAGCTGCTTCTGATTGGCTGTAGTGAGGATTATTATTTGTCTGCCATTTTGTTTGTTTATTTGAGGCGGTGAAGGCTATGCTGTAAATAAAAAAGTAATGAATTATCTTGACTGGGAATAACTCACCCAACAGGAGTGCAGAAAATAAAGTAGGGAACAGACATGACTGATGATTATTTTCACCTTTTTATATCTTATGTTTGTATAGTTTAAGTCAAACCATAAAAATATGACAGCCTTATAAAAATGAATTGTCTTTCTTGAAATGCCACTTTATTAATCTAGTTTCTAAACATCATCGTTCATAAATTACACTGTCATATGGAATAGTTACAACAAAAGCCGGTGCGTGTGCATATAGTAGTTCAAACATCACTGACAGCATTCACTTTAGTTTTTAGTCATGTATGCCAAGTCCCTAATAACATTTTGCAAGTATTACATTAACACAGTTCTGACGACAAGCCATTTAAGAAAGGTTTGATGTAAAACATTGTATAAATAGAATTGTTTTCCCTATACTAGAATAACTTAGCTGTCACAGATGAACAGAATAAATAGGAAAGATAATTTAGCTTTAGACAATGCTTATCTTGGTGCCATTGTACTTTGTCAAAAGCCTGGCTCCTGGAGATGGGAGTGAGGGATATAGAGATATCCACAATGAGCATACCCAAAGGAAATGACAATCATTTACCTTTCAGAAAAATGGTCCATGTCTGAGGTGTTTATTGTTGATGTCATTATTGACAGCATGACACTTTACCTGATTTAAATCAAAGAAATTTGGAAATATCATACACTTTAATAATGCAAGCATGCAAAGCACATGAAGTCTTTAGGTACTGTTAAGTTTGCTAAGGTTTCTGTTAAATAATTAAGTGAAATAAAAAAGTTACAAATTAACAGTAGCAGAAGTGTATTCCCATCCCAAATGAAAGATGTAAGTTCAGTTTAATACAGCGCAATTAATATTTCCAGTTTCATGAACAAATACAAATTTTCCCATTAGGTGGAACTTCCATATCTCTGAGCAAATATGCACAGCTGCCCTCAGGGTTTAGGATCTCTAGTGACGATATTACATGTATCTCCATAGTAACACTGACAATTTAGAAGCAAACTAAGACAAACTGTAGACAGAGAAACACTGCACTGAGACAAATGATGATCTTTTAATGTGTGATAGAGGGGAAAAATTAGCCAGTTCTGATCAACATATTTAGCCAGTGTAACGTCACATATAAGGGGCTCATACATATTCCTGAACTGGGACAGTCATAATTATTCTACTGTTTCTGAGTTGCTTATATAAACATGTCAGTAAAATCTATCTTGGAAATGTCCAAAAAAAATTGAATAACTGAATAAATCTGTGTTTGATGAAAGTCACAAAAATAACATCAAGGTTTCCCCCACACAGAATTGTATATTTTGCACTCCGTTGAGTCCTGTTGTGTAGGTCTTGTATATGTCCAGCAAGTCTGCATGTGTTTTTATATTTTGCTCTTTCATGCTCTCTCAATAAACACAATGTCATACATGGGACCATGTTTATCCGTTGTATCTAGTTGTTTAGTTATGGTTTATAATTTTAACTGTTTGAGATGGTTCTGGCCCCCAGAAGAAAAGCATTATAGCTAATCAACAGGTGATAAGTGCATAGTTTCACAAGTGGGGTTACTTTATACATCAATTATTAGAAATGGCTTCTTTAAACAACCAGAATTCACATTTTACAGCTATTAGGAAAATATGTCATTGTTTTCCTATTGTTTGGCTGTAGTTAAATTTTGTGTGCGTGTGTGTGTGTGTGTGTGTGTGTGTGTGTGTGTGTGTGTGTGTGTGTGTGTGTGTGTGTGTGTGTGTGTGTGTGTGGAGAGAGGCATATTTTGCAAATTACTGAGACGAAAATGGCTGCTGGGTTTGTGAAAAATCATTATGAGTGTTTAAAAGTTTGAATTTGAGATTGTTAACTGCAGGGATGCAACAAGTTTATCTTGACGTAATCACTTTTGGTTTATTTTCATTAAATTTTATGCAAGCTTTAATTACATTTTGTACAAGTTTCATATTTTATTTGATAAGAGTCAGCAGTGGAATGTTGTTTGTACATTTCGGTGGGGTGCCAGGATTGATTACTGGTATTGTAAGAGCATCATCAATGCATTGCTGGTATTTCAGATGATTAGCTTGAAGTGGCACCTCAGTAACACTGTGCAGTGGTCAAGGACCTAATCTTCCACTTAAATTCATTATGCTTTTATTGGAATAATGTTCAGAAGTTCATAGAATTAAAGACGTTGGTATGATACATATGTGTATGATAGAACAGTGACTCTGGAAGGTGGAAGTTAACTGGCTGTGTGTTTTTTTTTTTTTATCAGTAGATTTTAAATCTGTTTTTCTTCCCTGATATTGATCAGACTTTGGGGGGGTTAAAGAACAGAATGCAATTTTGTGTATATTTTATTTTAAATGTTTATTTTAGGTGTTGTGGATGTGCTGCTATGAAATTAGGTTGCTGTGAGATACTTTTTTCTGTGTTAAATGTTTTTCCTTTTGGGAAAAAAAAACTTGTTTCAGGTCTTAGGACGGTGCTGCTATTTAGGGTGATAAATGGATTTATTTATTTGTTTGTGTGTGTTTTTTTGGTTTATTAATTTAATGTTTGATAACCTTGGTAATAGACCAATAAAATTTTAGACTGTACCTGTGCTAAATAATTTAGTAACAAAAAGCAGCACACACAATATTCAATATCATACAATAAATGATATAGGAAAAAGCATTTCTTTTTTTTAATTTCTCCAATTTTTTTGGGTTTCTAATACCGTAAGAGGAATGCACAATTTCTTATGTCAAAGCATGATTAAATTTCATGGAATTAATATTGTTTCAGTGTTTGATGTTAGCCAAAAGTACTCTTTGCAGCACCCGCAATGTGCCCAGTAGTGACTCTTGCAATTTGTACATAGTTACAGGTATCGCTAGCATGTCTAAATATGATTGTAAATTCTTTTTTGTAAGACTTGTTGCTCTTACTACTATTGGAACTGCCTGAATATCTCTCCTTCACATATCTTGGTATTTTATGACTTTGTGTCTCTCTCCACATAAGCCATTGTAATCATTGGATGTAGCAATTTCAATGATCAGTGCTACTTTTGTCTTCTTTTCATGGACTATTTCTGTTTTTCTCACATACATTGTTTGAGCTGTTGGTAATGGGTGATCACATGTGATATAAACTTCATGATTTTCTATAATGCTTTGTGGCTCATGTTTTGTTTGTTTTCAGCTATTTCAATTTTATAATATTTGCACAATCCCCAATGCAAAAGCCTTGTATTATGTCTTTCACTATACAGTCCTTCTGCCATTATTATATCACAACAAGCAACAAGATGTGTGGCTGTTTCCAATTTTGTTTTATAAAACCTACAGTTGTCTGTTTCTTCCACATGTTCAATGGGCTTTGTAAACCGTTGCATACATAGCCCACTGTCATGGGCCCCAATATTAACCTTTCATCTTTTGGGTTAAATTCACTTCTCTTTAACTGTTCCTGCATTTGATCCTGATCAACATGAGGTTGTTCCAAAAGTTTTCTATACTTGCAACTATATTTATACATTTTCCATATTTCTTTTCTTCTCATTTGATCCTTCACCTTATAGTCCTTCTTGTATATTTTGGCACATTCATTTGCTGCCTGTGGTTTATCTATTTCTGGTTTGATTTCAGTTTCTGCTTGATGACTGTATACTTCTGCTAAACTAAGCAATTAAATCATCTTAGACTTATTCTTCTCATTTTTAAAAACTTTCACTATGTTGGGTCTTGTAAGATTGCCAGATATGCATGCAGTCCTGGAATTGCAGGCATGTAATCAGTTTTGAGGAGGCCTATACCACCTTCAAAACAGGGAATATGTAGTCTTAGTATGCACTGATTTTTATAAATTATTTGATGAGCATGAAGCATCCTTCTTGTTTTCCTGTCCAATCTATTCTTTTCCTTTTGGGGCCAGTCCATCACTCCAAAACTGTACATTAGGATAGGAAGAAATCAGTTTATAGCTTGGACTTTCTTCCTCGATGTTAATGCTGTTTTCAGTATTAAGTCTTCTAAAATATTCCTTACTAAGTTTTATTTGCATTTGTTCATGTTTTATTGTGGATCCTTCATCAGTTCCCAAATATTTCTACTCTCCTTCTGATGTTTTCTTGGTCTTGGTTCCTGCTTTAAAGGTTGCTTTTGCACATTTATCTAGACCAAATGAAATTCTTATATCATCTGAAAAAGTCTGACCACTTGCAGTTGTGCTTTCACTTCCTCATCTGATGAACTATGCAGTTTTAAATTGTGCACAAAAAGAAGATGAAAAGTCTTTATACCTTGTTGCTTTCTGGGTGCCAAATTGTAGCCATGACCTAATCTGTTAAGTAGACAGCTTAATGGTTAAGGCCAAGGCAAAAGAACAGCAGTGAGAAAGAATCACCTTGGAATATCCCCCTTTGGATTTTTATCCCTGGAATAATAATTTGTCTTTTATCATGGATTAACCATAACATGGTTTTCCACTGCTTCATGGTCACTTTAATGTAATCAATCAGTGTAGTGTGTATGTTATCCATTTTAAGCACTCAAAATATCTGTGAATGTGGGATATTGTCAAATGCTTTTTTTTAGTCTATCCATGGCATACTTAGATTCTTCCCCTTTTTACAGTTTTCCATTATGACTGTATTTAACTACAAATGATCCTTTTTTCCATATGAATTTTTATTATTACCCCTTTTTTCTTTGCCATGATTGAGTTTTCTTCCAAATGACTATAAACTCTGTTAGCATCAGTACCATTCTATAGTTTATACGTCATCAGAATACAAGCTGTTGATCTATAGTTTTTAGGATAGTTTGCAGGTTCGCTCTTAAGAAGGAGCATTGTTTTTCCTGTTGTTAACCAGGTTGGTGTCTGTTCGGGGTACACATACAATTAGTTCTTACTCATAGCTAAAACTTCATATAAAGATGTTAATACTTTTAGCCAGAAGTTAGTTACTGCATCTGGGCCTGGGGTTATCCAATTAGGAGCTTTTCTTAACTTTGTTTCAATCTCTCTGGCCATTACTTCATCCCATTTCATAACCTGAACATTTGAACTTCATATTCTTTCTTTTATTTCTTCTGTCCATTTAGCATCTTTGTGATGTTCCAAAGGATATTCATAGATAATTCTCCAAAATGTATCTACAGTATGCCTGCCTTATCCTTGGACTCGGCTACCATAGTTTCAGTTATCTGCAGTTCAAAACAGTAAGTGAAGTGGATCGCCAGACTCATGAACTTAAATATTTAAATGCTTTTACAGCTATTGCTGTGGTGAACTGTGCTTTGGCTTTACAAAGAGTCATTTTCAAGCAACTTTATATTTCAGGAGGTTTCTCCCTTTTAATATGTTGCTGGTGCTGAAGGAACTGCAGTGGTGAAGTCTGGAATATTTCCTTTATTTCTATTGTTCTTTTTGCTGTATACTTGAGAATAATTGGATATTTATACTATAGTTAAGCATTCTATCATTCACCTTGGGACAGAATGATTTCTAAGTTGTATTTTGAAACTTGGTTCTCTAGCAGAGAATCTTATTGGGTGTTTCTGTCAGAAGGAGCTTTTCAAAGAAAAAATGTAAGCCTATCTGCATATATGCTAGTAGATGACGATCAAACAGGGTTTAGAGTAAACAGAAACACATATGACAATATAAACAGAAATATAACCTTGACTGAATATGTTAACATTTTAAATAAGAGCCTAACACTAATTAGTCTTGATGTAAATTGTGCTTTTGATTCAATTAATTGGGATTATTTATTTATACTATTGGGAGAATTAAAATTTTCTAACACTTTTATAAATTTTATTACACATCTATATAAAGACAGTCAAGCTTACATTAAAATTGGTACCAGTGTATTTCAAAATATGCCAATAATTAAAGGAAAAAAACAAGGATGCCTGCTATCTCCTTTACTGTTTACATTAATTATGGAACCATGGGTGAACTTAATAAGGCTGGATAAAGACATTGAATGATTTAAGTTACATTCTAACGTGTCTTTCAAATTACAAATGTTTGTGAATGACATACTTATAACTCTAGAGGGAAATAACACATCTATTTCTTTACTCTTTAGAAATATGGAAGACTTTCAAAAAAATCTGGACTAACATTTAACAATAATAAAACGCAAATCCTTTTAATTGGCCCAAATAATTTCATTTTACACAATAAATACAAAAATATTTAGCACGGTCTGAACTGATAATATATCTAGGTGTAGTAATTACTAATAATATTAAAGATATTATGCAAATAAATTTTAAAGAGTTAAACTGCAATTGAAAGCCTTATAAATAAATGGAAAAACATTTCCTTTTCTATGGAAGAAACACTCTCAATCATAAAAATGATTTTACTCCCTAAAATACTTTACATCATGCAATCAATTTCTTTACTGCCTCCAAATTCAGTAATCAAGAATTTTAATTCAATGATTCAGAAATTCCTATGGTTTTCCATATAAGCCTAGAATTGCACTAGCCTATCATATGAGAGACTGGGATAATGGCATTCAATTTTGTCAGTGATTTAAACTATATCCCTTCTTATAGATGTTGAATACACTGCAAAATGAAAAAAAAAATAGATATATTGTCAGATGATACAAATAGCTATATTAATTCTCAAAAACTAACACTGGTGAACATTTCATTTATCTGGATATTAAAAGATTCGCTCTCTGTCTGTTCTTCCCACACTTATAAATCTAACTATATGATACTTCTTTTGAAAACTTTCAGAAATTATATATTTAAATTTAATATATATAAGGGTTGGTTGTTTGTCCTCTTCCCCATAGCTTACACTCAAGGAGTCATGTTTTCATCTGATTACAAAAAATGTCATTATTCAAGCAAAAACATTTAATATATTGGTATCAGATGATGACAAATGATGATTTGAAATCCATTGATCATCTCAAGGTTGATTTCAAATTGATACATTTTTATGGATAGACTTACAAGACGGTAGACATTATACTTTAAATAAACTTGACTCAATGTCCACAATAACAAAAAAGTCAATACTTAAACTATTGTATTATTTGATGTTATCCATACAACATAAATCTTCTATTAAAAATAAATTATCATACATATATAAAGCAATTAAGTCTGATTTAAATGTCTAATCTGATAGCTACTGGAATTATTTTTTCTCCTATCATTAATTATCTTCTTGGAGACCAAGATACGCTAAATATATTACAATCTGCAAACCTGACCACTTCGTCACCTAAATGGAGATTATTCACTTGAAAGTATATGTACAGATCATTCCTTACTCCTTACTCCTTACACTATAAGCAAATTTAGTAAGAAAAGTGTTATATGTTGGAGATGTAAAAGGAAATAAATGCATGCTTTTTGATTGTGTAGACTTAAAGAAATATTGGTAAGATATTAATATCCTTTTACAAGCATTTTTTTCTGATAACTTTGTACTTTCTAAATCACATTTTATTTAATACACCAGTTCCTGAATATATTAAGAAAATTAAATACACTTTGATTTGGTCTATATTAACCGTTGCTAAAAAAAACATAACAAGGAATTGGAAATCTAATACTTCACCCTCACTTCAAGAATTTTAAAATCTACTTATTGAAGTCTGTCATTTGGAAAGGCTGAGTATTAAATCAAGATCTACAATGAGTACAGTCATATATAATATATGGAATAAGTTATATGAATTATTAGAAAAATAATTCAACAGTTTTGTAAACAGTAGATATATACCAATACTTATATGTTGTACATTTGTGAATGTCTTTGTAAATAGTTTAGTTATGTTTGTAGTTTGTTATTACTTACTCAATTTGAAAAGTGTACCTTTTCTATGGTAATATTTATTTTTTTACTGATACAAATAAAGTTGTTTAAAAAAAGAAGGAGCTTTTGAAACCATGGTTAAACTTTCTTTGTCAAGATTTACACTGGGATTCAGCAAGCAACCATGCAGGAATAAGTTATTCATGTATGGCAGAGACCATTCCTGTTCAGCACTACAGCGCGCCATGCATATTTATGAAGGCACGCTGACGTGCTGTAAAATGGACACAGTTTTGTGTATGAGCGCGGGGGGGATGTCTCAGAGCAGAGCTCTTATAATACACATGCCCCCTGCACTACGGAATTGTCTTTCAGCAATTAAAAATGAGCGAGAACACTTGTAACACCCCCAACCCATCAGGAAAACAAAAAATATGTGGTCAAAGGAAAAAGGGACAATCGTCCCTACCAAGTATACCTCTCAACTATACAGATTTTTGCAGAATGCCCAGATTTTTGCCTCATATTTTTGGTGTGTTCCCCCTAAAATGTGTACCTTTCTGGCAAATAGCTGAGGACTTGAAGTCATTAAATAACGATAAAACATTTGAGTGCAAGACCCCACACATCCAGTCAGAAAATTCAAGCTAATGTAAAATCTATTATTCTATCAACTTTTTAAGTTTGTAAGAGCAATATTTAAAATCTCTCCCTATTTGCCCCCCCCCAACATTGTAGGCTTTGTCCAGATATTTTGCTCTAAGAGGTTGAGAGGTATGCTACCAAGCCAAACGTTATCAGGATAACACAGGTAGCATAAGCACATAGTGCAAACCTCCCAACCTGTCAGAGTAAGGAATGTGGACAAAGCCAAAAGGGACAATTGTCCCACAAAGCAGACAGTTGATAAAATAACAGGTTTAGCATTAGCAGGAATATTCTGAAGGGTTCAGATAAAATAACACAACAAAACTTTTTTTTTTATAAATGAGATAAAGTTTAAGCATAGCTGCGTGGGTGTGCCTGTTGCTTAGCTATGCTTAGTCCAGCTTAAACAGCACAAGAAGTTAAATAGCAAGAGACATCAAAAATAAGCAGTATTGCAGTAGTGTAGTGGTTAGAGTGTATGCTTTGTGAGCAGCCATTTCTAGTTTGATCCCCACTATAACCAATTCACATTTTACATGTGAAAGCAGTACATGAAACATTTTTTAGTATTACCTACTAAATAACATATATTTGTGAACCAGAGTACTGCATTAGGTCCAGATGTGATGTGTCAGTAGTTGTGAAATTCCCATACAAACACAAGTGCCCCATACAGTATAGTCACACGTGAATAAATATAATGAAAGCACACTGGGGGATGTCAGGGACAGTAAACACATTTATAATATGTAATGAATGATGAATCAATACCATACAGCAGGTAGTCTATAAAATGAAAAATAAGCAATGTAAGCATTGCACAGCTCTGCTTACCAGGTGTAAGCATTGTGTAAATATGACTGCTAAGCAATGAGTAGCCCAGCTAAGTGGATTTACCCATTGGCAAGCAGTACTGAACCTGTCCCTTTAAGCAATGCCATCCTTAGCTAAGCAGGTTTGCCCATAGCTTATCTTAGCTCAGCATATTCAAAACTGTCTAATCATGGTAAAGGGTGAGAAATCAGCCACATTTAAACCGCACAAGTGGGAATACAGCTCATAACTGGTTGCAGCTTCCCACTGTAGGCAGGATGGCAAGAGGTGGAGAGGGACTGTGCTTCTGGGTGCAGCACTGGGGCATACAGGAGTCCAAGGTCATGGTAGCCAGCTTGAGGGCCATGTGGTGCATTTAGAGGGTCAGCCTGACCCTTCTGCTCAGCTCCCAGCACAGCCACCTTCAGGGCCTTGAAGGTGCAGTTGTGACTGCCCATGGGTGGGGACCTCACTCCCACTATTTTTATTTGGGGGCTCATGGGCTTCCGATTTCCAACCATCCCTCCCCATCCAAGGTGTTTACCACCCACATGTGTCATATACCACCCCTGTTTGCTGTCTTGTCTGTTTTCCTACCCAACCTACCTCCCCAAATATACCTACTATCCTTTCCCAACATCCCACTCTCACCTTAAAAAAGGGCAATCTGTCCCCCCCCCAAAATTTTGCCCCATACATAGCTGTCCATTTTGCACAATTGTCCACTGGACACATGTAATCTGGTCTAATTGGCTTCACAACACATTATTGTTGTCTCCACCCCTCTCTGAAGGGTTTGAGTGTCCAAATCTACTTCTAAATTCAGTACATATGCAAAGCTGTTGCTGTAGAAGAAATGGACATCTATGGACCTTCCCTACACCCATCCTGCACATCCCTAGCTACTTTTCCTATTGTTTTTCCCTCTGGGTGGCCCCTTTTTCGCCCCCTTTTCACCACTTTTCTATCACCCCTTTTTTCTTTTCTTTTAAATAAATTAGCATGGGGGTAAGCAGGAGTAAGCACTTTTAAGCAGTAGTAAGCAGGTTTAAACCTGTTTGCATGGTGGCAAGCAGTGGCTACACAGATTAAGCGCTGTCAGAAATTAGCATTGCTTACCATTGCGCAAACCCTCTTACAACCACTTATAAGTGCCTTAATCACTCTGTATCCAACAGCGCTTATTCTTCCCAGCAACAAAATAACCAGCCCTTGTAAGTCTCGAACGCAGAACACCATAACCACAGTGATTTACCGCTAGGCTATTTAAGACATACCCAAATGTGATGTTTTCTCAAACATGTCATGCAGCACAGTTATTCAACATTAGGGAAAATGTATTTATACATGTAGATGTATGTATGTATGTGTGTGTATATATGTGTATATATGTGTATATATATATATATATATATATATATATATATATATATATATATCTATGTATATATATATGGGTTATCTTCATTTGATCAACATTTCATTTGACTGAAACACATTTGACTGACAACTAGTACTTCAGTACACTTTAAGGCAAATAACAGGGATTTGTCCCCTTCCCCAATGTAGTGCAACCCTGGAGTTGGTATATATAGGTAGGGGGGTGTGGGGGTGCAACCCCCCCCACATTGGAGGGTATGGGGGTGAAGCCCCCCACCTAGTTTCATTTAAAAGAAGACAATAACACAAAAAGTACAGAATTTAAACCAAAATAGGTGAGGGGCTTCACCCCCACACTCCCCCAATGAGGGGGGCAGTGCCCCCACACCCCCTAACTATATATACCAACTCCAGGGTTACAGTAAGGGGACAGATACCTGTTATTTGCCTTAAAGTGCACTGAAATACTAGTTGTCAGTCAAATGAGTTGTCAGTCAAATGGGTTTTAGACAAATGGGCTGTCGATCAAATGAAGGTAGCCCATAGATATATATATATATATATATATATATATATGTGTGTGTGTGTGTGTGTGTGTGTGTGTGTGTGTGTGTGTATATATATATATATATATATATATATATATGTAGTCATACATGTATATACATATATATATATATATATATATATATATATATATATGTGTGTGTGTGCGCGCGCGCATTGCATTTGCACATTGGATCCACACTCTGTACCTCTCACTGAAAAACATCTGACCAAAGGCACTGTTAATGGGGGTGAAGGGGCCTAATATAGGGATCTCTTGAAATTATTGCCATTATCCCTTTCTCTGCAGCTGAACAGGTCTGCCTTGCAACACAACAACCAGCACTTGCAAGGCTTGAACTGAGGACCCTGCACAACATAGGTTCATAGGTAGGTACTAGGCTATCGGCCCAAGGACCTACGTAAGCCTAGCTAATCAGGTTCCCTGGCTTACGCCACCCAAGAAAGTTACTTTCCTGTGTCACTGTCGAGCAGCGACACAGAAGGGATCCCCGGGGTGTATTTCTTATTTCCCATCCACTCATCAATATTTTTTTGAAGAGTGCTAATGAAGAACTTTGCTTGACATAGATGGGTAGCCTGTTCCAGAGTATGGGAAGTCTCTGGGACAGGAATCTACCTCTCCAGCATGTCCTGTTTATTGTGGTGACAAGGATAAGGTCCCTAGAGCGTGTAGCTCAGGGGGATTGTGATTTCTTTAGGTGTAGCATGTCCAACAGCTCTGGGTTTGACATAGCTTTATATGTTAGGCAGAGATCACATCGGAGTAGCCGATATGCTACAGAGTAAAGCTGGGTTTTTTTGAGATGGTCAGTGTAGGGCATTTGTTTGAGGCCAGTAATCCTCTTTGTAGGTACTTCTGTGGCCTTTTCAGCTGCTGTAGATGTCTTTTGAGGTATATTCCAAAAGGGGTGTTGTACTCTATAATGAGTCTAGTGAGTGTTGAGTAGAGGGGAACAATGACCTATTTTTTTCTGTGGATGAGAACACTTTTATGATGAGGTGTGCCACATAGAAGGACTTCCTGACTACTGTGGCTATGTGACTATCAAAGGAGAGACTACTGTCCACCTGGGTCCCAAGGTCTCTTATCACGCATTCAGTGTTAAGTAGATTGCTGCCTATGTAGTAGTTCATGGGTACAGAGTTTTTACCAAATGGGACGACACTGCACTTTTTGGCATTGAGCTTGAGGCCATGGCTCTGACACCAGGCATCTTTCTCAGCGAGGCCCTTCTGTAGGATGTCCACATCATTTGGAGACTTGACTATGGCTCCTTCTTTGCAGTCATCTGCGAACTTTATTAGCCAGAGGCCTTCTGTGTTAGCCTGTACATCAGAGAAGTAGATACCAAATAGGAGAGGTCCCAGGATGGAACCCTGTGGTACTCCACTTGTCACTGCTTTGAGGTCAGATTTGGAGTCTGCAACTTTTACAGTGTGGGTTCTGTCAGTAAGCCAGTTGGCAACCCATCTTATGATGTAGGGATTTATGCCTAGTTTAGTGAGTTTAGCTATAATTCCAGAATGGGGATGGTGTCGAAAGCCTTGGCGAGGTCAAGATAGGCTGTTTGAACCACCTTACCCTCATCTATTTGGTGACTGTCTCGAAGAAGTCGATCAGGTTTAGGAGGCATGATCCCGAACTGGGTAGGATCCAGAGTTTGGAGGTTACAAATGTCTTTGTTTATGAGTCCATGATGATACCTTCCATGGCCTTGCAGACCAGGCTCGTCAGGCTAATAGGTCGATAGTTCCCGGGATCAGTGGTGGCTCCTCCTTTGTGGAATGGGATAACTGTTGCTGTGCACCATTCAGTGGGCATGAAGCCTGATGCGAGGCTATTTTTGAACATGGTGCTTAAGTGGGGAGCCAGTTCTTTCTGAAGTTCGTGTAAATCTTATCCTGGGATGTTGTCCGGTTCCATGGATGCTGTGTTTTTGGCTTTAGAGAGTGCAGCTTTTACTTGCATAGTTGTGATTACAGGGACTCTTCATTCTTCCTGTATAGATATGGGCCCTTTAGGGGGGTGAGAGGGGGGTAAAGTTAGCATTGAACCTATCTGTCGGGATGTTGGCAATATCAGTTGGTTCTGTAATTTTCTTGCCTTTGTGCTGTAACTTAGATCAGATCTGGGTGTTGCCATCGAGATTCTTGACATAGCTATAGAATGCTTTGTGGTTGTCCTTGGAATTAGTGGCAATTTTGTTTTTGTAGCTAGCTTTGTAGGATCTTATAAGGGATCTCAGCTTCTTACTGAGGCTGACCAGGGAGCTCCTCCACTCATGGGATTTTACTCTCTTTTGCAGCAGTTTCTTCCTTCTGTTGTACGTTTTTTTTATGGCAGGGGACCACCAGATTGACTTCCTTTTTTTGGAAGATAGCATCTTGGTTCTGCTTGGGATAGCATGATCCATGCACTCGTGTAAGTGCTTATAGAGTGCCTTTGTGTAGGATTCAGAAGTTGTAACTGTATTGTCCATCTCTATGGGTGTCATGAAGTTCACCACTTCTGTCTTAAGCATGAAGTTGGCTTTGGAGAAATTTTTTTCTGTGGTTTCCTTAATGGGGGGGGGGATGTGGATATCAATGGTGATTAGCTTATGGTCAGATCAGACCAACGAGGAGTTGACTAAAGATGTGGAACACCAGTCACTCATGTTGGTAATGACTATGTCTAGGATATTGTTGCCCCTCGTGGAGGTGTGGATCAGTTGATCCAGGGCATTGGAGTTTATGAATACCAGAAAGAGTTGACTAAGGAGTTGGTACACAAGTAGTTTTCCCGATTAATGGTGGGGTAGTTGAAGTTGCCCATTATTAGGGTGTTTGGTTGAACCCTAATATTTTCCAGTACATCAAGAAAAGAAAGAGGAGTGAGAATCCTGGAGCATGGTGGGGGATCTGTAGCAAGCTACAATTTAGATTGCAGTTTTGCCCAGAGTTAGTTGCACTTGGATAACCTTGGATGCAGTATGCTG
Organism: Protopterus annectens; assembly: GCF_019279795.1. NCBI lineage: Eukaryota > Metazoa > Chordata > Ceratodontiformes > Protopteridae > Protopterus > Protopterus annectens. The sequence goes on along the minus strand of NC_056732.1, from coordinate 1,212,321,415 downwards.
AGCAACTAGCCTGGAGGTGTGGATATCCTTAATGAATATGGACACACCATCACCTTTGGTGTGTCGGTCCAAGTTACATGGCCGAAAAGTGTGGTATGAGTTATAGCCTGGTAGTGCAGGGGTGCTCTCTGGATCTTGAACCAGGTCTCAGTCACTGCACAGATATCGATGTTCTCCATTTTAAGGAGTGCCTTGTGTGAGTGCATTTTGAGATTTAGACTTCTAGCATTGAGTAGGATTACCCTCAGTTTTTGCTTGCCTTTTCCTGTTATGGTGGTGAATTTGTTATTTGAACTTTGCCTAAAAAAGGCTCTATAGGGGCAGCAAGAACCTTAGCCAGTATCCGGAATCCCAGGGGCGGCAGGTGCAGCCCATCTGTAGCAAAGCATCGTGGTCTGTCGACCTTGTCATCCCTAGCAGACAGATACTAGATCCCCTTAGAATGACACCAGAAGCTTAGCCAACTGTTGAAGTCAATCATTTTATCCTTGTACTGCGGTATCATTCTCAGCGATGGCAGAATTCTGCTCAGAGCTAGGGTCATACCTGTCTGGGCTGCAAGATCGGAGAGCTCTTCCATGTCTCTTTTGATGTAGTCCAGGGAGGTACATCTCAGGTCATTCACACCAACATGGACAATGACAGAGTCATATTTGTACTTGCTGTGGAGTTACCTGAGTGCGTGGGTTTTGTGGAGGATCCTGGCACCTGACAAGCAGCTAACAGTAACCTTCTCCTTGTTTAGCCTGGTGGGTGGGACATCAGTGTGCCTGATTATAGAGTCACCTATGACTAGTGTGTTGGGTACATTGCTTTGCCTTATGGGCTGTGGTTTATTGGAACACTGAGTGTGTGGCTATGTGTCATTTGGGTTGTGTTGGGGGATGGAGGTTGCTTGCGTTTCTGCTTTGGAGGTCTCTGTTGCTTAGACAGATTATTTTTGAGAGCCTCCGTGAATGTTTTTGTGTTACTATGTGTGGATTTTGGTGGTGTAGATTTAGTGAGACTATGTGATGTGTGGTGTGGTGCAAATATTTACTTTCTCCTCATGACTGTCAAGTTCATTCTTGGTTGGAGAGAGCTTTACCTCCAGTTTGGCTAGATAAGTGCATCTCTCACAGGTTGTAGTGTTGTGTGGTCAGAGGAGAGGGTTGTCTGTGTACATGAGACAATTTCTACATTGGTTCAAGATGCCCAGATTCATCAGATAGACAGGAGAGAACACTGGGAGCTGACCCTTGGACATGCCTGAATAAAAAAACTTTTTTCCTCTAGATAAGTGAGGAAAGTGAGTACAGGGGCTGTTTTTCTCTAAGCAAGTGAGAAAAGTAAGTACAAAAACCGTTTTCCTCTAGGTAATGAGGAAGATTGAGTGCTATAGTAATTAGTAGCTTATTTAGTGCTTACAAGTTCTGAACAAGTGCTGAGCATGAATAAGCAAATTTAAGTGCTAAAAGTAAGAATCTGTATCTGCACTATTTGAGTTCATAGGTTTACAGGTTCATAGGTAGGCACTATGCTATCGGCCCAAGGGCCTACGTAAGCCTAGCCAGCAAAGTACCATAGCTTACTCCACCCAAGAAAGTTATTTTCCTGTGCCACTGTCCAGCAGAGACACAGAAGTGATCACTGGAGTGTATTTCCTATTTTCCATCCACTCATCAAGATTTTACTTAAAGAGTGCTAATGAAGAACTTTGCTTGACATAGATGGGTAGCTTGTTCCAGAGTATAGGAAGTCTCTGGGACAGGAATCTATCCCTCCAGCGTGTCCTGTTTATTGTGGTGACAAGGTTTATGTCCCTAGAGCATGTAGCTTGGAGGGATTGGGATTTCTTTAGGTGTATCATGTTCGACAGCTCTGGGTTTGACATAGCTTTATATGTTAGGCAGAGATTACCTCAGAGTAGGCGATATGCTACGGAGTAAAGCTGGAGGTTTTTTAGGCCGAAGGACAGAAACAAGTGCAAAAAAAAAACACTTGCCTTGAAGATGAGAACCATTCAACACTTAATTACAGATGTAGGTGTTCTTCGTGTTTCACTGTTGCAGTCATTACATTTGGGTTATCTGCCTGCAGGTAGCCCTCAGCTGGCCTGAATATCAAAGTCTTAGATCCCTGCGTCGGATGCTGTCTCTTCTTCCATGACGTCAGGTCGTCAGGGGTATAAAACATGCAGCCGACACCATTACATCAGTCTTTCTTGCTGGGCTGTGCTAGAAGCAGAAGCAGTTCACAAGTGCCAGGTGGCAGACTCCTGAAAATTTCGTTTTCAAGTTTCAGAACCGAAGTCTTCAAAAAAGCTAAGTACCCCATTGGGGATCCTTTTTCTTGCTCTAAATCGATGTCAGTAAAAGTTAACAATTGTATTACCTGTGGAAAGCAAATACCTCATAAAGATTTACATTCGTACTGCATTCCTTGCTTAGGCCCAGACCACAACGTCCCTCGCTGTCTGTTTTGTGCCTTATTCAACCCCCAAACTATTCGTCATCTGTTTATTTTTGCAGCAAATTATTTCGGTACTCGGTTTAACTATCCAGAAATGGCTTTGGTAAGCTATCCGACTACTGACATTCTGAAAAAACGTAAAAATAAAGATAGAGACAGACTGCATAGGTCCAAAGCTTCCAACGACGCTTCCGTTAAGCTAGTCGCCAGTTCGCAAGTACTCAGTGAGGTGCTTTCGCAGTCCCTGATACCTGCTACTTCAGATTCGCAGGCCTCTACCTGACACCCATTCGGAGTCCGGTATACTGCGAGATGCTTCTTGGACCATGGATCCTGCGGATGTCTCCACCTTGGATGGGTCTGGAGCGGTTGTGCAGGCACCGGCTTCTGTGGGTGTATTCAGGCCTACTGACTTGCATTTCAAACCGATGCCATCTTCTTCTTCAAGGCCTAAAACTCAGCCAACGCCTAGAAAACTGACGTCCAAACTGCATGGTCGGGCCCATATGCCTAAAAAACAAATGATTAGAATGGCTGAAGACCTTATTATTTTAATTAGGGGAAGCCAGCCTTCACCCTGTAAGAGACCTAGAAGTGATTTTCCTTCTGATTCTTCTGATTAGGATTCTGAAATTACTGTTTCTTCTGATTACCAGAATTTGTCCTTATCTATCTATGAGTATTGTGATGCAGAGGATTCCATTCCCCCTGCTTCTCCTCCGGAAGATTTTTCTTTTGGTGAAACCCAGCACACTCTTAGGCAGCATTTCCACTGGGAAAGCCAGGATTACTCTGACTCCAAAAAGAGGCTTAGGGAATTCTTACTCCTCCTTCAACACAGGCCTTTAGCTATCCCTCCTGTCCTGGACATTGTAGGTGATGCTTTCTTGGAATCTAGCTTGGCCCCAGACACTTTACCTCCCAACTCCCAGGAAACCTGGCAGATATTACAGAGTACCTGACTCTCACAAGTTCCTCTTCAAGAATCCTACTGCGGACCCAGAGACCATTTCCCAAGGACTTAAAGGCATTAAGGCTACTACTGCCAAAAACCCTACTCCCTCTGACGGAGATTCCAGGGCCTTGGACAGATTGGGTAAGAAGGTATAAACTTCTGCTACTTTGACCATTAGGGCCTTAAACTGCCAGTTTCATATGCTAATGTATCAGCAGCATATTATGGGACTACTTAAACAGAAAATGTTGATTCCTGACTGTGCTGAAAATAAAGAATTACAGGATTTAATGCATTCTGCTGAACAAGTTGGTAAACATACTTTGCAATGTGGTTTTGACTCTTTAGAAGCATCTTGCAGGGCTGCTGCCACTGGGTCTGTTCTTAGAAGGCATGCTTGGCTTAAGGAGCAAAATTTGCCAGTTCATGTTAAAGCTAAATTACTGGATGCTCCCTTAAACCAAGACCATCTGTTTGGCAACAAAGCAGAAGAAGTTCTTAAAAAGATGGAGGAAAAAGCTAAATCTATGCAAACTGTTAAAGATGCAAGTACAGCCTCCCAGATTTAGTAGGCATTGGCCTTCTAAGAATTGGTCCTTTCCTGTCTCCTCCAGGCCTTCTCAGTCCAAACCCAGGAACAGCAGACCACCTAGGCTGCAGTCTCAAGCTACTCCCAGGCCTAAGCAGTGGGGGGCTCGCACTTCCAAAGTTGGAAGTAGTAAGACACCCCCTATGGAAAAATGTCACAATGACTTAAACTTAAACCTTCCACTCCCTGCTCAACTGCCTGCCCCTTTAGGAGGAAAGATCGCCCGGCATCCAAAAAGCTGGGAACTCATTACCCAGGACCAGTGGATTTTAAATATAGTTTTCCAAGGATACAGACTCCAGTTCCACACCTTACCAACCCCAAAGGGTTGGCCAGACCTACCCCCAAACCAGTGAGCAGAGGCCCAACAGCAGGTTTTCTCTCTTCTAAGTATCAGGGCTATTCAGCCTGTCCCAGCAGAAGAAAGGGGACAAGGATTTTACTCAAGACTTTTCCTGGCACCCAGAAAAGACAGCTCCTGGCATCCTATCTTGGATCTCTCTATTCTAATCACCTTTTTGATAATCCCAAAATTCAAATTACTAACACTTCAGCAGCTGCCTCCTATGCTAGGCAAAGATACCTGGTTGGCAACCTTAAATTTAAAGGAAGCTTACCTGCACATTCCAATTAGGGAATCCTGCAGGAAATACCAACGCTTCAGAGTAGGCTCCATGTTCTCTGCACTTGCTTTTGGCTCATCTACTGTGCCCAGCGTATTCACAAAGTGTCTAGCTCCAGTCATTGCATTTTGCAGGCAAAGAAATATTCAAATATACCCATACCAGGACAATTGTCTAATTCAGGCAGAAAGCCAGGACATGCTATTAAAACATCTGGCATTTGTAAAGAAACTTCTGACCTCACTGGGGTACACCATAAACGAAAAGAAATCTCATCTAGTACTCTACCAACAAATTGTATTCCTTGGAGCAAGCTTGAACACAACTTCCCAGATGGCTTACCTCACGCTAGAGAAACAAGTTTATTTGACAGCCTACTTCAAACTACTGGCCAGAAAGACCCAGCTACCTGCAAGGAAAATCCTGCAAGCCCTGGGGTTCATGGCATCTTGCATTCTACTAATTCCATATGCAAGATTGCATATGAAGAAACTACAATGGTATCTAAAAAGCCTATGGTGTCAACATTCTCAGGACCTGGAATCAATGATTCCTATCATTACTTGTATAAAGACAGAGTTCCTTTGGTGGGCAGAGGCCTGCTACCACAACAAGGGACTCCCTTTCACTCTACCCCCTGTTGCCCAAACCCTAACAACAGATGCATCAGACTATGCATGGAGGCTCACTTGGCAGGGCAATGCATTCAGGGCAAATGGAACCCGAGTCAGATGCACCTGCATATCAATCAAAAAGAAATGTTAGCTGTACAGAATTCCCTGACAGCCTTCAAGGACCACATTCTTCCAGGACAATTATTGGTAAAGACAGACACCACTGTTATGTGGTACATAAACAAGCAGGGGGGAACCCATTCGTACCCTCTCTGCAGACTAGCCATAGCTCTGTGAAACACAGCCTTGAGCTACCAAGTGCACCTACAAGCTCAATTCCTGCCAGGAAAGCTTAATTCACTGGCAGATGGCCCAAGCAGAAATCTCATGGACCCACACGAGTGGAAACTGGAACCAAGGATATTCAACCTTTTGAGAAACAAATAGGGGAATCCAGAGATAGACCTGTTGGCCTCCCCTCAGAACTACCAGTTGGACAAATTCTGCACAAGGACTTCCCACAGTCAGGCTTGGAAAGTGGATGCCCTGTCCTTCACCTGGGAAAGCCTCTCCTTTCGAAAGTTCTGCTAGAGATCAAACAGGACAAACCAAGGACAATACTGATTGCACCAGACTTGCCACACCAGCACTGGTACCCCCTCTCACGCAGTATGTCACTGCTGGAACCAAGGCATCTGCCTCAGACCCCTTCCATGCTGTCCCAGTAGGAGGGCCAGATTCAAACCCTGAACCTTGCAGCCTGGCTAAATTCTGGGGCTCTCCAATAGCATCCCTCAGTAAGCAGGTGCTAGATGTCATTCTGGAAGCAAGGACGTCTAGTACTAGAAAATACTATGCTGATAAGTTGAAAAGATACTGTTCCTGGAGCCAGACTTAGGAGATGGGCACAACGGTGCCCAGCTTACCACATATTCTTCAGTACTTAACAGAGATGCTCCACAAGGGCCTTTCCTTCTCTTCAATTAAAATTCATGCCTCTGCCATTTCAGCACATTATAATACTGAGCCACCCCTCTTCTCTCACCCCCTGTTAAAGCAATTCCTCAGAGGGACCAAAAATTTAAGACCACCCAGGAGAGCCCGTACTCCAGCCTGGGACCTTAACTTTGTATTGGAAAAGCTCACTCTACCTCCTTTTGAGCCATTTGCAACTGCAGAGTTGAAATTTCTTTCTTGGAAAACAGCCTTCCTTCTAGCCATCACTTCAGCAAGAAGAGTGTCTGAATAACAGGCCCTCATGGCAGTGGAACCTTTCATCATCTTCCATGCAGACAGCGTGTCCCTCAGGAACAATCCTTCCTTTATGCACAAGGTGGTGTCTAGTGTGGCCCTTCATCAGTCCATTCATTTTCCTACTTTTTTCTTGAATCCACATAACAAAGGAGAATGAATACTGCACTCTTTGTATGTGCACAGACAACTTAGATTTTATTTGGACAGGACTAAGCCTCTCAGGAAATCTGAACAGCTGCTAGCTGGCTTTGCTGCAGGGGCAGAGAGGAAGGCCATTTCAAAGCAAACCATTTCTAAGTTGATAGCCCATTGCATTCATTTCTGCTATAAGCACCATGGAAAACCTACCCCACAGGGGATAAGATCACATTCCACCAGGGATGCATCTATCTCTACAGACATTCTCAGAGGTGTCTCTACCAGGGACATCATAGAAGCTGCTACCTGGAGCTCTGTTCATACCTTCATCAAGTATTACCACATGCCTATTTTTTCTAAATCCAGAGCTGGTTTTGCCACTGCACTCTTGCAGGGCTTAATAGCTGGTCCTAATGCTGTATAACTTCCTCCTCCCTTCCTTAGCTTTGGGAATCAACCCAAATGTAATGACTGCAACAGTGAAACATGAAGAACATAGTACAGTTGTGTACACTTACCATAAATGTATATGTTCAAGTGTATTCACTGTTGCTGTCCTGGTTACCCTCCCTCCAGCCCCCGACTTCTCTTGGCTACACCTTTCTTCTTGTTTAGTGTATTTCTGGTTTCTGGTGTATTTACTTTTCTTTGGAGGTGTAACCGAACATATAATTGCTTCCCATTATGGGGGCATCTGACATCTGGGGCAAGAAAAACTGATGTAATGGTGTCAGCTGCATGTTTTATACCCTTGATGACCTGATGTCATGAAAGAAGAGACAGCGTCCAATGCAGGGATCCAAGACTTTGATATTCAGGCTGGCTGAGGGCTACCTGTGGGCAGATAACCCAAATGTAATGACTGCAACAGTGAATACACTCAAACATCTACATTTATGGTAAGTGTACACAACTATACTTTCAGAAGCCTCCAATTACACTGTACTCAATCCATAGTGGAAAAGTATTAGTTGTCACAATGAAATGTATTTGTTACATGATGCTTAACTTAAAACATCACTATCACACTGACAAACAGAACTGTGTGTAAGACAGTAAGCTCTAGCCCACCACTGCTCCTATGGTGAAACGTATGAAAATGTACAGCCATATATACCTTAATGTTTCTTACTACTGATATCCCTCACATGTTGTAACAGTGTAGGTTAAAAATTAATACCCCTCCCCCATAAAATGTCTTACAAGGGCATATAACAGTGTTCTCCATACTCTGACCTCTGGACTGTACAAGGTCACACATGTTTTGTCCAGCTGTAGCCTTCATATATGTGGACCCTACCCCACAATTTGTTTGGGAGTCCACAACATCACTGGAATGATAGCAGGAATGCCAGCATTAAACCATGATAGGCCATTACCTAACAGCCTCTTACTGCATGACATCTGGACAAAGCCTGGTATACAGGTGGAGGACAGAGGCTGGAACATGGGGCCATATTTGAAATATTGCTGTTATACACTGTGAAAGTTGCTGGTGTTACAGGATTGGTTGCAACATACCATTACGCAGGAATATGAAGTCAGAAACACAATTGGATGTCACCATGTACTTATAGCAAACAACTGAGAGAATTCCACTGATATGTCACAGACAAGACCTGTGTGGTGAACAGACAAAACATAAGAGTCAATCCTCTGGCCATAATGGGGATAGGCCTACAGTTGAGAGCTATGCAGACAGACTGCATTCCATGCTAAACTATCATGTACTCACATGCCCTGCAAAACTAGCAGTATTCAATGCATATAACAGCAATACTCACACACTGTCCGTAGGTCTGGAACCTTATACAAACAGGTAGTTGGCCTGTGTCAGAAAGTCCTGTTGTAAGAGGTATTGCTACCTGCTGTCTGTAACACTGTTGCCCACACACAGGAAGGATGCCTTCCATACAGGAAAGGTAAAGGGACAATGCCCACATGATGTAGTCATTTATAGTAGTGGGTTGCTATGACATTAGCTATTGGGAGTACTACACAGCTCGCTGCATGCAATTAGCAAGTGGGGAACACCAATTGGTGCAGAGGCCATCACCTGATCATGAGCATCACCTATAAAAGCCATGCTGTAACCTATTCAAACCAGCTTTATCCCTGTAGCGGAGAGAGAGAGACAGAGCGAGAGAGATAGAGAGAGAGAAATAAAAATAAAAAATAAATAAATAATACTAAAAAAAATACAAAAAAAATAAATAAATAAAAAAAAAAAACCAAGGAAGATACCCAAGTGGTAGACAGAAGATAGCACAATAATAAAACAGGTATGTGAAACATGTCAGCATGTAATTAAATGCAGAACTGAAATAATGTGATAGAAGATGTTGAAAGATTTATATGTGCCATCAAAACTTGATGTAATGATGCCCTGCTGAACAACTGCTATGGACATAGAATCTGTCTCTGTGGGCAGTGGGCCATACCAGTTAACTGTGCAGATCTTCACAGAATGACAAGATTTAAGCCATCATATTATTTGTTCTGTTCCTCCAAACATATATATTAGTGTGGCAAATAGCTGAAGGTGGAAGTAATGAAGCCATGATAGACACATGATTTTCAGAGCCCACCACCTTCAGAACAGTCATGGTAATATGAAATGTATCATGCACAAACTTCATAGGATTGTATAGGCATATCTGTGATCTATCAGCACAATTCAACCAATTTATTCACTTCTGAAATCTCGGCACAAAGCCTTCAAGGAAGAAAAATTACAAACCCAAATCAAATGCTTATATACTCATATTAATTAGTTCAATAAAACAATAATAATATAAATTATATAAACCAAACCACTTAAACACAAATCTTCTTTAGTTAAAGTAACAATACATTATAATAAAATCCTTCAATTAAATTCAGAATTCATGCCCTTAGGGCTTAAAGTGTCAAACTTTAAAATATATAATGCTTCCTTGTATAATAATTTATTCTTTAAACAAGAATCAAGGGGAAAACATCCCCTAATTTTAGGCTGTGTCCACATATGATGCTCTGTTTCATAGCAAGGCAAAACATTTGCAGCTGTAGAGGAAGGAGGTTCAGAGTGTGGATCTGATGTCTGACTTTACTCCATATTTATATATATATATATATATATATATATATATATATATATATATATAGACATGTATGTCTACACACACACACATATATATATATATATATATATATATATATATATATATATATATATATATATATATATATATATATATATATATATAGGTTTACTATTAAAGGGTCGAACGGCACTCCTTCGAATGTCGTATAGTCGACACCGGAAGGTCATAAACGTCAAATGTCAAAGTCGGAAAATCAATCTAGGAACGGTGTTAACATGGGTTGAGTTAGGTGTTCGTATTATTCTTAACTACAAACATCTCCCCTACCTCGACCCATGTTGAAACCCATTCCTAGATTGTTTTTCCGAGTTCGCGAGTAGCAGTTTCGGCCTTCCATTGTCGACTATACGACGTTCGAAGGAGTGCCATTCCACCTTTTAATTGTAAACCTATATATATATATATATATATATATATATATATATATATATATATATATATATATATAGATATATATATATATATATATACAGGACTACTATACATGTTTGAAATTTCAGAAAGTCGAAACCCATATAGCCGAGATCATATGTTGGACTCTTGAAATTTTGAACATGTAAAAAAAAAAAATAAAACCCACAACATTAACTTACTTTTTAACTGTAACATTGAGAACAGGACCTCGGAGGCGGAATTGAGGTGGATTTTAAGATTAAAAGCAAGTAAGGGTTATGGCCTGAACACCATGGTCTCTATTAAATCAGTTTTGGACAGGAGAGGTGTAAGAAAATGATATATGTATTTACTTGGTTTATGCCTTGTAATTGTATATGTTTAATAGTGTGTAGAGCTTTTTTTTTTCAAGTTTTATACATTTTTGAGGTAGCTTGTGGTTTACTAAAGTTTTAATTGACAGCTGCTGTTTGTTAATGATGGGGTATCATGTATTGTATATGCGGTATCTGACTGGTTTATTTAAAACGTATGTGATGTGTTGATGGGGTATTTAAGGGGAGGGTATATTTTATTTTTTTTTCAATAATCATTTTTATTGTTTTGCCAAACCATTATACATTTCACACACTATTTACATTATGTACAATATTGCTTCCAATGTTTTAGTTCCATTTTGAATTTCCCTATAATACATTCAGAATAAATATCATTTTAACCAAGTACAGGAAATTAAAATCACAAAAAATTAAACATAAAAGCATCTACAATAGACAATTATAAACCAACTCAAGCCAATAATTTGTATTATTTCTACATTTTCTATCTAATCCAAGAATGTATTGGTACACATACAGAATGTCCTGACGGAAAGTGAATAGGAACCGCTACGCCAAAATAATATTAAAGATTTGTTCCCAAATTTTTATGCTGTTTATACTTTTCTTATTATTTCTAATTAACAATTTGTGCTAATATATGCTTAATCGCTAACAGCCTGAAATTTTGCCACACCTGTGCTGGGTTCAACCAATTTGTGGCTATATATAATTTCATTAGTAAACTAATATTCATAATTACAATCTTTTTGTTTTGTCCAAATTCTCCGTGGAATATGTAAAATCAGAAATTCCCAGGAGAGTGTTGAGTTTTGGTAACCCATTTTTGTAGTTGTAACTTTAAAGAATTCCATAATTTATAAATGCACTTGCAACTCCAGAACATGTGTAACAGGTCTGCTGTCTGATCTACACACTGTGGACATTTAGGTGACTTTTTTGAATCAAATTTATGAAGTGTAAGATGGGTATAATATGCATTGTTAAATATCATCAATTGAGTAAAGACCAGTTTTTGAAGTGATACGGATTTTAATGTTAAGTTAAACGCCTCTACTATTTTACTGTCGCCTAGGGATGGCAATTTCTCTCTCCAGTATTTGGATAACAGAATATGATTATTATATTTTCTCTCTTTTGCCATTTTATACGCTGAGGATATAGATTTTCTATCTTGTTGCAATGCTTCCCACAGATGACCTGAAATAACTAGTTCCTCTTTTTTTATTTCAGAACTGGTAAAATAATTTATGGCCAAATCTTTTAACTGCCTCATTATAATTAAATAAGAGATGGGAAGATTCATCTCTTAAGATATCATGTACCGCTACTCCTAGGAAGGGGTATAAATCCTTACAGTTAATTCCTTAATAAATGGATATTTCTTTAAGTCTATCAGTTGATTACCAATAGTTATATTAGGATTTCCATCAAACGGTTGAAACATCATCATATATTTTAAAAGGTTCAAGGAGGCAAACAGAGTTTGAGTCGCCACTGCCCATACCTTGATGTGTTCCATTAACTCATATTTACTCAATGTTTTTATATTCAAAATGGTACAGCTTTAACATTAATTCTCTTCCTTTTATATGTTTATAATTTAGCAGTACCCATTTGGGTATCCATTTTCTATTTTCACTATCCAAGTAAGACACCCTTAAAATCCTATTGGCCTGAATCACTGTATAATACATCTCAAAATCTGGTAAATCCAACCCCCCCTCGTTTTAGGAGCCATCAGTTTTCATAGGATATTCTCGTTTTCTGGGTTCCCACAGAAATTTCCCAGTCCTATCTGAAATTGCTTGAAAAGGATTTCGTGATTTTAAGTTGTGCTGCTCTAAAATATATAGCATTCTGGGAGAACGTTCATTTTATTATCGCTGCTCTTGCCATCATCGGTAGCTACAACTTACTCCATCTTTTCAAATTCATTGTTATTCGGTCTCCAGTTGCCTTAATATTGTTGATAAAAATTCTCTACTTTCAGTTGAAAAGTCAATCCCCAAATATTTTATTCTTTCTTCTGTCCTTATTCGTCCTATCAATGGTAGCATTGAAAAAGTGTAGGTGTCTTTAGAGGAATATTTTGGTTTTTTAAATTTAGTCTGTAAATAGCAATTTTCTCAAAGGTTTGTATTGCTGTTAGTATTTTTCCGTATTCTGACACCGTGTGGTACTGTATATATTTAAATCATCTGCAAAAGCAGCCATCCTAACCTTTATCCCAAGAAGTACAGGAGAATTATAAAAACTTTTGTTTCATATGAAGAAATAAAGGTTCCAAATACAGATTAAACAGTATGGGAGACAATGGGCACCCTGTCGAGTTCCATTTTTAATTTGAATCTTTTGGAACATTCATGATTTATATATAAACTAGTGTATGCATTCTTGTATAAATTTCTTAACATAGAAATAAAAAGCTGAGGTATATTGAAATATGATAATGTTTCAAATAAATAAGCCAAATTAACTCTATCGAATGCTTTTTGAGCATCAATTATTAAAGCATATATGTTCATATTTTTATACTTTGCATAAGATATTAAAGTATGAAGAGTTAATGTATTGTCTGTAGTCTGTCTCCCATCTATAAACCCGCCTGTTCTTCTGATATTATCAAGTTTATTATTTTTTAATCTACTAGCTAGAATAGATGTCATGATTTTCATATCAATATTCAACAATGATATGGGCCTATAATTGTCTGGATTTTTGGGATCACTATTCTCTTTCAATAACAGAATTGTTCTTGAGGCATTAAATGAAGATCATTGCTGCCATTCAAAATGATATAATTAAAGGTCTGTGAAAGCGTTGCTCAGAATCCCACTAAAAGATTTATAAAATTCAGAGGTCATACCATCTGGTCCTGGGGCTTTATGTGGCTTTAGTTTCTTAATTGCCTCTGGAACTTCATCAACTGTAATCAATGCAGTCAATTCTCCCTGAGAATCCTCGTCAATCTTGGGAAAATTAATTTTCTGTAAGAACTCTTTTCTCTCTTCATCATGCCCATGAGTTTGTTGCTCACCATATATCTGATTAAAATTGATTCAAAATCTTCATGACATCTGACTTATCAGTATATAACGTATTATTATGATTTATTTCGGTAATTAATCGTGTCGATTTCGTCTGATTAATAATACGGGCTAATGCTTTCGAGGGAGTTTGAATGTGATTTGCATATTTAACTAAACTTCTTTGTTCGTACAGTGTCAATTTTCTGTTATGCATAAGAAACAGCTCTTTCTGACATCTTAACAACTCAGTTTCTGTTTGTTCAGTGTAGTTACTCATCAGCTCCTGGTCCAATAATTGTACTTTAGTTTCCAGATCCAGTTGTTCTTTATTTTGGAGTTTTTTATAATAAGTGGCTTTCTGAATAAATAATCCTCTTAACAAAGTTTTAGTTGTAGCTCATTCTATATCTAATTGATGTTCATTACGGGGTATATTGTATACTAATTGTTTAAGTATCTCCTTAACTTCCTGTACTATATCTTCTTTGGTTAATAGGTATGGGTTTAAGGACCAATTATATCCACCATGATTTTTAGTATTCAAAATATCGGTCTTTAAAGTTAACGTTATTTTAGAATGGTCTGAGAGCTGTCTAGCTTGATTAGAAACCCTAGGGTCAAGTGAAATGAACACTTCTGGAATTAAAAAAAATCAATTTTTGACCACATTTTATGGCAGCTAGAATAGAAAGTAAAGTTTTCTGCCTTTGCTTGTATGTGTTTGTGTTTAAAAGGGTCATATAGTTTGAAATCCGTTCTCAGTTCTTTCAACGCTACCATTGCCTGCTTATTAGAAGCAGTCGAAGCTCCCAACTTATCAGTTTTAGAATCTTGGTAAGCATTCCAATCCCCCCATCACTATGTAACAGTTGTTATATGACTGTAGAATAGAGTAAATTGAAGCTATATAATGATGTTGGTTCACATTTGGGGCATAAACACATAAAAGTACTATCGGCTTATCGAAACTTTCAGTTTTGAGAACCACCAAACACCATCTGCCTTCTTTATCTATTTTGTCCTCCAAAATTTCTCCTTGAAACTGATTCTTGATTATAATTGCCACCCCAGCACTATTCGTAGTCCCTTCCGCCTTTACAACCTCCCTAATCCATTTCTTGTCCTTCATTGTTTCCCACTGTTCATTAGTCAAATGTGTTTCTTGTAATAGAATAAAACCTGCTTTTGATTTAAAAAACAAATGCAGAAACAGCTTTCTTTTTCATGTTCTGGAGTCCTTTAACATTCCAGGAATCTATTATCCACATTCTAAACTATGAATTGATGAATAATGGTATCTATTTTTTGTTTTCCACCTTAAATTGACAAGTGTTGGTATTACGTGAATTTTTTGGAAGCAAAACAGCCATCTCATCCCTACCCAGTGCCTATCCACTATTCCTCCGGACCAGGATGAACATAGGTTTTCACATTGGATAACATTCCCAAGTAGCTAAACTACTAATTCTATTAACTAACAATAAAATAGCATGCAAAAACCTACACCAACTATATCTCGTCTACAAAGTCTAACCCAGACATTCCCTACTAAACACCGCACTCAAGTAACTACAGCTCTGAACATTTCCCTAATATTCATGTAAACTAATTGTACCTGACATGTCAAATAATTCACTTTTAACAAACTTTAAATACAGCAATAATATGTTAGCATTATAATTACTTGTTCCAAAACCTTTTAACTAACAGTTCATCTAATAAGCACACAGTTATTATACATTTTTTTACAACAAGCCATTATTTAGGTCAGCTATTTATCTTCAAAACATTCCTACAATATTGCATTTAATTTTTATAGATCATTACAGTTAGACATCACCTATATTACACAACTACTACTACTGTTTGCTAATTATACTATATGTATATATATATATATATATATATATTTTTTTTTTTTTTTCTGTTCCCCCCTTTCCCCAAACTGAACACAGTTAAAAGATACTTATTTATTCACTTATTTACTCACTAAATAAACCACAGTAAGTTACAAAACAAGCCTGCAAAGGAGAGAAAAAAAAAAAAGAGAAAAAAAAAATAACACAAAAAATAGACTGCATTACCTGGATTTACCACTAAGCCATAGACTCTTATACAGCAACAGCCAAACCATACATTTTTGTCCATACAAGCCACATTTTACCTCATTGATCGTTTCTCAGTCATTTTAGCACCAAAAAAGTCCCAAAAAGTTTCGTTTCGATTTACAGCAGCTCTTCTTGCTTCCCAGCAGTTGCAGCAGTCCAGGCAGTTTAATTTTCGAATTTTCGCGGGGAACAAATCATGAACGGACCTCTCAGCTGTACCACACTCAAACGTCCCCTGCTTCCTTTACCTTGTTTCCTGCTTCCTCGTGGGTCAGGGCGCTCAGAAGCCATAAAACGTGGAATCTTCGTGTTTCAGCTAGGAAGACGAGATTAAAAGATAAAACGGAGAATTACCAGGCCTGCTGAAGAAAAAAGAACACACAAAGGATTTTGAAGCCTCTGATTCTCGTAAATGAAGTCTCCCATTCACTCTAATGCAGGAAAAGCCAGGATGTACTGTTCAATTTTCAGACGGTGGCAGAGCCTTAAACAGCTTCAAAAGGTAGGTCTGGCTTTTTTGTATTTACAGTGTATTTAATGCCATCAAGAGTAAAGATTAAACTGTTAGGATATTTCATTTGAAATCTAATGTTTTTGTCAATTAGAAACTTACAGTATGGAGCCAGCATTTGTCTAGACTGTCTTATTTGTGCTGGTAAATCCTGTGTTATAGAAACTCTATAACTTTGCCACATTATAGATCCTCCAGATTTTTTTATGGTTAGAAGTATTTTATTCACATCCTGGAAGTTTAATATTTTGACATACACAGGTCTTGATGTATTTGAAGCTTGGGAATTCCTGTAAGCTCTAGGTGCTCTTTCTATGACAATTTGCTGAACATCCACAGAGTCCTTAAGTAATGTTTCAAATATTTGTATGATAGAAGTGTTCAGCTCATTATATTGGATTGATTCTGGGATCCCTCTGATGATTATGTTGTTACGTCTTGATCTTGCTTCCAGGACCAGAATTTTGTTTTGCATCATTTGTATATCAGCCTCTTGTGATTCAGATCTTTTAGTGAGCAATGCTATATTGTCTTCATTTGCTGCTATTCTGGTTTCTGCTTTCTCCATTCTTGTTAGAATCCGATTACATGTCTCACTAAATGTTTGTGTTTGGGATGTTAGGTCTTGTAATGCATCTTGTATAGGCAACAATGCAGACTTAATTTCTTCCATCGTAACCTGTTGATCAGATTTTGCTGATGCCCCTGTTTTTGCAGTTTCTTGCTGTCTGAATGTTTTCTGTCTCTTAAATATGGATTCCTTCTCTGGAGACTGTAATGCTGGCAGTTTAGTTTTAGTAGTTGTAGTGTCCATATTTTTATCTTCTTTTGACATTTTGAAATGCTGCAGATAGAGATGATTACCAAGTAAAAGTTTCAGTAATGTGGTAATTCAGTCCTTTGTTTGTTGCTCTGTTCAGAATCAACCAAGCAATCAGTTCCAATCCTGTTGTCACCAAGTATTTTTTTCCAATTTTTTTTCCTCGATAAGATCGCTGACTTCTAGTAGATTATTAATTGCTGTCAATTAGTTGATTAACTCCAAATGTACATCCGCAGAGGTGATTTTTGTTTCTGGTCTTTGAAGAGCTGAAGTACTGCAGTGCTTATAGAATGGCGGCCATCTTTGTCTCCGGGAGGGTATATTTTATGATATGTATTAACGGTCTGATGAAAACAATATTGTGTTGGTGAAAGCGCTTACAGAGTGTTACTTGTGGCTGCCTTTATTAAACACGTTTTTATATATTTAGTTAGTTTCAGAGTATACATTTTATATGTGGACTGTGCTACCAGCTGACACCACTTTCGTGTTATATATACACACACACACTCATCACCAACACAGATAGGGCATCTCCATACCTGCATACACCACATCTTCACAGCCCAATTGATAAAGAAAACCCCTAACACACACACACACACACACACACACACACACACACACACACACACACACACACACACACACACACACATCATGTCAACCAAATGGCTCAGCCTACGTCTCTGGCAAACCCACAACACACCCTGTGCATATGATGATACATGTGCCACATCCCTGTCATCCATACCATCAATGCAGGGACAGGTTAATATGATTCTGATGCACAGGGTGAATGTACTAATGTTTAGCAATATAATACTGTGTAACTTGTTTTCAGCTGGAAAGTTTATTGCTTACATGTCAGGATGTGTAGCTGTCCAACCATGATGCATTATAGCTGTTATTAGCACTGGCTGATTGTGGTCTCCATAATGTGTACAGTTTGTGTTGTAGGTGTCTATGTGTCAGCAGGATGTTGGTCTGCTGTTGTTTCCTACAAAGGGTATGGCACTGTGGTGACACATTGACTGTGTCATATCCTGGGTACAGCTGAACAGAAGTAACAGGTCTGTATAACAGTTACTGCATGTGCTACATGGCTGATAGGTCTGAGGGGTGTATACATGTGAGTGCATGGTGGCTGATGTCAGCAGCCCTTCTACAGTGGACAATGATAAGTGTACTGGGTGGCACACACCACATGTTTGTGTATAACACACACACAGAGGCTTTGATGTTGATGTAATACACAGAGAATACTGTACACATGGATGTACTTAATTTTGCAGTGAACCAATTTTATCCTATGTAATTCCATCAAGACAAAATAGGCAAAACAATAATCAGTTTGCTAGTTTAATGTCATTGACAATGGTACTGGCAGGATATATTTCCGCTTCCCCATTATAGTGCAATCCTGGACTTGGTAAACATTGGTGTGCTGGTGTGGGTGGCACAGCCCTCCACTTTGGAGGGAGTGGAGTGGCGTAGAACTGGACATAGTGTGATTGACAACTACTTAGTCTGTTAACATAAACTGTACAGTATTGCAGCAGACTAAGCAGGGGGATACACACAACAATAACCCCAATGAGGGTGGATGTGCCCACAACATCCACATACAACTATATATACCAACTCCTGTATCACTGTACAGCTGTACAGAGGAAGAAGAGGACATTTACACATCTACTACTAGTTTTGATGGAATGAATTTCCACAAGATGATTACTTTGAAATGCTAGCATTTGCCAGTCAGTTCTCGGACAGATGACCTCCTGGGACATGTATTTCTGCAAACTGAAGTAGATCCCTTCACACACACACACACACACACACACACACACACACACACACACACACACACACACACACACACACACACACACTTACTTGGCAACAAGAGTAGAACCCCTAGCTAGGTATTGCTACTACTGTGTTTGGCTTTAATTGCACACGCCACACAGCTTTTAGGAGTAGGTGTGTCCCAAGTTTCTTGTTAAGTGAAGAACATCACCAGGCCTTGTACAGCATGGCAATGGGGGATGTATTGGGTGTTTAACAGTACATAGTATGACATATTGTCATATACACATTGACAAACACATAACAGTCATAGACACATCTGAGAGACCTGGGTTTATCAGTGCTAACTACATTGTCAGTGAGTCCATTCTGTTACAGATAATTTGCACAGAGCACATGCATCATTGGGCTGGATAGTGTAATCAATTACCTGCATGGTTGATGGTGACAGTGGTCCTCATACAGTGTACCTTGGGACATGTACTGGGGGTACCATGGTGTAAAAACAGTATACCCAGCACCCACACCCCCACATTGGATATTTTACTCACTGAAACCCATGATAATACTCTGACATACCCACAATCACACATTGACCAGGACTGCAATACAACCCCTTGTCTATCTCATCAATGCTACTACAGGGATATACATTTATTGCACATGCCACAGGGATAGTAGGGTGATGGTTTGTCATGGATCTCCTAATGTCAGCAACATCACTATCCCTTATACTGTATGGCAAGGTGTATTGTATTTGGAGTATGTGGCTTCAGAATGCTGTATCCTACAAATATACACATTTGTACACATACACACACTTGCCAGGACTCAGGGTAACCCATGTCTATCTACCCATTTGTACAATAGTGTTGTGCTGGTACTGCAAACTCCGGGTAGCCCATAGAGTGAAGAGTGTAACAAGGTACATTTAATGTCCATTACAGCAGCAGCCATTTCTAACTATGGCAATGGGGTGTAGTGGGTGAGAAGGCCCTCAGGGTGTTATTAACTACAAGTTTACAAACACCCAGACACTCTTATCCTCAGTAATACACACTGACACATTTGTCAGTACTGGGGTCCATAGGTGCAGGTGTTCCTAGGTGTGTACCAGGATATTGTCTATGGATAGTTGAGAAGAGTAGGGGATTTGGGTACACTGGTATCATGCCACCTGACATTTGTCAGCAGGCCATCTAACAACTGAAGCCACGTGAGTGACCCCTGGGGTGACAGTTAAATGCAACATCCAAGCATCTGGTCCTCTCTTGCAGAGGGCCAGTAATGTGCTCCAAATTGACATGTATTCAGCATATTATTACATAACAAGGCAGAGCCTGGTTTGAAATCTGTACCCAAGCATGTTCTGTTGACTGTGGTAGTCTAGTTGAGGTATCCATAGCATGTGGTGCATACAGGGTGGGGTTTCCTAGCTGTGGCACTCATGCCTCAGCTGGACAGACATGTCAGTGTCAGTCAAGAATAGATTGTCTGTAAGCAGCCAAGATGGATACCTGACAACTGCACATCTGTACAGAGGACAGACAGAAATCAGCTAGCCTACAGGTTATGCATTAGGATAAATATTTTGACGAATAGACGTCTGACACTGATAGTTATGCCATTACTACATGACAGCAGCCCTCAGTGACATGTCCTATACACACAGTAGTCTACAGTTAATATCCACATAGCAGATCAATATCCAGTAGCAAATACTTAATACCACACAGCTCACACACCAAGAGCACAATAGTCAGTGCTCAGAGTCCAGCTTTGCATGCAGGGGTTTATGGTTCAAGTACTACAATCTGCAATCTACTCTTACTTGGGAAAGCACTGTTAACAGTAGTAACATAATGATACAATACATGCAAGTGTGACTGCATATAACCTGGGATACTACCAAAGTATGAAACACATACAAAGATAAAAGATTGTTGTACTAGCCATATATACTCAGGTATCCCATACAGAATACTCACACCCCTTGCTACTGTAATGACAGCACATGGAAGCATGTTATGTACATGAAATTAAAGTATTTTTTTCTGGCTTTTTGATTATTTACTGCTTAGCGACTGCATTTTCACCTGTTTATACAGCTCTGCATTCTATTTAAACTGTTTTTGTGTTGATTAACTGTTTTGCACTTTTAAAAAAGTTATTTGTTGCTTAATTTTACCTGTAGGCTAACACACTCAAGTGTGCTAGCCGTTTAAAAGCATTTATAGCATTTACTGTCTGTTTTTCCTCTGTTTTCTGCAAAAAAAAAAAAATCTTGTTTTCCCGCCTTACTGAACTAGAATAGTCCAGTCTTCAGAGTTTGCTGATCTCTGGGCTTTGGCTTGGTTCCTGTGCTATTCCATATCCTTATTTGGATAAAGGGAAACTTCTTTGTTCACCAGTGGGAGTGGTGAGCACTGAGCAGCCTATTTGTCCCTAGAGCAGTGGTTCCAGCCAGAAACTTGTAGTCTATTGGCCATTTTGGGTCAATTCCTAGCTCTTTTCAACCCCTGCTATAAAGCCCGCTTTAGCGCGCTTTTGCGTGATTTAGTGCGGAGTTGCCCATAGAGCACCATCGGGCAGCGCCGGTTAAACAAGGTTTAACCTTTTTCTGGCTCCGTAAAGTCTGCTCTTCAATTTTTCCCTTAGAACTTCTCTACTTGCAATCTAAACAGTCTATTCTCTATCTCAAAAGCTCAGCACTTGCTCCTAAAGCATTTTTATATAGGTAAAGTACTTGTATACTAAACAAAGTACTACATTAGCCTAGAATCCCCTTGAGTACCCATTTCCCTATAGGTGACTCAGTTACACAGCAAACTTTTTCACTTTTTCTAGCATGTCGAAGGGTCAGTTGCTAGCGTCCTCTCCTGTTCAGCTGGTGAATCTGGGCATCTTGAGGCAATGTTACAATTGCCTCATGTACACAGACAACCCACTCCTTCTCCCACAAAACACAAATACATGTGAGAGATGCAACTATATAGCCAAACTGGAGGCTGAGCTCTCTCAACTCAGGACTGGCAAAACCAGACAGGAGGAGAAGGAAACCACGCACACCACAAACCCAGTTTCACATAGAACTATCACAACTGCAAAGCAAACACATAAACACACAAAGACATACTCGGAGGCACTGATCAAAAATCTACCAAAACTACAGAGGCCTCCAAAGCAGACACCCAAGCAACTGCCACCTCAAGACATAAGACATGCAACACATAGTTCTCAAAGTCAGTGTGCTAAACAGTCACAGCCCTTAAGGCCAAACACAATGCCAGACACACTTGTTATAGGTGACTCCATAGTCAGACACACGGATGTCCCACTCACCAGACTGAACAAGGAAAAGATCACAGTAAGCTGCCTGTCAGGCGCTAGAATCCACCACATAACACAAGCACTCAGGTCACTCCACAGCAAGTACAAGTATGACTCAGTCATTGTCCATGCCGTGTGAACGACCTGAGACGTACCTCCCTGGACTACATGAAAAGAGACATAGAGGAGCTCTCAGATTATGTAGCCCAGGCCGGTATGACCCTGACCCTGAGCAGTATCCTACCCTCACCAAGAATGATGCCACAATACAGAGACAAAATGATCAGCTTTAATAATTGGCTTAATTACTGGTGTCATTCTAAGGGGATCCAATGTCTGTCTGCCTGGGATGACATGCTTGACAAGCCACGCTGCTTCGCAAGGGACGGCTTGCACCTGTCACCCCTGGGCTTCCGGATATTGGCAAAGGCTCTTGCCACCCCCATAGTGCCTTTTTTAGGCAAGGCTCAAATGATAAACCTACCACCCTAGAAACAAAAATGGAGAAAAACTAAGGGTAATACTGCTCAATGCCAGATGTCTAAACCTCAAGATGCACGCCCTTGAAGCCCTCCTCAGTATGGAGAACATCAATGTCTGTGCTGTGACTGAAACCTGGTTCAAGGCTCCTGAGAGCACCCCAGCACTATCAGGTTATACCTCATATCATGCGTTCCGGCCCCAAAATCCGGACAACCAAAAGGAGGGGGAGTATCCATATTCATAAAGGATACCCACACCTCCAGGTTAGTGGCAATGCATGAAGCATCGGAGACCATCCAGGTGCAATTAACCATAGGTAAAACTGCCCTACAGTTTGTAACATGCTACAGACCACCTTCTCAAACTCAGGAACCCCACACAGCCTTCCTTAAGACACTAGAGAGTATGAATGTCTCTCCAAACACCATCATATTGGGTGACTTCAACTACCCAAACATAGACTGGGAACATTACTCAAGCCCCAACACCCTAGCCCAAAGGTTCCTTGAGTTCATAAACTCAAATGCTATGGAACAACTAGTCACCATTCCCACAAGAGGAGAAAATATACTAGACCTGATCATCACAAACATGGGGACAAAATGCTCCACACCGGAAGTATATCCCTCATTGGTGAGATCAGACCATAAATTAATCTCACTGGAGAGCCACATCCCGCCCCCACCCCCCGCAAAAAAGACCACAGTGAAGAACTTCTCAAAAGCAAACTTCACACTTCTTAAGACTGGAGTGGTATCCTTCAAGGCCCCCGAGCCAGTGGAAACCACAACCCACGCTGCTGAAACCCTTACAAATGCCTTCTACAAGCACCTCCAGGAATGTATGGATCAAGCAATCCCTAATAAAATCAAAACCCTTTCCACCAAAGGCAGGCGCCTGGTCTGGTGGACTCCAGCCATAAACAAACTCTACAACAAGAGGAGAAAGCTACTACATGACAGAGCAAAATCCCTAAATGGGAAGGCATCTCTGATCAATACTAGCAAAAAACTACGATCACTCATAAAATCATCCAAGGCCAACTTTAAGAGAAAAATCGCTAATGACACAAAAGACAATCATAAAGCCTTCTTTAGCTATGTTAGAAACCTGGGTGGAAACTCCCAGATATGCTCAGAATTAGTCCAAAATGATAAAAAAATCACTGAACCCACAGACACTGCCAACATACTGGCAGACAGGTTCAGTGCAAATTTCCCTCCCTCCCCAAAAGGAGAAATATCTATCCCACCAGAGTCTAGCCTCCCAAACATCTCAGATGCCCAGGTGAGAGCTGCTCTCTAAAGCAAAACACAGCATCAATGGGATCGGACGGTGTCCCCGGCTGTGTGCTACACGAACTCAATGAGGAACTAAACCCACACATAAGGCTGCTGTTTAATCTTAGCCTTACTA
The DNA here is from genome assembly GCF_019279795.1 of Protopterus annectens. NCBI lineage: Eukaryota > Metazoa > Chordata > Ceratodontiformes > Protopteridae > Protopterus > Protopterus annectens. The sequence continues at coordinate 1,212,297,399 of NC_056732.1, read as the reverse complement.
CAGGATACATACCCAAAGAATGGCGACGGGAACTGTGGTCCCACTCCACAAAGGCGGTGCTTCTACGGACCCTGGAAATTACCGGCCCATAAGCTTGATGAGCCTTGTCTGCAAAGCTATGGAGAGGATCATAATGGAACTCATAAATAAAGACATTGGGGACCTACAGACACTGGATCCTACCAATTTGGCTTTGTCAAGGGCAGATCCTGCCTCTTGAACTTGGTGACTTTTTCAAACAGTCACTAAGGCCATTGATGAGGGTAAGGCAGTTCACACAGCCTACCTTGACCTAGCAAAAGCGTTCGACACAATACCCCACTCGGGCATCATAGAAAAGCTCACCAGCTTAGATGTAAACCCATATGTCACAAGATGGGTTGCAAACTGGCTCATGGACAGAACACACAAGGTTAGAGTTGCTGGTGCCATGTCAGACTCTAAGCCGGTCATGAGCGGTGTCCCACAGGGCTCAGTCCTGGGTCCCCTCTTGTTCGGCATTTATTTTTCTGAAGTGCAGGCAAACATAGGGGGATTGTGGCTGACAAAATTTGCAGATGACTGCAAACTGGGCACCATAATTGACACTCCATCCGACACAGACATCCTCCAGAAAGGTCTCATAGAAATGGATAACTGGTGCCAGAGCCATGGCCTTAAGCTAAATGCCAAAAAATGTATAGTCATACCCTTTGGGAAAAACAAGGTAACTACTAATTACCACATAGGTGGTAATCCAGTAAACAATGAAGAAGTTATCAGGGACCTGGGGACCCAAGTTGACAGTAACCTCTCTTTTGACACTCACATTGCCAAAGTGGTTAGGAAGACCTTCTACATTGCCCACCTGATCATGAAGGGATTCACATCCAGATCAGGAGGTCATTGTACCCTGTACTCTTCACTTATCAGACCAATGATTGAGTACAATGCCCCATTCAGAATGTACCTTACCCGACACCTGCAGCAGTTGGAAAGACCCCAAAAGTTCCTCACCAAAAGGATAAAGGGGCTCAAACATATGTCATACGATGCCCGACTGAAGAAACTCCAGCTCTTTTCAGTCGCATACCGTCTGCTCAGAGGTGATCTGTGCCTGACATACAAGGCCATGTCCAACCCGTATTAATGGACATGCTCCCCCTCAAAAAATCCAAATCCACCAGAGCCACGAGAGCAAGAGACTTAAACCTCAACACGGATATAAATAGGATGTGCTGGAGGGACAGATTCATCACCCAGAGACTCCCTACACTATGGAACAGAATCCCAGTCCATGTGAGGCAAAGCCCCTCACTGACTCTGTTCAAGAGAAATCTTGACGAGTGGATGGGAGATCGTAGGTTTACCCCAGGAATCATCTCTGTATCACTGCTGGACAGAGGCACAGCAAACTAATGGGTATAGTATTCTCATCCTAAGGGGTGGTGAAAGCCACACACACTCTGGCTAGGCTTTTAAATGCCCTAGGGCAGATAGCCTAGTATGAACCTATGAACCTATGAACCTATGTCATTACCCTGCTATTTTCTCAGTCTGGACTGTGAATGTGATCACTGGGTAGCAAGGCTAAGCTATGCTTAGCAGGAGTAAACATTGCTTAAATGTAAATACTAAGCACATTTGCGCACTGGTAACATAAGCCTACATGGTGTAAGTGCTTATTCGTTTAACCATAGGTTAGCAGCACTTACCGTCACACAAACCCACACAGACCCACTTAAAGCTGCTCCAAACTGCCTTAACCACTCTGCATTCAACAGTCTTTGTTCTGCCTAGCAAGAAAATAAACAGCCCTTGCAAATCTTGAACCAAGGACCCTGTACACTATAGTCTCAGCAGTTAACCACTAAGCCATCACAGCTGTGAACATGTTTGTGGTTTTTTCAGCTATATCTGTCAGTACACATACTGAATAGTAGTGAACAACTGCTTTGACTTCTACAATTGTGTAGTACTTGTTAGTGAAAATAGTGTTGAATCAGTATGTTGTTATATATAAATATACACATATCAGATAAATATGGTGGGATACATCTGGGAAGGTATATACAACACTCATGTTTACACATAACAAGGATATGGATATATATATATATATATATATATATATATATATATATATATAGATATATATATATATATATATATATATATATATATATATATATATATATATATATATATATAGATATAGATATATATATATATATATGCATACACACATTTTATATATATGGGTCTATATTAAAAGACAGAAGAGGTGTTTCAGCGAACACCTCTTGGTCGACACGTAATGAGTGAATGCACTAAAGCACGAACGCTCAAAACAGCAATTTCTTTCCCTGGGAAAGCAATTGCTTGGCCATCCCCCATGTGTTCGCCCTTTTCCTCACTGTAGTGCGATCTCAGAGTTGGAATATTTAGTTAGGAGGGTGTGTGGGAGGCACAGCCCCCCACGTTGCGGGGTGTGTGGGGCAAAGCCCCCCACGTTGTTATGTTTTAAAGTGTGTGTGTGAGGGCTTGTGCTAGCAGTTTCTTTCCCAGAGAAAGAAACCACTGTTTTGAGCATTCGCACTTTAGTGCATTCGCTCATTACGTGTCGACCAGGAGGTGTTCGCTGAAACACCTCTTCTGTCTTTTAATATAAATTCAAATATATGTATGTACATATATATATATATATATATATATATATATATATATATATATATACACACACACACACACACACACACACACACACACACATACACACACACACACACACACACATGTATATATAAAACATATGCCCATGACATATAGTGGAGTCATACCTGAGCACCAGTAGTCACAACCTCTGTAAGTATTGCAGGTATAAATGTAGAATGTTGCTACAATAACAGTGGCTGTGTTAAGAGACGTGTAGGAAGTCACTTCTGATACTGACATCTACGCCATCAGTTACTGACAGACATCATAAGATCATCATAGTGAACTACCACACAAATCGCAGTAATCAACCTGTGGAATACAGCAGATATGACCAATAAATTTGGACAGTCTGACACAATATGGTCAGCCCAGAGGTATACACAGAACTCCGTAGTGCAAGACGTGTGGACCAAGCCTGACAAAGTGGATGTTTACAGCCATGTAAATGGGGATATCACAAAAATACTGGAATAGATAAGCTCACATAGTTGATGCATTTATACACTCCTGTTTGTCCTAATGCATATTAACCAGAGGAGCAGAAGTCCCAAGCCCACATACTTCCCACTAGTTAGTGACATATATCTTTACAGCATCCCACTGCTTTGTCAGAAATACACAACAGTTATGGTGGCCAGGCAACAGTACATCTGACAAATATCTGGACATAACATCACACTAGGTAAATACACTGAGCTGCTAGCATGTCACAAAGCACTGTGCAAACTACAGGCAGACTGCCACAACACTGACCCAAGTTTCCTATGGGGGAATACGCATGCACTTGCAAATATAGCAGGCACTACTGGCATGTAATAGCATGGAGTAAAAGACACCAGTGTGAAAGTGCATACCCACAACCAATCTGAACACAATCACATTATGGTAAGCCTAATTAATATTACAGTATATGGACTGTGTGAACAAAACCATCCTCATATGTGCCACTCACACAGTAACCCTACATATACTGGGCCAATACACAGTGTAGTCTGATGCCTGACTGTGGTATGGGATATGTGTCAGTCTGGCCCTACAAACATGTACGCTGATAGGGTATCATAAACCGGAGCAGCATGCAACATCAGATAGAACAGGACCAAGAACAATGACATCTACCACAGTCTGTACACAGGCCAAGTAACATATTCACAATACAGACTCGGTCAGCAATCACCATAAGTACACACAACTCACTACTGTATAGTCACCAACAAAATGTCCAGGTTTTGTCCTCAAATATAAGGCCTACTATACATAACATGTCTAGCAGTCTGGTATCTCACTGGCTTGTTATTAGGTATGATGTCAGTAAATAATGATGTACTGTACATGTGCACCTCTTACTGCATGACATATGGGCAAAGGGTGACAGACTTGGGGGATGGAGGCACAAACACAGGGCCAATATTGACATATTGCTGTGATAAATTGAGAAATTTCCTGGTGTAACTGAGTTTGTTGTTACATCTTTTCTGCTGGATATGAAGTCAGTAACTCACATGGATGTCACCATGTACTGACTGCAATCATCAGAGTATGCTACTGCATTTGTAAAGATAAGAAATGTGTGAGTAACATAACACATGTAAGACTCCAAACTCTGGCCAGTATGCAGATAGCCCTATAGGTGAGAGTTTCCTCAAACACATAACACTGTCATGCCAGACTTTAAATCATGTAGAACTGCCATATCCACAAAAACCCTGTTACACCAACATTACTTGAAATGTAGAACAGCAATACTTACATTCTGTCCCCATGTCTGGGACATCCCCCTCCTGTTTGTTGGCCTGTCTCCACAGTGTATGTTGTAAGAGGCATTTCCAACTACCCTGTGTGATGCTGTTTGTAAAACACCCACATGAAGTCCTGCTCACTGTGAAGGAAAAGGGCCAACACCCACATGAAGGGCATAGTTATAGGATTGTGTTTCCATGCAAATGACTATAAAAATGATACCACAGCGGTTCCACATGCAATTAGCAAGTGGGGGGCTGCAGTTCATGCACAGGCCATCAGCTGATCATGAGCATTTCTTACAAAACACAAGATGCTGCCTATGCAAAACAGATGTACTTTTCCACATCCACCATAGAGGGAGGGAAAGAGAGAGAGAGAGAGTGACAGAGACAAAGTAAGAAAGGACGGTAGTAAGAGAGTAAGAGCCAGGCATGTTTGTGTATGATCTGTGGGTGGAGAGTGGTATCTGGGTATTATTACAGTTGCCTACATTGTTTACTAATCCATAGTGTTACATAGTAATTGCGCATGGCTATACACATTTATGGCTGAGGATTGTCTACAACAACCTCTACAGTGTTTGAAAACTGTTGACCTTGTGATGGGGACAATGGAACATATAAGTCCTCAATATAATGATGTAGCAAAACCCACACTGCAATGGATCCTGTCATTACACAATCACCCACACAGGATATGGATGACACACACACACAAACACACACTTACCAGTACTGAGTTTCAAACCCCTGCTTGACTATGTATTGTTATTACAGTGTTATACAGTTATTGCACACGCCATGGATCTTACATGTTGGAGAGCTATCCAAAGGTATCTTTTTGAAGGTGAGTGACATCAGCAACTCTGCTAAAGGAGGAATAAGAGAAGTGTAGTAAGTCTGAATGTCCACAAAAGCAGGTGTCAGTGAAGACACACATACACACTCTCAGTAAAACACACACATCATCACATTTGGCACGATCAGGATTAGAACTCGTACCTAACTAATTTGCTACACAACAGTATTAGACAGTTATTTAATGCGCCACAGAGCCTATATGGCTGATATATGGCCAAAGGGTTATTTCAAGGTGACTGACATCAGCAGGCATGGTAAAGTAGGGCAATGGGAGGTGTAGTGATTGTGAATGGCTTCAAAATCATTAATCTCCACACACACACACACACACACACACACACACACACACACACACACACACACACACACTTGCCAGTACTGAGATGCATATGTTCATTGCTTCACAGGTGTGTAGTAGGTGAATGGGCCTGGAGGCTGTGCAAGGCTAGGCAAAGGGAATACCTTGGCATCAGGCCACATGACAAGGGTATCCAGTGTGGCTCATGGGTGTAGTCCCTGGAGTGATCCCCACAGGTGGGTATTGTATTCACCATCCACACATCTGGGTTACTGTTGTGGGTGGCCAGTGATGTGCACAGCTTCCCATGTATATGATCTATATTCCATAAATAACATGGATAGTGTCTGGGTTGTGCACATGTCCCACACGCATGTTCTTTGACACGTGGCAGTGTACTTGTCTCTGGGGCACGCTGTGTGTACAGATTGTTATCTTCTGATGTAGCATTCCTGACCTCATTTGAGGAGACCTGCCTATGGAACTGAGGTCATGCTTGCACCTACATTGACAACATGATACAGGTATTCAGTGGAGTTAGTGGCGTCTGTCCGTACAGGGCATGTGTATAAGGCATGGTATTCCTTTTGTGGGTTACATTTGCAGACTCTACAGTTGTTGCAGGCATCCAGTGGGGAACATAGCAAAATGACCACTGTAAGCATGTATTTGCCTATTGTAGGGATGGAACAGAGTGCCATGTCCTTTTACTTGCTGGATAACACACACTCAGTCAGGAGATGTAACACATCATGGTACTTCCTGAAGTCAGTGGCACTGTTGTGGTCAACAAGCATGTAGTCCACTCCAATCACACCGTGGTTACTATCTGTGAGGCAATATGCTGGGAACTACCAATATAGTGCTTGTTGCCTAGCCAAGTGTATTTGTGTGTGAGACATGGGTGGAGAGTGTTCTCTGAGTAATACAAGGATTGCCTATATTTTTCACCAATCCATAATGTCACATTTATGTCTATGGATTGTCTACACCAGCCTCTCTGGTAAGTTTGACATATGTTGTCATTGTAAGGTGGACATTGTGACATATATTAGGTCCTCAATATAATAATTTAGCAAAATCCCACTCCACAATGCATCCTGTTATTACACAATCAATCTCCACACTGGATACTGATGACACACACACACACATGCCAGTACTGAGTTTCAAACCCCTGTTTAGCTATGTATTGCTATTACAGTATACTGCATTTATCACACACGCCACAGAGCTATTGGGATATATGTTGTCCCAAGGTACTTCTAAGGTGAGGAACATCACCAGCCCTTGTAAATACTGGCATTGGGTGATGTAGTGGGTGAGAGATCCCAAAAATAATTTCACCCTAAACACACATTTACATTTTCCAGGGTTGAGGTTCAAACCTTTATCTAACAACTTTTATGGACCATTAAGTTACGCATGTACCATATGCACCGCTGACCTGACATGGTTTAGAGTTGGCAGCAGATACTTCTAAGGTGAATGATATCTGCAGGACTGCTAGAGTCAGGCTCTGAGATGTTTACTGTGTGTAAATGGGCCAAATCTTTGAGGTACACACATAAGCACTTGATACAAATGAGTTTCAAACCCATATCCGTGTAGCTACTGCTACTACACTGTTATGCATTCATGGCACATGCCACACAGCTTAGAGGGCTGCACCTTTTCCACAGGGGTATTTCAAGGTGACTGATGTCAGCAGGCTTGCTAAAGTAGGGCAATGGGAGGTGTAGTGACTGAATGGCCTCAAAATCATTAATCTCTACACACACACACACACACACACACACACACACACACACACACACACACACACACACACAGAGTTTCACAGTTGCCCTGTCTGTGATTAGAACTCCTACTTAAATAGCACGTTACACTATGGTAGTATGCAGTTATTGCAAGCGCCACGGAGATTATGGGGCTGAGAATTGGCCAGAGTGTTATTTCAAGCTGAATGACATCAGCATGAGTGCTAACATGGGCTATGGGAAGTGCAGTGTGTGTGAATGGGCCATGTCACCCCTGGGATTCAGGTTACTGTCTAAAGCTCTTGCCACCCCTATAGTGCCTTTTTAGGCTAGGTTCAAAGGAATAACCACCACCGTAACAGATACAAACATGCAAAATCTGAAGGTAATGCTACTGAATTCTAGAAGTCTAAACCTCAAAATGCTCTCTATCGAGGCACTCCTAAAAATGGAGAGCATCGATATCTGTGCAGTAATTGAGACCTGGTTCAAGACTTCAGAGAGCACCCCTGCAATACCAGGCTACAACTCTTATTACACTTTTCAGCCACCAAATCAAGACCGAAACACTAAAGGTGGAGGTGTGTCCATATTCACCAAGGATATTCACACCTCCAGGCTAGTTGCCCAACACAATACATCTGAAATTCTGCAGGTGCAACTAATACTAGGTAAGACTGCAATCCAAATTGTAGCTTGCTACAGATCCCCCACCATGCCCCAAGATTCTCACTACACCTTTCTAAACATACTGTAAAATATTAAGATACAACCAAACACCCTAATACTGGGTGATTTCAACTAACCTGCCATTAACTGGGAAAACTACTCGGGTACCAACACCTTTTCCCAACGGTTCTTGGAATACACAAATTCCAACACCCTGGATCAACTAATCTATTGTCCCACCAGGGGTCCAGTATCCTACACCTGGTTATTACCAATATGGGAGATAGATGCTCCACACCAGTTGCAGACACTTGCTGATTGGTCTGTGTAAATGGTCCAGCACCTTGGTACTGTGGTGGCTGAGGATCCCCTGCTTGTATTTATGTACAGTGTACTTATTAACAAGGAGATTTTAGTACTTGTATCAGTTTAAGACTTCCTTGTGCTTTCCAGCAGGTTCTGGAGCAAGTGCTAGTCACAGTGTTCAGATTTTAGTGCTACTACTGAGAAACCAGGAAGTTCTAAGGGAAAATTTGAAGAGCAGACTTTCTGGCACCTGTAATAGTTTAACCATAGCCTCGCGGTGCTGCCCGATGCAAAAAATGCACAAACACACGCATTTTTAAGCCATAAAATTGAAAGGGATAGAAATCAGCCAAAATGTCTAATAAAATTACAATTTCCGAGCTGGAAACCACTCCTCTAGTGTTAGATAGGCAGTACAATGCTCCCCCTGGTAAGCACTAGGACTTCCCTCTATCACAGCAAGATCTGGATAGCTCTAATACAGAAAATAAAGTACTGAAATCAGCAAAGCCTGGGATCTGGACTGTACTAGCTTGGAAAGGCTGGAAATGAGCAAACAAGATTTTTTTGGTTAAAACAGGCTAGACAATGCAATAATACAGTAAATAAACACAGAAAAGGCTAACACACTTAAGTGTGTAGCCCTAAACAGTAAATGCAATTAAAACTCTACAAAATTAGTGAAGCAAGGCAAGTGCACAACTAAAACATGATTTAAGAGGCAGTAATACAGTAGAATAAGTAGTCTAGTCTACATATACAGAAAAGTCTATATGTACAGAAAAGCAGCTAAAACACACTAAAACAATTTAGATGCAGTGCAACCTAGAACACTTGAGTTGTAGCAATATTAAGGCAAATACAGTTTTAATAAACGCAGTAAAATATACTCTATATTTCCAAAACGTTTGAGAAGCACAGTCAGAACACAAAGAGATTCAAGCACTTTTTTTGTTAAGAAAGGGTGAAAGTTAAGTGGGTTTGCCTTCTCAGATGTTCTCTCTGTATTGGGTAGAATGAGCTAATGACACTAGACTGGGAGGAGTGTCCCACATCAAATTTACAGTAGGGATGGGCAACTGACACCAACAGGGAGGGAGGGTGGGGAACAATACTAAAGCTAGTAGCCTACACTCTTTTAGACAGTAAACACTACAGAAATGTTTATCACAGTAGTGAGCCACAAAATGAAAGTTTTTAAACAGATAAAGGAACACAGTGATGTACAGTGAAACTAGCTATAAAGCTTTACAAATAGTGTGACAGTAAAAAACTTATTTCTCAGGCACTGTAGGGCAGACAATTTTAGTTTAACCGTGCAGGTGCTATATATAAATTGCTAGAAGCAGTAACAGTATAAATAAGCTAAAAAAACAGGATACTTATTGTTATATATCTCAGATCAGAGTTGTAGTCAATGCCCCTCATCCACTTGGCTCAGTGTGTATAGACAGAAATCCTCGCAAAGTTAGGGATTAAATACCAGAAGATACTTCCTTAGACAACTTTTTTAAAAAAAGCTCAAAAGAACCAGTGAGTGCTTCTCCAAGCCCTAGACCACCCAACCCCCACTAGCCAGCAGCCAATCAACACAATCTTGCCACAAAAGTAAAGAAAGGCTTCTGCTAATTCAAGATGGCCTGGTCATGTGCTCAGAACAATCATTGCAAAAACAAACAGGCTCACGGACAGCAAATCTGAACTGGGACAGTACTAAAGCTAGAAGCCTACACTCTTTTAGACAGTAAATACTATAGAAATGTTTATCACAGCAGTGAGCCACAAAATGAAAGTTTTTAAACAGATAAAGGAGCAAAGTGAAATACAGTGAAACTAGCTATAAAGCTTTACATACAGTGTGACAATAAAAAACGTATTTCTCAGGCACTGTAAGGCAGACAATTTTAGTTTAACCATGCAGATTAGTGAATATCAATAAAATACAGTAAAAAGTATGCAGCAGGCAGTAAAAAGTGCTATATGTAAATTGTTAGAAGCAATAACCAGTATAAATAAACCATAAAACAGGATACTTATTGTTATATATCTCTAATCAGAGTTGTAGTCAATGGCCCCCCTCCACTTGGCTCAATGTGTATAGACAGAAATCCTCTCAAAGTTAGGGCTTAAATATCAGAAGATACAATCTTAGACAACTTTTTTAAAAAAAGCTCAAAATAACCAATGAGTGCTTACTCCAAGCCCTAGACCACCCAACCCCACTAGCCAGCAGCCAGTCAACACAATCCTGTCACAAAGGTAAAGAAAGGCTTCTGCTAATTCAAGATGGCCTGGTCATGTGCTCAGAACAATCACTGCAAAAACAAACAGGCCCAAAGACAGCAAATCTGAAATGGACAATATTAAAGCTAGTAGCCTACACTCCTGTAGATAGTAAACACTACGGAAATGTTTGTCACAGCAGTGAGCCACAAAATGAAAGTTTTGAAACAGGTAAAGGAGCACAGTGAAATACAGTGAAACTAGCTATAAAGCTTTACAAACAGTGTGACAGTAAAAAACTTATTTCTCAGGCACTGTAAGGCAGACAATTTTAGTTTAACCGTGCAGATTATTTAATAGCAATAAAATACAGTAAAACGTATGCAGCAGGCAGTAAAAAGTGCTATATATAAATTGTTAGAAGCAATAACCAATATAAATAAGTGAAAATAGGATACTTATTGTTATATATCTCAGATCAGAGTTGTAGTCAATGCCCCTCCTCCACTCGGCTCAGTGTGTATCCTGCTGTGGCCATACCTCTCAGCTGTACAGATTCACCCAGGTTACCCAGAGGCATGTGTCATATATCTGGTCAGTTCCCCTTCACATTGTGGTTTCCAAGTGGGTTTGTAGACACCCATTACTGGGTTTGCAAGCAGGGGTAGTATGGGCACACCTCAGAGTTTCAGACTTCACACACTCCATGACGTCCATGCGTCTACACTCCCCACTCTGTTATTCTATCCTCTTCCTAACATTATATGAGTGATATATGAGAAGTATCCCTATAGTTGTCTTTTATCCCAGCGGTATTTAGGTGTTGGTCCACAGTTCATGCAGTAGGACATGGTGGGCATGCTACTGGGATTTGTTGATATGGCCTTGCATTTGTGTTCTGTGGACTGTGTTATGTTGTTAGTTGGGACCCCATGAGATAACATACATTGGTAGTACAGGTGAGGCACAGGCTTTTGACAGAGGACTGTAGGGCATTTGGTAGTGATACAGGCTATCTGTAGCAGGCCAGTGCACTCTGTCACTCCTACAGTCCCAGGCTGCAAGCCACTGGATTCCTCTTGGGTTGGCAGGGTAATTGTGCGTGGTGTTAATGGCAATATTTCTTGTCGATATTAACCCATTGGTCTGGATGCTGGCAGGGTGCTGCTTACAGCTAGGGACACACCTGCATGGGGCACCTCTTCAGAATGCTGCATTCTGTGGGTATTCCCATACAGAAGTGGGGGTTCATACTGTACTCATTCCCAACAGCAGGAGTATGACCTGTGATAAACCTGTGGCTGATGGTGGGGTGAGCTGAGTGCATGTGTGATATGGAAGCTTCTCGCTGCTGACTCACAGATTTACCTGGGAAATTCCCCTTATGCTGCCTTGTGCAGAGACATAGGCAGTCTCTCATTACTTCATAACTGTGCCTTTTGTGGTCTGCCAGTGACTGGCCAGACTACATCAGTATTCCATACTACACAGACAATTAATGTGCTGCTAACCTGTATGTACAACTCCAAAGATGTGTGCAGTGGACAGTTGCATTTTATGTACTCTGTCTAGGGTACTTCCACTTGTGTACTGTGTGTATGTCTGGGCCCACATTCATGGCATGTCCATCTTTCAGATGGTGACAGATATTGACATCTGAGCAATGGGTATGGATGACTGCTGAATTGGGTCTTTCTGGGATGCATTGTGGTTGGCACTGCAGTTGTCAGAACATGGCCCTGTCATTGACAGTACTGGCCATAGGCCACCGGGACAAAACCCTCCATGCCTACATGCTGGCCATTTCCACACAATATTCAACACCCAACAACCTAACACACAAAGCCCTGCATATTGTACACATGCAACAATCTATTCTGCAAATTGGGCCAGCTCAGGTAATCTGTGCTCCACTATTATTAAACCCACACGTGCATGTTACTGCAATTCTACATAGGATTTGGGGGGGGGCATTTCATTTTGTATTCTGACCTGTCATGCAGACTAGAGGCATATCAGTAGAGTACAGATCTTAGGTTTTATTGACCTACATTTCTGTTTCAGACTTCTTACCCTTCAGAACTAACATGCAACTGCAAATTGTTGTAGTCTGTCTGTGTAGATCTGGAGGGGGGACGTTCTCCATTGCCATTAATTGGAGGCCTTAGCACAGCCTTTTTTTATGGTCATCTACATCTGTCCTTCTGGCTGAGGCTGTTGGGTATCTGAGCTTCACTGACATGCATGTGTGTGTCCTATGTACACACATTTGGGCCACCACATGTACTGCAATGGGATTTGTCACCTTGTCTAATACTGCCTACTTTGTTGACACCAGTATTTGTTATGGATTTCATGCTGCCCATATAGGTGTCCACCATCTGCTGCCATCCCATTCAGCCACCTGATTCCCTTGCATGCTAACATCCATACCATAGATACAACTAGCAGAACATACTACTCCATTCAGCAGTTGATAGGAAGAGTGATTTACATTGTGACTGTGTCAGTATTGAGGATGGTGCTGGAGGGCTGACTATGTCGGATGCACATACTACACACCCTATACATGGTAAAGTACAGGTAGTGTCATGTTTGACATCCGTTTTACTGTGTGCGAGTCAGAGAGAGGTGTCATTCCCTAGGTTCCTACCATGTCAGTGTATGTGCTATGCATTGCCTCTTTGCCAAAGCCTGGGCATACTGGGCGCACCTCCTTCTGCATACATGGGCAGGCTCAGGTTGTTCCTCCACCGAGTCACTCTGTGCCTGTGCTGGCCTTGGCAATAGTGAGGGGCTGTGTGGCCCTGCCCCGTGCTGTTTCTGCTACAACTGTTTCCACAGGATCATATTGTGTAGCATGGCACATACAATGAAAATGTGTGTACATGTAGTCGGAGAGTACTGCAAGGCTCCACCGGATATGTCTAGGTACCAGAACTGTGCTTGAGCATCCCAAACACACTCTGTATTATGATTCTAGTTTATGAGTGTGCCTCATTATTGAGTTCTTGTTCAGGTGTGTGTGCATTTCTGATGGCTGTCATCAGCCATGGCTCCAGTGCATAACCAGCATCCCCCACTAGGTGGCCATATAGGATGTCCTCACTGGCAGATCTCTGGTACAGCTGTATCATATGCCAGATGTGGGAGTCGTGATAGCTTCCAGGGCTGCCAGCACACACATTCATTATAATGCCATGGGCATTGCACACGACCTGGCAGTTGATGGAGGGGAAGCCCTTACGGTTTATGTAGACCCTACCCCGCTCACCAGGTGGTGCTTTAATGTGTATGTGCATGCAGTCTATAGCACCCACTACCTCAGGGTATTCTGCTATTTGGTTGAAGACTCGCATATTGTTGGTCACGCCTGAAGTCTGAAGAAGTGTTACTACAACGTGAAAGCGCTAACTGTCCTAGGCATTTTGTTTCCAATAAAGGATACGATATAGTGAAACCTGTGTTATCTCAGCTTTTGGTGTACCCTTGGATTTGTTTTTCTTCTCACGCCTCAAGGGTGTTGAATTAATATATGTGCTCACCGGCATGTGCTGATATGGCATCCAGGAACTGGTGAAGTACCCTGGATGCTGATGCATGTGAGATCCCCATGATATCCCCATTTGGGCTTTGGAAGGTACCTGTGGCTAGTATTCTTACGCCTACACATACCTTGGTATACACTGGGATGGGTTCCCCTCTGTTGGTTCTGTGTGTGAGGCGTGGCCAGCACAACTCAACAATTTGCTGTAGGCTGTCCCTGTCCACCCTGTAGTGCTCCACTGTATCCAGCTCATGTATCCCCTGGTAGGTTACCCTGGGTCTGCAAACTCATCTCCTTCTACTCACTGTGGGATGGTTGTCAGCATTCTCATCTTCACCACCCTCAGCCTCTTCCACATGTTGAAGTATGAGAGCAACAGCAGCCCCTATCATTTGATAGTTTTGTCAGGTAAAATTTCCCCATCTGTGTACACCGGTGGTGTAGAGTTTGTGGGAAAAACCAGATTGAAAGGTGTTTGCATAGTTTATAGTAGTGTGCTGGGCTGGGCTAGGCTGGGCTGCTGCCTGTGTAATTGGCTGATTCTGATACATTTCACCTGCCAGCTATGCTAGCTCTCCTTGATTGCCTTCCTGCTGCTGTTTTCCCTTCCCATTGCCTTCCCGTTTAAGCCCCAAGGTGCACCCCCGCATACCCAGTGCTCAGATGTGAGCAGGGCTGCTATTTCCTGTTTTTTTTTTTTTTTTTTTGTTTAAAACCTGGTGCGCAGCGTGCACATCTGTTTAGGCAAAGAAAACACTGCTAGGCAGCCTCAGACACCCCCCCCCTTCCTTAGCTGTGCTTAGCTGAGGGCAAATATGGGCCACAGAGCTCCAGTAAGCTTATAGCATGCATGACACTTCTCCTTATGAGGTCATCTACCTCTTATGCTTATACCATAGTGTTGCTGCACCTACATGGTTGGGTGCAAGCTAACAGTGAGGGGAAATCTGTGATTCAGTATCAGTCCCCTCATTTGCATAAAACTGACTGCTAATGCATGGGTACAAAATTGACACTCAGACTTCCCCCCTTAGCAACCACTATTCCATGGTATTGTTGTGTTGTGCAGGCCATTGACTATTGTGGCAGATTGCTGATTTTGGTTTAAAAGCTTATTTCCAACTTTTTTTCTTATTTTCGGGCCGATCCCATTTGCGCATCACTGCCCTACGCTTAAATGGCCGAAATTGGCCAAAAAAAAATAAAAGTTATTTTTTTATAATTTTGCAACTATTTACCATGCCAATGGCCATATATCTGGCCATTGGCATGCCTACTACATTGAATACATGCTTTCTTTGGAGCTGTCATGTTTCCGTTTTGTAATTTGCAGAAATGTATTCGGTTAGTAGCCAAATACATTTCTGCAGGTTACACTATTCCTGCACAGATGCCTACCTGCTTCCTGGATCGCTTATTCACCTTATTTGCATGGTTTTCACCTGTAAATGGGGTAAATAGCATAAAGGAGTTGTGTCCGTGCAGGAATAGTGTAGGAGCGCTCGTGCATGTCCCGGGAGTTCGTTCCTGGATCACTCGTCGCCCATATTGCAATGCAGCAGCTCTTGCACTATTCCTGCACACAGTGCAGCGCTTGCTGAATCCTGGGGTTAATTTTTTTTTTTTTTAGTTTAGGACCTGTTATTGACATTAACAAGTTGAATCTATTCCATGAAAGAATTTTATGATGTAAAGAACGTAACTGATTTTTTTTCAGTTTCTAACTGGTGAATGGTAGTTTGGGCTGAATTGGATCCCAAATATATATATTTTGTATTGGAGGTACAGAAACCCTGTGCTATATAACCTAGACCATATTCTGTTATATTTTGTGACTAGGTGTCTTCAGCAGGATCTGTAACCAATTACCCATGGATACGGGGGTCTACTGTATTTCTTCTTTTGTTGGTAATGTTTCAATTCCTTTTGCCTTTTTTCTCAATTCTCTATAAAAACTTTTTTGAGTCATCAATAAATTGCTTATTTAGTACTTTTTCTGTACACTTGTTTTCTCCCTGTGCTGATATTTTTAGTGTATTATTTGTGATAGTGCACAATAGATCTCGAACTGTTCTGACACTGCACGTTACTTTTATCACGTCTATCTCTCTGAATATTTTTGTTGGTCTGCTCCCTCTTCCATATTCTTGTAGCAGTGACACCTCTTGTCTTAATTGCTTTATAATTTTCTCTATTCGATACTTCCGTGATTCCATTTGATTTCTCCCCTTCTTTTCCTTTACTGCTTTATGTTTTTGTGGTAAGGCTTTATCTGTTAATTTAGCTGCACAGTACTATATCCTACTTTCTTCTGTTAAATTGCATAGTTAGACATTGCCCGTTCGATTCTCAGTTAGAGCGTCTTTTGTGTGGCGACATGCGTGAATGGGCATTCCTTCGTTGGAGGTTGTGTGTTAGGCCCGGCAAGCCAGCACATAAAAACTCTACTGCCAATCATTAGCAGACCGGAGTTCCGCTGTGGTGACCCCTAACTGGGAAAAGCAGAAAGACACAAACTTCTGTTAAATCGCATGAATCTCTATGTGATGTTAAGTTGTCTCTCTCGCCTTCATTCTTGCTGGTTGGGTTCGGCTCTGACTTGGCCATTTTCTAAAGCTCGAGAGCTACTTACTGGCTCAAGGCCTCCCTATACCCCACAATGCCTGGCGCTAGATCCCCAGATCTCGTTTGCCACTTCAGCTACGAGGTTGCGCTTCACTGGCTCAGGTCATATTAGTCTTTTGTATTTTTAGTAGTTTAACTGTTGTATATATTTTTTTCAATTTTTTTTGTTAATCAGAATAGTACTGTAGACTAGTCTTAGGTTTCCTGTGTTTTTCTGACCCTTAGGAAACTCGTTTTTACTTAGAGAGTCGTCCCCCTCATCACCCTAAGTGGGCCATTTAAGTTAGAGGCTATCCCCTTCCCTTTTACATTGTTTTCAGTAGGAAGTAGTGTTTAGCCTTTGTAGTCTAAAATCATAGTCTCTTAGTTTTAGTTGGTATAGTTACCTAAAATGTTTTTGTGTCGGGGTGTGGGCCTAGTGTGTGTGTGTTAGTGTGTGTGTTTTTTGTGCACTAGTCAAAAGTTTCATCCGTCGGTATTCCTTTTATCTTATAACATATCAAAGGATACCAAGGTATTAGGGTTCAAGAAGTGTGACTCGTGCTGTCAGAAAATGTCTCTTGTTGTTTATTGTTTGGGTTCCCTACACCTGCAGGACTCTTGCTCGGTATGTCATGCCTTTAGTCCGAGAGTCCTGCAGGAGTGTAGGAACAAGTTAATTCTCAGGGGTTTATTAAAACCCGAGGGGTCTCCGGCAAAGTTTCAGCCAGCTAAAACCCCTAAGCCCACCAAGCCATCGACTCCCAGTACGGAGCTGTCGCCAGGTGGAGCATCTGCTTCAATTTCGGTTCTGGCCAGGACAGAAGTATCAAAATCTCTCTCAGCTCTGACCTTGGTGTTGGAGCCGTCAGGGAGCCGTAAGCAATCCAGATTGCCATCCCTGGAGTCGATTCCCTTGTCTCCGGGATCACCTTTGCTACAGTCTGAACGGAGCCGTAGGCCCCACTCTTCTCGGTCCTCGAGGATGTCCGATCATGACTTGGAGAGAGTGGTTAGTAGACTCCTCAAATCGCAGGCCCTGGCTAAAATGTTAACTAGCCCTCCTCATCAGGCTGTGGCTGCTCCCCTTTCTGAAGTAGTTCCTCCTCCGACTCCTCCTGTCAGTTCGGAGCCAGAGCTTGTTGGGGTTCAGATCCTGGAAATGTCGGCGCTGATGCTTCCCCTTTCGGCTCCTTCGTCAGCTCCGATTTCTTCAATGGTTCCGTCCTTGGAGGGATTTGGGCACCGAGACTCCCTCGTCGGCTCCGAGGGGGTGAGTGGCATCGGACCCTTGTCCGACCCCATTCTCCCTCTTGGAGCTTCGGTGCAGGTAAGCTCGGCTCCTACATTGGCCTCGGAGCCATCCCTTTCAGTGCCGGAGAGGATTCCCATCTCCTCAGAGCGGGGCCCTCTTCTGTGCCGGACAGGGGCGCCTTCGAGGTCATGAGGAGCGTGCTGACTTCTGAGTGTGCACCTTGATCAGCCCCTTCAGCTCCTCCCCCCAAGGTGCCTGCTTCGGTCTCTGCCCCTCCTCCAGACCCCAAGCAAGGGGACCAAATGCTCCGGGTCACCCCACTGGGTGTATCTTCCTCTTCCAAGGCCTCCCCTGAGATTTCAGAGGAACCCCCTCAAAAGAGGAAATGTAAGAGGAAGCATGTTGACTCCCCAGAGTCCATCATGTCAGATACTGACTTGGAGGATTCCGAAGGGTCCCCAAGATCCCCCTCTGAAGATGTCTTTTTCTCAGACATCCTTGAGATCCTTAAGCAGAGGGGGAACTGGTCTGCCCTTAACCCTTCTGAGGACGAGTCGGTATACTTGGATGCGTTTGGTTCTCGCCCCTCCACCTCCTGGGTGTCTCCGCCTTTCGATCCATTATTGGAAGTGGTGGCTCGGAAGGCGTGGTCAGCTCCGGACACACTGGAACCAACCCCTCACAGGCCTACTAAGTTTATCACGGCCCCCCAAGATAAACAGTTTCTGACAAAGTGTGTCCCCATTGATGCCATGGTGGTAGCAGCTGCCACGAAAAAGGAGTTGACTGATCCTTCTGTACCTGTCCATCCCCCTAACAAAGAGTCTAGGACAATGGATACATATGGGAAGCGGATGTTTTCCTCAGTGACCTTCTCCATGCGGTCGCTGAATTATTTGTGCCACTTCACCCATCTTCAGAGGGATCTCCTCAAGGAGCTAGGAGATTCCCTGCAAGATCCATCAGCTTCGGGGGCTCAAGACAAGATAAACTCCCATCTGGCGACTCTTAATGCTATCATTAACTCCTCCATGTGGCTCCTTTCATATGTGGCTGATGGGGCGATTAGAGCCGCAGGCACAGGCATGGCTTTGAGAAGGCATGCCTGGATGCAGTTATGTAACTTCGCTGATCCCTTCAAGGCGTCTTTCACCAACACCCCTTTTGATGGTTCGGCTCTGTTTGGACCTCAGGTGAAAGATACACTTACCAGCTGTGAGCAGGAAGGCAAGACTCCCTCTGCCATTGGAGTCCATTTTTCCACTCCCTCTAGACCATACCCTAAGGGTCAGAAGAGTGGGAAGATGTGGTTCCTGAAACCCCAGGGAGCTGTGCCTGACACACATTGTGAGTTTCCCTCCAGAGGCAGTGGAGGGAACAACAATATATGCCGCCCGCAGGGCAGAGGGGGTCCGCAGAATCAGGGTGGCAGAGAATCTTTCTTTGACAAGCCCTTCCAGCACCCCTGAGGGGCTGAACGGCTGTCTGCCTTCGGAGGCAGTCGGGGGAAGGTTGTCTTTGTACCCAGAAGCCTGGCGTCTCATCACTTGAGACAGATGGGTACAGTCTATCATATCCGGAGGTTACAAAACCCCGTTTGTCCACACTCCCTTAAAATCAAACAACCCCATCCCAGATGTTCCACCCAGTCTAAGGGAACAGGCAGTACAAGAAATTTCAAGACTGCTAAAAAAATGGGCCATCCAACAAGTCCCAGCAGACCAGCAAGGATCCGGAATTTACTCAAAGTTCTTTTTGATACCAAAGAAGACGGGACTGGAGACCCATTTTAGATCTTAGCAGCCTAAACAAGTCTGTTCAAAGAACGAAGTTCCAGATGGTCATGCTTCAGTCCATTCTACCCTTTTTGGGTCAGGACAATTGGATGTGCTCCATAGATCTTCAGGATGCGTACTACCACATCAAAATGGACAGGCGTTCCAGAAGGTTTCTCCGCTTCGGCCTGGGAGACAGTCATTACCAGTTCAGAGCCCTGCCTTTGGTCTCACCACAGCCCCCAGGGTGTTCCCCAAATGCATGACAGTGGTTACCGCTCACCTAAGATGGCAGGGATTCCAGGTGTTTCCATATCTAGACGACTGGCTCCTTACTGCTACCACCAGACATCAGTTGCTAAGAGCCAGGGATTATACTATCCAAACATGCTCCAACCTAGGTATCTCAATAAATGTCAAAAAGTCTGCATTGTCGCCTTGTCAGTCCTTAACCTTTATAGGCGCAAGATTAAATACGAAAGATCTGTCTGCAAGGCTACCAGTAGACAGAGTGGCAGACATTCGCCGTCATGTACAGGTATTATTAGGATGCAGGAAGATTCAGGCCAGATTCGTCCTAAAAACCTTAGGTCTCATGGCAGCAGCAATCTTATTAGTTCCCCTGGCTCGTTTTCACATGAGGATTCTCCAGTGGATGCTTTTCACTCAATGGTCGTTTCAACAACTTCCTTTGTCTCACAAGATAAAAATCACACAATCATGCAAAGACCACTTGGCTTGGTGGATGGTCTCTCCATCAGTACCCCAGGGCAGACCATTTGTTCTTCCTCCTCCAGTTGCCACGGTGACCACGGATGCCTTCCTGATCAGGTGGGGGGGCATTTTCAAGGCAGGACTGTCCAGGGCACCTGGCAACCCCACGAGTACCACTTGCACATAAATGTCTTGGAGATGAGGGCGGTGCTTTTAGCGTTGCAAGCTCTTCAGAACTCTCTACCCACTGGGACCATTGCAATTCAGACAGACAATATGTCTGTAGTGTGGTACATCAACAAGCAGGGCGGAACCAAGTCATATCCCTTATGTCGAGAAGCACTCAGACTATGGCAGTGGGTGATCTGCTCTCAACAGTTTCTGATGGCAACACACATCCCTGGGAAGTCCAACGTCATAGCGGACAGGCTAAGCAGAGCTATTCTCATGCCTCACGAGTGGTCTCTCAACCGGACAGTAGTGGACAGAATCTTCCACAAATGGGGTCAGTCTTGCTGCGACCTTTTCGCAACTCCTCTCAACAGCAAGTGCGACAATTTCTTCACTCTCTTCCCTCTTCCCGGACACTCCCCCAGAGACGCTCTAGTTCACGATTGGCCCCAGGGACTTCTGTATGCATTCCCACCCTTTCCACTAATTCCCAAACTAATTCAGAAAGCTACCGTGCTGGGTTGCAGGATGATCCTCATTGCCCCCTACTGGCCTCGACAAATCTGGTTCCCTTTCCTGCATCGTCACCTTCTAGAGCAGCCTTGGAATCTGGACCCAGTTCCAGACCTCCTGATCCATCAGTCGGGCAAGCTGCATCAGTCTCTTCAGTCTCTCAACCTCACTGCTTGGTTGCTCCACTTCCAACCTTAGCCAGGCTTCCCAGTATTTCCAGTTCAGTGCGTGAGATTATCCTTTCCTCGCACAAACCTACAACCAGGAAGACTTATGCTAGCAAGTGGAAACGTTTCTCTTTCTGGGCAGAGGCTAGAAATATAGATCCCTTCACGGCCCTGGTCCATAACGTTCTGGACTTCTTAGCAGAACTTTTTCAAGCGGGCTCCTCGTCGGCCACCATTAGAGTTCAATTAGCGGCAATCTTTAATTTCCAAACAGGCCTGTCAGAAACCAGCATCATGTCCCATAAGCTTTGCAAAGCCTTTCTGAAAGGAACAATCTTGCTCGGGCCTCCAGTGAAAGATCCCCCACCTCCGTGGGACTTAAATTTGATCCTAGCTTCCTTGATACTTCCTCCCTTTGAACTGGCAGCTTCCTGTCCCTTGAAATTGCTTACTTGGAAAACCCTCTTTTTGGTGGCCATTACTTCAGTGAGGAGAGTTTCTGAACTTCAAGCCCTTTGTGTTCATCCTCCTTATCTAGTTTTCCATAAGGATAGAGTTTCACTCAGGACTAATCCTTCGTTCCTTCCTAAGGTCCCCTCTGAGAACAATTTGAATCAATCCATCGATCTGCCAGTCTTTTTTCCAAATTATTCCAACAAAGCTGAACACAAATTACACCAGTTGGACGTTCATAGGCAATTACGTTTCTATTTGCATAGGACTGAGCAAATAAGGAAATCAGACCAACTCTTCCTGTCCTATGCGGAGGGTAAGCAGGGTCGACCAGTGTCTAAAGTAACCTTATCCAGGTGGTTGTCCTCTATTATTACCCTTATTTATCAGTTGGGGCATAAAGAACTCCCTGCTAAACCTAAAGGCCACTCTACTAGGGCTTTAGGTACATCAGTAGCTTTTCAAGCTAAACTACCAATGGAAGCCATTTGTGCAGTGGCCACATGGGCCACCCCTCATACCTTCATTTCACATTATAAATTGGATGTGGCCTCTAGGAATAGAGCTGATTTTGGTTCCACTGTGCTCAAGAGTCTGTTCCAATTAGTCACCCAGGACTAAGGTGCTAGGGACGCTGTCCCAACCAGCAAGAATGAAGGCGAGAGAGACAACCTAACATTAAGAAGTTATGTACCTACCATAACGTTCCATGTTAGTTGTTTTCTTCTCGCCTTCTTTCTTGCATCCCACCCTCCATCCCCCTAGCCTAGATGGAAGAGTCTTCCTACGAGTCTTGTCACTGGCTGAGTCTTTACCGTTTTATGTCCTCTACCTTTTTTCTTCAGCCCTCTAACTGAAGTCTTGCTTTTGGTACAGTTGTCCTCTTGTATTATGTTGGTGTTAGGTCTTCCAAACGAGATCTGGGGATCTAGCGACAGGCATTGTGGGATATAGTTCATAGGTTCATAGATTTATACTAGGCTATCTGCCCAAGGGCATTTACAAGCCTAGCCCATAGTTTTGTGGCTTACGCCACTCCTTTAGTATGGGGAACTATACCCATTATTTTGCTGTGCCTCTGTCGAGCAGTGACACTGAGGTAATCCCTGGGGTATATCTGCGATCTTCCATCCATTGGTCAAGATTTCTCTTGAACAAGGCCAGCGAGGTGCTCTGCCTCACATATACCGGGATTTTGTTCCACAGCATAGGGAGTCTTTGGGTGATGAATCTATCCCTCCAGCATGTCCTATTAATAGCCGTGTCGAGGTTTAAGTCTCCGCCCTTGTGGCTCTGATGGATCTAGATTTTTGAGGTGAAGCATATTCATCAAATCTGGGTTTGACATGGCCTTGTATGTTAGGCAAAGGTCACCTCTGAGCAAGCGGTGGCGACTGAATAGAGCTGGAGTTCTTTCAGTCGGGCAGCATAGGACAGATGTTTGAGACCATTTATCCTTTTGGTGAGGAACTTTGTGGCCTCTCCAGCTGCTGCAAGTGTCGGGTCAGATACATTCCAAATGGGGCATTGTGCTCAATCATTGGTCTGATGAGTGATGAGTATAGGGAGACTATGACCTCCCTTGATCTAGATGAGAATCCCTTCATGATAAGGTGGACAATGTAGAAGGTCTTCCTAACTACTTTAGCTACATGGGTGTCGAATGACAGACTACTATCAACCTGGGTCCCCAGGTCCCTGATAACTTCTTCTGTGCTCAGTGGATTGCCACCTATTTGGTAGCTAGGGGTAACCTTGTTTTTCCCGAAGGGTATGACTATGCATTTTTTCGCATTTAACTTTAGGCCATGGCTCTGGCACCAGTTATCCGTTTCTGTGAGACCCTTCTGAAGGATATCTGTGTCAGATGTGTTTTCTACTATGGCGGGCAGTTTGCAGTCATCTGCAAACTTTGTCAGCCATAACCCTCCTGTGTTTGCTTGTACTTCGGAAAAGTAGATGCCAAACAAGAGTGGGCCCAGGACTGAGCCCTGTGGTACACCACTTGTGACAGGCTTTGAGTCTGACATGGCGCCAGCAACTCTGACCCTGTGGGTTCTGTCACTCAGCCAGTTTGCAACCCATCTTGTGATGTATGGGTTAACATTTAAGCTGATGAGTTTTTCAATGATACCCGAGTGGGGTATTGTATCGAAGGCCTTCGCCAGATCGAGGTAGGCTGTATGGACTGCCTTTCCCTCATCAATGGCTTTGGTGACTGTTTCGGAAGTCAACCAAGTTTAGAAGGCATGATCTGCCTTTGACAAAGCCAAACTGGGATGGATCCAAAGTCTGCAAATTCCCTATGTCTTTATTTATGAGGTCCATTATGATCCTCTCCATGGCTTTGCAGATAAGGCTTGTCAAGCTAATGGGCGGTAATTTCCAGGGTCGGTGGAGGCACCGCCTTTGTGAAGTGGGACCACAGTTGCAGTGCGCCACTCCTGGTGCGTATCCAGAGGTAAGACTATGATTAAACAGCTGTCCTAGCTGTGGGTTTAATTCCTCATTGAGTTCGTGGAGCACACAGCCTGGGACACCATCAGGTCCCATGGATGCTGTGTTTTTTGCTTTGGAGAGAGCAGTTCTCACTTGGGCGTTGGAGATGTTTGGGGGGCTGCAATCGCTTGGTATAGATATCTCTCCTTTTGGGGAGGGGAGAAGTTTGCACTGAACCTGTCAGCCAGTATGTTGGCAATGTCTGTAGGATCAGTAATCTTCACATCATTTTGAACTAGTTCTGAACATATCTGGGAGTTTCCTCCCAGGTTTCTAACATAGCTAAAGAAGGCCTCGAGCCAGTAAGTAGCTCTCGAGCTTTAGAAAATGGCCGAGTCAGAGCCGAGGGTCAGCTCCGAACCCAACCAGCAATAAAGAAGGCGAGAAGAAGACAGCTAACATGGGATGTTATGGTAGGTACATAACTTATTATTCCTTCATTGAAGGTTGTGTGTTAGGCCCGGCAAGCCAGCATGTAAAAACTCTACTGCCAATCATTAGCGGACCGGAGTTCTGCTGTGGCGACCCCTAACCGGGTAAAGCCGAAAGACACAAACTTCTGTTAAATCGCATGAATCTCTATGAATAGTCCTAATTGCTTTGTTCATGTGTTTTATCAAACTACTAACCTTTTTTGCTTTTATTGACTTTCAATAGTCTGTTTCATTGATCTTACTATGTCTGTCCATCTCTATTAAATCAAGCAATTCTTCTCTTAGATCATTTTCTTCTAAACTGAAGGCACATTCTTTGTTCTATACTTCTTGTGGGCATTCTACAGAAAGTTCCAGAGCATCTTTCTTTGCCACATTCTCTTCTGTTTCATCCTTGTCATCTCTTGCTCTTTCATATAGAAACTCCCTGAACTATTACTCCACAACTTTGACTGCGTCAGTGCGGTCAGTTTCCTGTTCCTTTACTTGGTGTGCAACTCCAAGTGAACTTTTGTATTAGTTTCCTATAGAAGGCTACAAAGTATCTTCATATGGCAACTGATCAGATATTTCCTGCTCCACTGGTTTCTCGTTACTTTGAGGGTCCATTACTCTACCCTGCTGTGATGTTATCAAAATTAGATCTACACTAAATCCTTCACTTCATAGGTAACTTGTCTCCATAATTATTTCTCTTTTCTACTTTTCCTCTTTGTTTTTTTACTTTTTGTATCGTAAAACTTTCCATATCCGGATGTCATTGCCTGTACTTCTCTTCAAATACCTTTGGTGCTGTTCCTTTTGCATTGATCAGTTTTGCTTTCTCCTTTGCATAAATATTGTACCATATTAAATCTTTCGCTTTTCTATGTCCATATTTTTTCTTCAGCTGTCTCCTGCTCCTCTTATTTCTCCTTACTTGGGGGAGTACTCATTCCATCATGCTGTGATATAACCTGTGTTAGACTTTCTACACTAAGTCGTTCACTTCTCAGGAATTCCACAACTTCAGCGTCTATTTTTTTTATGTCTTCTTTACTAATCCTCTGCTCTACAGTCCCTCTTTGGGATTTTTTTTTTGTATTGTGAACGTTTTCATATCTGGATGTCATTGTCTATATTTCTCTTTGAATATGTTTGGGGCTACTTTTTTGTATTGATTAATTTAGCTTTTTCCTTTGCATAAATATTGCACCATATCAGATCTCTTTCTTTCCCATGTCCATATTTATTTTTTATACCTTTCAAAAATGTCTAGATATTGATATTTATATTTTCGTACTTATCAGTTGCTTCTTTTTCCAAATGGCCCAAGGTTTCTTAGTCTATATAATGGTTTTCATAAATCTGTTGCATTAATGAACACAAATTTTTATTTGAAGCTTTTAACAGTTTCTCTTATGCATCATTTCCTCTAATTTCTCTCTTAATCTTTTTGTGTATCTTCTGTCTGGAAATTCTGGGCTTTTTGCATAATAGTATAAGAAAGCAATACATAATTTCTTTCTTATCCTCAGTAGTCCACTCTGTCATCTTTACGGCTCTTTCTCACTTATCAATTTTTTTTGATTTTTGTAGACTACTACTTCCTTCTACAACAGGGCCATCCTCCCCCTGGGCCTTGCCTGTCCCCATTGCAGGAGTATTTCTATGTCTTGTGGATTCTACCCTGTTATTTTTCCATTCCTGATGCCAGTGCACCAACCAGATTGGGTACTGTTTTATCCTAGGTCTTGTGCACCCAGCTATCTTTTTTTATTTTTTAACCTACTGCTGTCCATGATATATGCTATATAAAATACAGTCTGTATATCAGCATCACCTTGGTGAAATTTTGTGAAAAAAAAAAACACTTTCTTCAGTATATACCCAGAAAAGATTTACTGGATTTATTAACACCTACACTAAGTGCAGATGTCATGTATAGGGCGTGGCTCACCATGCACACAATAGTATGCGATTTGGTATTCATTAAATGGTGCTACACTTACTGTAGAACTGCAAAACAACAGCCGGATATGCTATTGAAATCATAAGTTGATGAATTACATGCTAATTAATCAGTCCAACATTGCAGAGCTATTCAGGAAGCTATAAAGCAATTGTGTACACTCAGTGTAGCCAATTGCCTTGAAATCTAAAGCTCTTTGGCTTTCAGCCACTGATATACTTGGAAAGAAAAAAAGAATGCTAGTTAGCAGTTGCGGTTGCCAAAATAAACTCAAGGTGCTGCTGCTGCTGCTGACGTAACCCAGCCAAGAAGAAGAAGGGTGTTTAGACCCCATTTGGTTTAACTTGAACTTCATAAAGCAGAAATTGGAGAGTTATCCCCAGTGAATAGAAGAATACTAGAAGAAATATGCGACCTCTGCTGCCCTCACCTGAGGCCCAGAGAAATCCTGGATAACATTAGAAATATTAGCTACAGGTACATTTCAGAGACCCGCAGTTGATATATAAGGGGATTCACAGACCTCAGCTTCCAGAACATTACATCAGTTTATAAATGCAATACTACGGCATGCAAGGGAGCATAGCTGTTTCCCACAAACTCCACAGGAGGGAGAAGGGGCCATGCAAGATTTTATGCAATAGCACACTTCCCAAAAAGTTTGGGGCCACAACTGCATACATATAGAAATAAAATCCCTACCCATTAAACAGGGAAGGAGATACATCAACAGAAAATGAATCCACATTATAAACTGACAGGTTGTCTGTAATGCCAAAGAGATCATCTACAGTGTCTATGCAGGTAACCAAGGCAGTTTTCACGACTCACATATATGGCACACCTGTAAGCTGTACACAAGGTTTGCAAGAGGTGACTTCCACGAGGATATCTAGTGAGGGATGCAGGTTATGCCCTGGAACTGTGGGTCATGACACCCATGAGAAACCCACACAACCCCACAAAGCAAGGATACAGTGGAGTCTATATTACGTTGCCAAAATGCAATTCTGGTGAACACCTATCCATCGGCACATAATCAGGAAAACAATTCACTGAATGTAATAAGGGCAAAGACATAGTTGGCCAACAACAGAACTTTAGCCCTTTTATCCACTGTAGTGTGATCACAGAGTTGGTATATATAGTTTGGGGGTTTAGAGGGTGAATCACCCCACTAAGGTGGGTTCAATTTCACACAGATGTTGGTACGTTGTGCCACTGGCAAGTATTTCCTTGCCCTTATTAACAAGTATTTCCTTGCCCTTATTAACTTC
Source organism: Protopterus annectens (assembly GCF_019279795.1). Classification (NCBI taxonomy): domain Eukaryota; kingdom Metazoa; phylum Chordata; order Ceratodontiformes; family Protopteridae; genus Protopterus; species Protopterus annectens. Next base: position 1,212,269,483 of record NC_056732.1, on the reverse strand, counting down.
AGTGAATTGTTTCACTGATTAGGTTCGATGGATAGGTGTTCGCCAGAATTGCATTTTGGGGACGTAATATAGATCCATACAGTGATGCCCACACTCAAGCTAGGAATATCATAGAATGTGTATTTGGCTTGCTCAAATCAAAGGTCGAGTGTCTAGACATTTCAGGAGTTGCTCTGGAGGGAGAGCAGCTCCAGCAGATACAGATTCTGAGTCAGAAGAGTCTGAGGGAGAACCACCAGCCCAGCCGCAGATGCTGCCAACAGATGTAGGCATGTTCAATATGGCATGGCTGTGGCTAAGAGGCAAAGTATAGCACACATTCTGAAAACTTAAAAGAAAGAATAGCAGCCTTAGCACATACAAGCAGTAAAAATGATGCCTGCCAAAATGCTCAACATTTACTTAACCGTGTAATGGTTGTATTAAGTTAACATCAGACATAAGCACCCCCACCCCGAAGAGACTTCTTGCATCTGCTTTATTAACATGGTAAGTCTGGAACCTGCATAGAAGAACCAGTATAGTTGTATAAATGATTACTGTGTTATGAAAATATTCATATGTTCCTAAGGTGATGCATGTCAGTACAGTAATATCAGTAATATACAGCTGTGAATTTTTCCCTCTAATGTGCATCAAATCTTTGAACTGCCCAGTGTATATAAACTAATGATCAGGTCAAGGAATTTCATTTGCATAAGTACAACAATCAAGACTTACATATCTACTTTTAACAACATGAGTAATAACAGTAAGACAAATACAGTGAGGGTGAACAAAGAAGCAATCATGCAGAAGTGGTTATGAACTGTGATTAAAAACATTTATTCTGCAATACATTTTACTAAGGGAAGATTGTGAGTCAGCAAGCATTAGCTATCCACTCTGTTCATCAGACAAATATGCAACAAGAAGTCACAAATAAATGTGCAAAGGGCAGATTACAGTCATCATCATGTGCACACAGTGTGGAAGGTAGGGACAGCAGAGCAACCCTGACATCAAAGAACCGAGTGTGTGCAAGTAAAACAAAATGTTA